>NW_006911897.1:981334-1471181 GCF_000338995.1 Bipolaris sorokiniana ND90Pr | reverse complement strand
TGCAACTATAGAGCTACTCAAGATCCTACCCATATCCTCCTTAGCTGTACGCTATATAAGGAGGCTAGGATAAAGATGCAGGAGGCGAGCAAGGACCCCCTATCGCTAGCCTTCCTGCTAAACACGAGCGTAGGCATACAGGCTACTATTGCCTTTATTGAAGAAACTAGGGCTGCAACACAGGCCTGGCACAAAGGAAACCTCGAGAACTAGGGCAACACCTATACTAGGTGGCCTCGCCCTACACCCACCCTACCTCTCTCTTTTACCCGCAAGACCCCCTTCTACCTCCCTCTAGACTAGGCTACGAGCCTCACCTCGATTTAGATAGCCCCCTCCCCCACCTACACCAAAGTGATAGCACTACGTAGATACTTGCGGGCCTAGCCTGCACGTCTTATATAGCCCACCGGCTGAGACAGGACGTAAAACCAAAATAATAATAATAATAATAATAATAAGCTTTTATGTATGCTACGAACATAGTATTATGTGGTGTATTTGCTTCCAGCTGATGTATTTGTTCTATAAATTCATAACCATTTGGGGGAACAATTTAATAAGGTTCACAGGCTTACGTGCTTGTTTCGCATGTGACAAACAATAAGTGGCGTCGAAGTTCTAGTCTCGTGTTGTGCAATGCAACCAACCACCGGGCGCAGTCGAGGTGCTGAAACACGATCCTCAGCTATCCACTCGTATTTACCCGCTGGCCTGCACAGATCTGGCATAGCAGGTTTACCGACATTAACACGGAGAATAACTACGTATGCATTCAAGGATTTCCCCACACATGTTTAAATAAGAGTGGGCCAGGTCAATCTATTATGAGAAGCTTAGCCTAAAATTAAGCAATATCGGCAGGACTTAGGAAGCTTAGTCTCTTGCAAACTAGGGCCGAATCGACACAAAATGCCCCTTGGTAGGCGGATAAAATCTCGCATCCTTGTAAGTGACGGAATGCAGTTTTCCCTTATGGCCAATTTGAGCTAAGTCGCCAACTTGGAATTAATGAGATCGGACACAATGCGGATTAAGCTTTAGCCAAGTAGAGGTAGTCAAGGTGGGGAGCCACATAAAGATTTGATTGACCAAGGGGATATCATGTGGATATAAAGAGTAGTGTGTGTTCTTGGTCCAACTAAGTACAGTTCATCGACTATATCAATTGCTTACGCAAAAACCTTCAGAACATATTCATTATGGTCTCCTTTACCGCCAGTCTTGTCGCCTTCGCGACCATCATGGGTGTCATCGCTGCCCCTGTAGAGGGCCCCGGGGACATCACTATCTCGAAGCGCAGCAGCCCCAACAGCTCGGGTACCAACAATGGTTTCTACTACCAGTTTTGTGAGTGACAGCGTCGTTCGATGCTAGAGTAATCTTACTAACCTAACGTATAGGGACTGATGGCCAGCGTGGCAGTGCCACATACACAAATAAGGCAGCCGGCGGGTACTCTGTGACATGGTCTGGTATCTCAGACATGACATCCGGCAAGGGCTGGAAGTCCGCGCAGCCCAGGAACATTACTTTCACTGGCAACATCAAGGCACAAGGCAACTTCTATCTTGCCGTCTACACTTGGTCGCAGCACGGCGAAAACTACGTAAGTCTTCTATTTTCAATGTTCGCCAGACTCTTGTCTCACTCTTAAAATAGATTCTTGAGAACTACGGCTCGTACAACCCGTGCAGCCAAGGCAAAACAGTTGGCACCATCACCAGTGATGGCAGCCAGTACCAAATCTGCACAGTTGACCGCGGAAACAACTACATCCAGAACTGGTCGATCCGTCAGAACAAGCGCTCCAGCGGTACGGTCACTACCGCAAACCACTACAATGCGTATGCTGCGCACGGCTTAAACCACAATCCTCTTAGCCAAGCTGCCTACCAGATTGTATCGACTGAAGGATTTGGAAGCTCTGGTTCAGCTGATATTACAGTGTCTTAGTTGTTATATTCTTACTATATTTGTTTCTACAATTCAGACTGTATATCTTATCTTAACCCAGAATTTTACTATTACACTGTTATATTATGGAGAAAAAGAGATTACATCCTCTATCACATGAATTAATAGAATTTGATAGTAGGTCAAGTTAGTACCGTGTTATCACGATACTCTGAACTGAAGGCCCAGGAAGGCCGACCATCGGAAATGCATCGGGTACCCCTCGGGTCGATAGAGCCTCTGTCACGTGCGCAGGGCATATAGCCCTATCCCCCTATTCAAACCTCAACTAACTCGTTGAGGGTTCGTCTCAACTCACTCTGACTGATGTTTTTTGTGTCTATCTGCGAAACGCTTCACATCTCTATGACTCTAAGCGAAGGAGGAACATTGAGGTGTTCGGCAACGTATCTCGGTCCTGGGAGAAGCGGGGTACATTGGCGTGCCACTAAGAGGGATAAACCTGGCAATGATAAGCATGCATGGAGCCGAAGGCTTCGAAGGAACGAAGTTCCTCGCTTTTCGGAGCGCCTTATCTAATTGTTGCTAGCATCAATTGGTGCGCCATTCTTAACCCCGTCCTGCTGACTTGCTATGATCTCTCCTACAAGCACCGTCGACAGTTCGCATCCCAAGAAATATCTCAGTACTTGTGATAACTACAGAGCCTGGAAAGTGCATTGTCTAAGTTCGTAGGATCCAGCTCTGTTTGCTCCTGCACCCCGATGCTTACTAGTTACAGAAAATAACCAGCAGGACGAGAAATGCATCTTATGTACCGTATGCAAAGACTTCTCTATAACATGTACTATTCAATGAATTTGGCGTACTTCATCACAACAGAAATGAGGGCTGCGATGCATTTTCTCGCCGACAAAAGCACGAAAACCCCACGTATCAAGGCCTATAAGGGGTAGACATGCTGGGCGTAGTCCCTCGCGACCATCGTCTATCCCCTCCCCAGAAACTGTTGACGCGCAAATGAACGACACTCACGATAGCATAATCGTTGCTGCTGAAATACCCGCCTCTACACATGCGCGGAACGCTTCTGAGGCGACGCAGGATATGCCTGGAGACTAAGCTGTCTCCGAGTCAATGCAATGTAGACAGAATACCGACTTGTATGTTGACCAAATTCTATTCGCTGTGCAACTCACAGGAACTCCTGGAGAGGTGAGATCTCGGTATCCCCCTGGCCGATATAGGGTGTCGCGGCAAACGGTGAATGAGTATGGTGAGCACCGACCGGGGGGACTCTAGGTAACCTTGTAGCTGACAACATGGATCAGTCTCCAGTTTTAGTCTCGCTTTCTTTTCCAACAATGCCGTCGACAATCTATGTCTGAAGCTTAGTCATGACAAGCTCAAAACTTTGGTAAGCACACTGGAAGCACAAACGCAGACCCGTTGGGAGGCTCCTACTCCTCAACCCCCTAGACGATATGACGACATCGATGATTCTTCTGAGCGTAGATCTCAACACATCCAATGTACGCACATCCCTCATGTTAGATGTATAACACATCTTGAGCTAATCGAGTCACAGCCTATTTTGAGCAATTTCACATGATATACCTGTTCCTCGATCAAGATTCGTTCGAATAGAGAGCTTTGTCCGCCCATATTGAAAGCTCGGGCCCAACTCATGAGACATGGTTAGTTCTGTACCACACCGTGCTTAGCCTCGGGTGTGTGTACTATGATTGGGGTTCTTTTGAGCCCGCGAAGAGCCTAGCATGGTACTACTTTAGCCTCGCATTTCATCATTTCCAAGATGTGTTGATGTGTAAGGCGTCTTTACTCAAAGCCCAGGTAAGTTTCAATCTTTCTCAATAGATTGTAAGCTGATCATAATAGGCAATGACAGCAATGGTAAGCCTACTTGAATATAAATACATAGTCACCGCCAGTATTAACTGCACCTTGACTACAGGCAGTGTTCGCCCTTAATTACTCAAGTCTGCAGATTGAGACTTTGTGTATCTCAGAAGCGGCAAGAACAGTCATGACCTTGGGTCTGCACAAAAGAAACCTTGACCGTAGCTCATACCAAGAAGGTAGAAGAACATTTTGGGTCGTATACTGTTTGGAAAAAGAATACGCTTCTAATTCAAGCACCACCTCTGTATGTCGCGTAAGCTTTGATTTCCGCGAGGAATTGATTCGCTGACTGTTACACACTAGTTGATATCTAACATCGACATCAGCCGTCCGCTTCCTACAGATTTGCCGACACATACCGAAGGTTTGGCCTGGCTTCCTTGCTGGGCACGCTACTCGAGGATTTTATCGAAAGCATATGATTTGATCTTCTTGTTATCTGCTACCTTGATTCCAGCAGAACAATGCTTTCGGCAAATGGATCGCATCAACGACCAACTGCAATCGTGGCTAAACTCGATTCCCGATAGCCTGCGTCCAGGCTCTTCATTGCACCGACATCGATCTAAACCTCTGTATATGCAAGAAATGGTATTGAGGATCCATTTTTCATGTTAAAATCTGAGAATTTGTACATCACGAATAACTCTCAACCGGTGCCCAAACAAAGGATCTCCGCGAAGATCCGAAAACGAGAAGTGCTTTTTGACAACAGCACGCACGATTATTGAGTCATCCTATATGATCACCATGAGTCCCTTCACTCCCTTATGGTAAATTTCCTCCAGGTGGCAAACTCAAGTGGAAAGGGCCGCTAACGTGAACAGGATGCTAGGAGTTATGCCAATGGTTGCAATGTTCATTGTCTTCGATTTCGTCGTTCACAACCCACTACATGCTGAAACCAGGATAAACCTGTCATACCTTAACATAAGTGCTGCCCACTATGCCAGACTCGACTTGTTAGTGCAAGGCACCATTCACGATGCCAGGGTCGTGGAGTTTACCTCCATCGCACGCCTCTACGTTGAGTCACTAACCGGAGATCCGGCAAGTAGTACCGCTAGCAATACTAGCTCAGTTGCTGAACCCAACATCCACCTAGAGCCACCTGATGACAGTTCACTCGTAGTTGAAAATCCTGATTTCATGTCACAGTCTGACTTTGAGCAGCTGTCAGCTACAGGGTCCAATAATATGGTATGTTTCCTTCTTTCTTTAATCGTTGAAGGCCCTTCCTCTCAACTCTTGCCTCAAGATTTCTCTCTCACCTCTCGCATTGCGACAAATACATTGACTTTTTCTAGATGAATGAGATGGACGAATACCAAATTTCACCTGCTGGAATAAGCTCTCTAGATTTCCCAGGCCCAAGCTCCTCGTTGTACATGACCCTGCCAACATCTGGGGACAACATAGCTGGCTTCTTCAGTGATTCGCTCGGTTGGATAGGTACCGGATGTTAGTCTCGAGCTATAGATCGCTAGCTTAGATACCTTGAGAGCTACGCGACAGGGAATACACTAGAGGAGAACACAATACAAAAATCCTCAAACATCCCAGTCGCAAACGTCTTTGGGTAAACAGCGTTTGCCGACGACGTACAAAGTTTGGTTAAAGTGATGTCGAGTAAGAGGAACCAGAGATATGATGACAAACTCGAATCTTGTCACTTGCCTGCACTAAATGTCAAAATATTCATTTACACATGAAATGTAGCCCGTTTTCCCAGATATCTCAACTATTGCCTCCAACAGGCAGCACGCCGACCATTATTTTTGATTAATAATAGATTCATACCCCTGATCCGGATCTCTAAAGTACCACGTTTTGACTTTACCCTTCGTTTCCATTACCGTAAACGTTTCCAAGGTATGCAAATCTATTCTGGTTTACCGTGCTCAATTCAAATTCCTCCCACCGTGGGTTCATGAGCATATGAACCCAGTGCAACCGGCTGCCAGGGTGAACTAGCGCTGGTTCATCTTCTTTCCCTAGTTTCTTTTGTCAACTAACACAACCACATACTATCGTACATAGACGTTAAAGCTGCCCTTACCTCCTTTCAGCCAGGATCGACACTTTGCATTCCAGATTATGCGGGTTAAGAAAGTATCTGTATGTTCGATAAAGTCGTCGAGTGCCTTTTGTGATGGTACGACAGATTTCTAGCCTTGTGTTTGCGCCTTGTGGAGAAGCTTGATGACGTATTTTGTGATGTGCTCGATGCTGAGAAGTGCGGACCCGTGGGATAGGGGACCGTTTGGTCCCATATAACCTTTGTTATATCATCAGCTTAAGCTATACAAATGACGAAAGGGAGTTTGGGAAGACTAACGAATGTAGTTGGGGGAATTTGACACAGTTAGTGAAAGGTACGCCGCTGGTCGCGAGCGCTATTGTTCGCATCCTCCATCTCTACCATCACCTCCATTAGCCAGATTGTATGGTCGTTCGCAAAGTCAGGCAGTCTTCCATCCTTTGCCTGAGTTACCCATGTAAATCCTAATATGCAGCTTCCAGTGAATGCGATCCTGCTCTATGCAGGCATTGGCATCACACTGGACACACTTCAATTTGCGCCTTCGTACGTTCTTAACGCTCTATACGGGTTGGGGGTGGTCTGTGTCCTGTTTCCTATGGAACACCCATCACCCTTCTATTGGCACGCGGACGACAAAGTTTGCCACGAAATCGCTATCTTAGCCTCTGAAAGTTCAGACCCTTGGTTAATATCATGCCGCTAGTCTAGCTTCTGTTGGCTGCCATTGTGTTCTGCATCCCTCTTAGTTATCCTGTCACCGACGATGCCATGAACTGGGCTCCTGTTGTGGGAGCAGCCACTATCACAATCTCTCTTATCAACTGGCTGGCTGTGAGAAATATGTATGAACCTCCTAAGGCTTTTTTATTCCATCGTACATATGGTATTCACAAAGAAGGCTCATGGAATAGCTTCGGAACGTTGAACAATATCTCAATGAGCTAATAGAAGCATTAATCGTTTGAATTGCTGAGGTCAAATATTATGCTGGTAAATGATAAACGGATTTAGCAATGCTGTACTTAAAGTTGATTTGAGGAATCATCGGAAAGGCTTCGTTAACTCATCTCCTAGTGATAATAGGTGGAGCACTTGCATAAGCTTCGAGATCTAATTACGCTGACGATTCCATATTATCGAAGCTTCGAACCAACATCATGATAACTAGTCCAGTAGGTAGTCCTAGTAGAAGACTATTAATTTAATGAGTATAGAATATTCCTTATTCTATATGCAAAAGAAAAGGGGTCACTTGTATATTAAAATTCGATTTCTTGTTGTATAGTCGTCATTCTTGACTTAATAGATATTTCAAACCTGGTCTAGCAGTTTGCTATACTTAAAGCGGCATAGCGTTAACAGATATAGCCAAACAACGACTAGATGACATTCCTCGCCAATGTGCGGTGCAAAATGTGGATAATTGGTGGCAAGTGTGGCGGTTAATCATTGCGATGCGTGTCACCAACAAAAGATTTGGATGGTCAAGCACCGCGGATCTGTTAGAAGTGGCCATGTGCTCCAAGCTTCCGAGATCAGAATAGTCTTTGGTTATCGTTGCCAAGTCGGTTTCGCGATCAAAGTTCGTTGTTGCCCTTGCAGTTGCTGCGTAGTTGCATTCGAAACAACACGAGTTTTAATGTATAAATAGCCTGCATCGCTCCATTCTAAAGATCCATTTGTCCCTAGGAGTCCGCCATTTTCTTTCACCTATTGTCGCAATTGCTCCTGCTTCTCTGTATGGTAGCTATAGTAACCGAGTAATGTTCTTCTCAATTTGTAGAGATGCGTTTATCCCGCATCTTGCGGCTGTAATGGACAGGGCTATACGCGTGAGGCGCATTTGTGGAGAAGACGCGGAGTAAAAGGAAAACTAAATAGAGTTTATTTGCAGAGGATGTGAAGGCAGGTAAGCTTACAGCTTAAAGTTCTCGCCAAAAGTCGTATATGCAGTAAGTAGTCTGTGCATCTGTGTGTACTACGACGCTATCATAGGCCTGTGCGCGTTTTAAAGCTCTAGTCATCGGGCCTTTACAGGTTGCAACTTCCTTTTTCAGCTCTAGGTATTATGTTTCAATTTGTGCGTAGTTAGTTAGTTATTGAAAGGAGAAAACTATCATAGAAAAATAGTTCAACTATGAATATGATGACGATGATGATGATGATGATATAAACAACAGGGACAGCATGGCTTCCATGTGCTTACGGCATTGAGTATTGGCTAAACGCAGACTGCTCGAGGTTAGATCTCCGCGTTTACATATATTCGCTTATTTTATCAATTAGCTAGGCTGCTGAGGTCGTTTGAGTCTCTGGTACTATGCTCACGGTAGAGTTGCTATAAGAGGCCCCTGTTCGCATGAGCAAGTAGACATCATCTCTTCTTCTGCACCTCTTAACAGTCAACTATCGCCTCATAATCTCATAATCCTGCACTCAAGATGCGCGCCACTCTTCTCACCGCTCTCTTTGCAACTGCTATTCCCGTAGTAGTAGCTCGTTGGAACTAAAAGCTATGCAATGGAGTCAGAGGCTGCATTCATGTCGGCTATGCTACCGAAGACCCTTTTCTCTACCCCGACGGTAGTACCCTAAGCACTTATGAGTATGTAGTTGACCAGACGGGCACCGGCATGGGCAATGGTGTTCCTGCCAGCAAAGAGGAATTCCCCCAGACGTGCATGAACGGCAATGTCCCTCCTGCAGGAGTTGAACTTGTCGTAAGTAGCCCTTTCTCATGTTATGCAAACGATACCTATACTAACTACGACTAGAAAATCCAATCAAGAAACAACTAAACCATGTACTCTTATATCATCACCGCTTGTGATAATACGAATACAGACAAGTTCAATTGCTACTCCCGCGATCCCAACCTATCAATGTAAGTTTGTACCAAGGATTATGAGAGAAAATTCGCTTTGTAACTCTTATCAAGCTACACTTTTTGCTCTATGTACGATCCAAGCGGTGAAAGGTGCCAGATCCATTTCTTGCCTAGGTAACCGATCGGACAGTAAACCTTTAGATACATAAGTAGGACACCGTGAGGGTTAGGATGCTCAGCCGTCAACTCTTAGTGCAAACTCTGGAGGCTAGGTCTCTGTAAGGGCTGCGCTCAGTAGAGTGATGGTTTGGGTATATAAGTGGTATTTGATTCGAAGCTATCTAACTTCACCGTTCACTATAATATATAATTTTTACTTATTATCACTTTTGCCCACCTTTATCTCAACGTATAATAGCTTAGTGTATCATCACTGAATTGGCTACAAAGGAAGCAGATATACAGATTGCAACATCTTCTTTGTAATATCATTAAAAGAGTTGGGGCGCGGGGTGCTGGTCTTAATCCTTGAGTGTAGTCACCAGTAGGTTGTTTGCCCGTCGACTGTAATCGATCACAACAGCCGAGTATTACTATACTAAAGGTTCATGGCTATTTACAAGGGTTACATATAGGCCGTGAAGAAGCATGTATACAGTGAAGATAGTATAGTACAATGACAGCAGAAGCGCACTCAGCGCCAAGGGCCCGCTTACACTACATCAAACGAGCGGTATATTTCCGCTTGGCTCGGTACTTGACGGACTTATGCAAGCGCCGCGAACACAGCGAGACTAGACCATTGTGCTGACTAGCGGCGGGCGCTATACAGGGTTAAGGACGGGGCAACCCGTTAAAAAGGCCGAGCCGTGCCTAGGGATTTGCTCTATAGGGTAACCAACAAGTCCAAGGAAACTTGGCCAGCTGGGGGAGCCTGTTTGTAGCAGGGTAACCTGCACGAGAAGAATGCTTAGTGCGGCTGAAACATCCGTGCTACGATGGTCATGCTTGAATAAATGAATTCCGCATCATTCCATTGCATTCCGCTATGTTGATGCCCGGGTATAAATATATGGGAGCTGCACCCCAGACGGCCCGTCAGATCAAAAATCCCCCCGCAATCCTTCGCGATCCTTCACAATCCCCCACAAAACAGAGACGGAGAGAGGACGAACCCAACGAGAAAGAGCCAGAAAAGCAGGAAAGGAGAACAACAGCATGGAGATCATCATTGTCGGCGCTGGCCTCGCCGGGCTCTCGACCGCACTAGCCCTCTCGCACTCGCTCTCGGGCACCAGCTCTAAGCACCGTATTCTTCTTCTTGAATCCGCAGCTCAGCTGGCCGAGATCGGAGCGGGCGTGCAGCTCACGCCCGCAGCCACGCGTTTCTTCCTGCGGTGCGGGCTGGGCTCAGCGCTGCTTGCTGCCTCGGCAGTGCCATCATCATGGCACCTCAGGCGTGGAAGCGACGGCGAGGTACTGAACCGGGTGCCGATGGATCAATTTACGGAGTGGTACGGGGCGCCGTATGTAGTTGTGCACCGGGCGGACCTACATCGAATCCTGTGGGAGGCGCTGGTGGCGAGGCAAGGGAAGGAGGCAGCTGTGGAGGTGGAAATGAGGCTGGGGACGCGGGTGGCCGAGTACGGAGTGGAGGAGGGATGGGTGCAGGTGCAGCGCGGGGAGAGGCTCAAGGCAGATCTAGTGATAGCGTGCGATGGGATCAATAGCTCTGCGAGAGGCCAGCTGATGCAGAGCCTGGGAGCACCGCAACAGGAGTGGGTGGTGGGCACAGGCATGGCCGCCTACCGCGTCATGGCCGATGTGAAGGAGGTGCGGGCCGACCCGCTCACTAGGGAGATTGTCGAGGAGCATGCGGGAAATTGCTGGTGCGTCAAAAAAGATAAAAGAAGATGGCTGACCCTCACAACGCTTGCTGACCATTTCTCAGGGCTGATACCCACAAGCTCGTCATGACATACATGGTCCGCGGCTCTGACAAGCTCAACCTGGTACTCTCCCACCCAGACACAGTCGACACCAGCGCCTGGACCCAGGAACAGTACAAGGCCGAACTAACCCGCTTCTACGGAGACATGGACCCGCGCGTAAAGCGCCTGATTGAACTGGCCTCAGGCCCTGTCACCAACTGGCCCGTCCACCAAGTCCTGCCTCTCCCCAGCTGGACATCACGGGCCAATAACTTCGTCCTCATTGGCGACGCCGCCCACGCCATGTCCTTCTACCTGTCCATGGGCGTCTCGCTCGCCATTGAAGACGGTTTAGCACTCGCTACCGCCTTGGCCTATCACGTCTCATGCCCAGAGACCTTCTCGCTGGCTTCGGCTGTTACGCTGTTTGAAACTGTGCGCAAGCCGCGTGCGGAGAAGATCAGTGCGGCGAGCCAGCACGCGGGAGACTTGTTGCACCTGAGTCCTGGGTCACAAAGAGATATGCGGGATAGAGCAGCCAGGAGGGACGGGGCTGAGGGCGAGGAGGAGACGAGGGGCGATCCGCTGCTTGATTGGACAAGTTATGGAATTACGGACAAGAAGATTAGGCAGTGGGTCTATGGGTACGACGTATTAGAGGAGGTAGAGAGCAAGAAGCAGGAGATGAGTAAGCTCTGATGAACTAGACATAGATTATACATAGTACACGGTGATGCGTCATGAATATCTCTTACAATATCGGACGGCGCTGGTTGCCCTTGAATATCAACTACTCAACAACTTTTTTCTCTGAGCATCGTACCACTATGATCATACTATCTTACAATAACTTCATAGCCAAGTTCTTTCTCTCTAGGCCCTACCGATTCTACTGCTGTAAGTGCAACCTCAATATCAGCTATGTTTGTGGAGTTCTTGTACATTGAAGTTAAAGTCTAATTCGAATGAATGGCCCCTGAATGTCAGGATCGTTTGGCCATTACACATAATATATACAATCTACAAGAAACTACGCCCTGGAATGCTTACAAGAGACTACTTTAGCTTTTAACCAGACACAGTTCTTCCAGCCGCTTACTAATCCCCACACTAGGTACATCCACCAACCTCCAAAAAACATCTGCCGCCCAAATCGTCACAGTCGTCTGGATGACCCACGAAAGACCAAGACCCAGTTCATACCGGTATACAGTATCATTTCCTGTAAATGACCACAAGAACAACATACTCCTGTACCCAAAGCTATTGATCATAGCCTGATGCACGCAATATAGCGCAAACGAGATTTTCCCTAGATACTTTGCAACATGTGTCGTAAACATGCTCTGTAAAAAGGGTGACCGAGACACCACATAGACTAGTATCACGGTACCTATAGTAACGAAGAGATTGGGGCAACGTATTGATGGGCCAAACAGCGTGCTTGCGACGTAGTGGAGCGGAGCAGAGAAGAGGGCCTTCTCACCATGTGCAGTAGGATAGGACGCAACAAAGAGTCCAAACCCGAACAACAAACTCGATTGTATCTTTTGCTTGCTGGACTCCATACTTCGACCCGGAGCAGAAACAGCAGCTTCTTGCCGTATAAGATACAATTCCGCCAGCGTAGTCCCCGCAAGAAAAAGCGTGGCCTCTGGATGATTTTGAAACATGAAGTACACCGCGATTACAGTGGTAATGCTCATTCGCACGGCCGGACGCACTTTTACGAGTCCGATCAGCGCGAGGAAGCTGATGAAGGAACAGCTAAGTTCGATGGGTATGGTCCAGAGTTGCACGCCGTAAGGCGGGTGCCGCGTCCGTCGCGCAAGCGGATCGGACCACGTCCACACCTGCCCCACCCAGTCGGAGAATTGCTTCGAAAGCGAGTGGTGAGCGATTGGTATCCGCAAAGGTTTGCTGAGAAACGGCCAGTTCTTTGTTAGAGCGTATGAGAAGTCGAAGGCGCCGCAACATGCAACCAAGAAAGTAATTGCCAGTGTGACTAAGCATGGTAGGTAGAGTCTGCATGGTCGCCGGAATGTCGCAGATACCATTGTGTCGAGGAAGGCGCTGTAGGATCCGCTACGGGCGAGCTTCAGTGGCTTCAAGGAGATGGAGAAGCCGGAGATGACGAAGAAGAGGAAGACGCTGACGTGCCCGCTGTAAATCAACCGGATGATTGGTAACTGGGTTAACCAGTAGTCTTCATTGCTATTGTAGCCATTGAACCCGCGGTTGGCCTGAGGATGCGTAGGCATGAAGAAATGGCAACAGTAGACAATAAAGGCCGCATATCCTCGCATGCCATCGAGGAAATCCGTCGGACGTATCTCATCTCGCGCAGCTGTGGAGTTGTAAAAAAGAAAACTCGGTAGTAAATTCCGCAGGATGCGGCGATGTATAGATCGATATCTTGTCGAGACGCCAAGGATTGAAGGAGATGGGAGACCTTTCTCTGTCTCTCCCAGCATAGTTTCCGCAACTTGTATCATCGTGCGTGTGGATGGCGAGATGGGCACTTCCGTTGGTATGTGGTATATAATCTACATTTCGAAAAGGGGGTTGGAAAGCGACTGCGTAAGTGTATTGATTTCAGGGGCCGTGGCTGATCGCGACTTCCGCGGGCACAAAACAAAGATAGTCGAGTGAGGGTGATTGTGGCGTTGGTTAGCGTATGCGGGATATGTGACTAAACGGGAGCGATCGTGGCGTCTTTTAGCGCGTTGGCAGTGGCTTGGAGGCGGGCTTGATTAGGAGTAATTCATCGGAAACTCCAAGCCATAGGGTAAGCTGAGGAAAGTATTAAGCTCCGTCGGCCAGACCGACTAGTGCCGGGAAATGTCCACATGTCGCGTGCGATATATCCCGACCATGTATCTAGGTTCGCTTGCCTCTCAGCCGATGCATGGTGCCCATGTATGTTCTCACTAGTTTAATGAATCGGTGTGACAGCTGAACAAGAACGGGCGCGATCCACTTCACTGTCATTAACCCTTACATACATGCAATAGGATAGAAAATAGTCGCAGCATAAACTCTGCTACTAGTGGCGCACGCGATAAGAGGATGGGCTGTGGCAGCTACCAGGAGCCCTTCTGAACCGAAGTTGCCCCGTGAACTGAATATCGAAGCGTGCTCTCCACCCCATCATAAAAATGGGGCAAATAGGCTGTGGAGACTGCTCGAATTATTTGCTTCCTAGTCACTCACTAGCCACCATGTTCACAATTCATTGTATCTTCATGCACATAGTCCGTCACGGAATGGGATTGAAATCAATTAATGGCCTGTTATTCACTGTGCCTAAAGCCCAATACGGACGAGAGCATTCAAGTTAATCAGATAGAGGCTGTGATTAATACCAATTTTCGCTGCGGGTTCGCTAGTGACCAAATGTATCAGTTGTAATTTTTGATTGATAGCTGGAAGATATAAGACATATTAACATCATAGGCGCGCAAACTTCAAAAAAGACATTGCGGCTAAAGAATAGGAGAAAAAGAATAGAAGTAGCTTCTCCACCAGCCCACCGGAACTGATCAGTGCCAGTGAGGTACATCCTCCACATACGTAAGGGTGTACGCTTAAACGAGGATGGCGAACTTAGCAGGTGCCTTAGCAGGGGCAGACGCCGCCGTGCGACGCTGAAGAACACCACCGCGCTTAACATAACCAGCAGATGCGTGTCCGTAACTCTCAAGAGGCTCATCGTAATCTGAAGACGGGTCGGCGGCATAAGGTGTCGTGCTGGTAGCGTCCTCTGTGCTGTAGCTGGGAGCCGTGCTGTAGACGGCAGCAGGGGTAGCAACAGGATAAGTGGAGGTCTGCTCGAAGCTGCAAGTATACGGCTGGTGAGCCTCGGTGACGGTAACGGTCTCAGCAGGGTGGTGATAGACACCAGCCTCGTACTGCGTAACAGAGGGATAAGTAACCGTGGTGTCGTGGTCATAGACAGTTGTAGTGGGCTTGACGACGGTATATGTTCCGGCTGTAGAGCATGTCACCGTCGTGCTGTGGACGACAGTCTGGGTTACGGCACCGACAGTCTCGTATTCGATGTACACAGCGGCGATGGTGGTTGGCTTGGTGACTTCGGTGATGTGGCCACCATAGGTGATGGGCTTGTTAGCCACAGCGTGGTAGGTCTGCTCAGCAGTGACAATAGTAGGGGTCGCGACAGTGATGTCGTTGGCAGGCACAGTGTAGATGCCAGGGGCATCGAAGGTGGTCACCAATGGCTTGGGTGCACCGTAGGTAAAGGTGTGCGCATAAGTAGACCATTTTCCACCAGAGTACTTCTTGATTGTCACACCCTGCTCATCCTTGTTGCCTGTGTATTTTGGGTTTCCGGGATATCCAGGGATCGCATGTGGCCCCATGTGGTCGTAGGAAATCTCGTGGATCTCCTCGTAGAGCTCATACCATGTCTTATTAGTGTGGGGTGCACCCGAACCTCCGTAATAGCCAGTTGGGCGAGCATAGCCTTCAGGCGTAGCAGTGACAGTGTGAGTGATGGTATTCTTCGTTTCGTACACAGTCACGTACTGGTTGGTTGCAGTGACAGTGATCTCCTTGCCATAGCCATCAGTGATCACGGTTGAGATAGCCTCGTATTGCGACCATTCGCCGTCGACGTAGGTCGGGACAGGCTGATACTGAGCTGTAACAGTGACTGGTTCTTTGCCGTGTCCGGGATAGACAGTGGTATAGCCGAGCTCGGATGAGGTCGTTGAAACGCCATAGCCATAGTCAGCAGCAGCAGCCGTCGCAAGGGAGAGAATGGAGATGGACTTCATTTTCGATGGGTGACTATTAAAGAATGACTAAGGTTGGGTATTAAACAATAAAATAGCAAGCTACTCAAAGGACTTGGAGTGCTGAGCAGAGTGCAAAGTGAAGTGCACGAATCTGACGATCAAAGAGTGACTGTGGGTGAGAAACGAAGATTCTATCGTGGGTAGGACCGCATAATATTGTATGTACACTGTGAATAGACCACATCCTCCGCGGAGTGCAACCCTTGCCAAGCTCGGCTATCTCACCGTAACAATGGATCTTCCCTTTTCTCGGAACTTAATATGACCGTAAGCAGCTACTGGAGTATCACACTCAGTCATTCTGCACCTGAATACACAACCGAAGCGCCAAGAATGGTGGAGATTAACTGCTAAAGCGAACAGCCACCAGCTATTGAAGATCAGCGCATTGTCTCGTGCCTCATTTCCATTTCGAGCTGCAGCTGAATAGCTGAAAGGCTATACGTGGACTGCAAGACGCACAGAGCTTAAGTTGGTCTTTTCTAGCCTATAGGGGCAGCCGGTGCTCGGATTGATTGTTCCTTGGCAACTGCAGTGGGCGAAATCACGGGATGACTGCAGTATGTCACTTACTTGTAGGCAGCCTGAAATCTCTGCGGCTAGTCTTTGGTGAGTAGTGCCATGGCTGTATCGACTGGTTCTGAGGAGGCACTGGTTCAGGGAGACCGCAGTCGACCCGCTCAGGGGAACAACGCTTCCATTGCATTTTATGTGCTCAAACACTGCTTAATGACTATTAGGTGACCATTCAATAAACTGCAGATTGTGAGTATCAAATTGCAGAAACCGAAGAAAATCTATTGTTGTACTATTTTGGTATTTTACAAAAAGAAAAAGACGTGTGCAAACTACACCTCGTAGCTAGAGACTTCTGGTAATATACCATTGAAAAATGTGTTCATCACTGTCTTCAGCTGTTCCAAATCATGTTTGTTGGAAGTGACAACATCATCGTTCAAACAGATTTGGCCAGCCTTCTTGTTTTGCTTGAGATATGGCCTCAGCAAAACATGCTCCGCTTGCTCCGCATCTGTGATCATATAGAACATGGCATCTGGATTGACAACCGTGTACTGGAATTTGATCAGTGCTTTAATCACAGTCTCCCGCTGTTTGGCCTTTTGAACAGGGTGAGGTAGAAGAGGCTCCAGCCCGGCTCGTTGCCGGTTTAGAACTAGTTTGATCAGGCAATCGCCACAGCGTGGCGACTCACGTGTGACTCGATCGAATATTGTTGCTGTAGAAAATATGGGGCTGCGTGCTTCAGCATCGCTGGATGATATGGAAAATCCCGGTGCCAAACAATCTTCCGTATCAAATGCATCGCAGTCCAAATCCTTGGTCATTATCGGTCCGTCCAGAGATGTCCAGAGGATATCATTGTTCACAACTGGGGGTTTAAGTCCAGCTTGTTCAAGATAGTCCTGGACGTGGTAGTACATGCGGCGTCGAAATGTCTCTGGGGGTTCATTACTCAAACCCTCTGCTAGATCATTCATGACATTCTGACGCTCATTCCAGTCTAAGTAGCCATCATTGTTGCTGTCGCTTCGCATCATAATGTAGCTCCAAAGCAGTGCCTCTCGGTGTCTCTCCATGGTGTAATGGAAGATGATATACCACGAGTAGAGTTGAAAGCCAGTCTCACCTCGGAACCGTTGATATGCACTTCTCAAAGCTGGCCTAGGAAAGCTAGTGATTGCCTCTCTCGCGATGCTCCGAGAGAGAGAGTGACCGAAGTGCACTTGACCCTTGCGCTTGCGGGCACCAAACCGACGGTTTAGAAGCCAGGACGTGTAGATTAAAAAGGGCTTTTCTCCAAAGCGTTCGGCGTCTTTCTCTGTAGGAGGCTGTAATGTGTTGTATGCATTGGTCTTGAAACCAAGAGTAGGGCCGAATAGTGGCGAATATATATCGGACGCTGAATGGGGCTTGCCCAGAATCATATCGTCAGAGAGCGCAAACAGCTGAACGATATTAACATGATGCTAGTGCTAAGACGGGGGGTATTCGAGACTCACTCTATCCACTTCGGACTTGGTGTTGTAGAGTTGGTTCTCGATAGTGAGAGAATCAAAACTCGGCAAACATTTGCGTTCCTCGGATCCAAAAAATTCTTCCTGACTAAGGACCTGAACTTTTTCTATACCAGACCTCAACCAGTGAGGCCATTGCTTACCATACGTAGTTGGCGATGAATCATCCGTCTTGGCATTCTTGAACGCATTTACGAGAATCTGGATTCGGTTCGTGAAATGACCAGCGTATTTCTCGACACTGCGCATGGAGTAACGGAGCTCGTCCCACTCGCGATATCTGTTGGAGCCATGCGATCCAATCCAGACTCCATCCGCGTCGTTTAGTGAGGAATTTAGTTCATAAGGCTTCATAGTCTCGACCAACTCTTGCTGTGATCCATTTACCCCTGCAGATGTGATCAGCAAATGAGAAATTGTGTTCGTTGTAGCATTGCTCACATGTATACACAAAATCAATCCTAGGCTCGTCAAGTTTCGGGCCTGAGTAACGCGCCTTCGAAATCCATTCATCCTCCCAACCTTCGAGGACCACATCCTTCACGGAGACTTCAAAAGGGACATGGTAGAGGTCTGGAAGCCCTTCGGCCTTTTCTTTGAGTTCTTCGCATTGGTCCCAGCTAGGAAACTCGTAATGCTCTGACCATGGTGTCTGGGTTTCCAATTTTTCAACGGGTGCCTGGCTCTCATTGATATCCTGAGACTGAGCTAAATCATCAGCGTCGTCCTTGGCCTTTGCGTCTATAATCGGAATTTGAGCATTTTCGTTAGATGCGATATCTCCAGACTCGAATCCAGCATTACCGTCATCGTCAGGGTGGCTTAATTTTGTAGCATGCTCTATACCGCCTTCGTTCCGATGCTCTTCGATTTTCTCAATACCGTCTAGATCGTGATTTTCGGTGTCATCATCAGTGGTCAGCATAGAGCCGCCCCCCACTGAGGATCCAACATTGTGGTTGTGAATGGTACGAGGCTGAGTATCAGAATGGGGTGAAAGAACGATGTGAGGAGCTTCAGCGTTCCAGATCCGCTCTAGGTTAGAGTGCGAATGGCGGACATTGATCCGCCCAGCGCGAGGCGACTCTGCTTCGATTATCGCCTCGACAGTTTCCGGCGATGGGTTTGAAGTGGAGGGCTCCAAGTCGGCTTCTGAATTTGCCGATTTCCTCCAAGTGACTGTGCTAGAATTCCAGAGACAAAAAACAAAGACAATAATCAAGGCCCAAATGTACCGGCGGAAAGAACGGCGTGACCTGTAAAGCGCATTGCTGCGGCCAATCATGACGCGCTAAATAACTAAAAGGAGTAACACAAGGTGACGAACATAGAGAGGGTGATAGAAAATAAAAAGTCCTCAAAAGTCCTCAAAAGTCCAGATTGGCACAAACTGTGATGCGATTCAGCGTCCGTGTAAGGAAGGAATATAATATTCTGTGCTCGTCACATTGTTCATTTGCTATGTGGCGCGGGACTCTCGCAGTAGGCCGAAATCGCCTGCACCCCTAAATCACGGCGCATTTAGAAGGAAAAGATCCACTTTTGGTTTTTTCTTCTAGGCTAAGCAGATCTCCTGTTCAGCTCTCTAGCACTAGACTACAATGGACTAGGATGCGAGACCGATGTGATGTTGTGGTAGTGTGTCAAGGTTAGCGAATACTAATTTCCACAGGGGCACGTCCTAGTCTACCGATCGCCACCACCAGATCAACCCAACGGGTGTGTCATCTCCTGTGCGTCTCCACAAGCCGTCGCCTAGGCACAGCGATCGGCATGGACACTGCCTAGGCCCGATGTTCCGCGGGCTGGGCCGTTCGAATTTTGTTTTCAAGGCGGCTTGTTTGTCAGTGCACATAATAGTTGGTTGTTTAGTATCTCGCTCAAAACGTCGCCAAACTACAACGCTATCTCTCACCGGCTGTCATTGTATTCACGGCAATCCCCGAAGACTTGTGCATTTGCATTCCGTGGAACCTATCGGGATTTTTTCCATGATACATCCAGCAAATAGCGTCTTTGTGCGCTTTGGGGGCTAACATCATCATTCTCAGTTGTCACATTCTGCCCTCTCCTTTGGCACAACTCTTTTTCTCGTCTTTGTTACTCTGGCCGTGGCCTGAACCGTGATTTATACGGCATGTCTGGGCCGGTTTCCACTACTCGGAGGCGACAACACATGCCAAACCTCACCAGATTTTCCAAATATGCGTTGGTTGTACTTATCGTACTTCTGACAGTAGCACTATGGAGGCCATCAGAACTGCCACCAACAATATCAGAATACCTATCTCATGATGGGGACGGTATCAAAGTGCAAGAAACATTGCCTCCTTCAGAACATCATAACAGTGCAAATCACAAAGAAAGTGAAGGCAATGAATCGACACAACTCTCCGCCGGTCTAGATTCAAAAGATGGACCAAGCTCATCCGAGTTGCTCCCAGCACCGAACACCAAGCCTCCATCCTCCAGCTCCCCCTCATTCCCTAGATTCGGTAAAATCACCGCAACATTTGGAGAGCCTGATCCCCCGTATGAAAACGCTATAGCATCACACAAACTCCACAACAAAATCCATGGGTACCCGCACTTCATTCTGCGCGAGAAAATGCTCCGGGGTCTATGGTCCAAGCACGCCTACATCATGACTATCATCGGAAACGAACTTGCAAAGCCAAAAGATGAGCGATTAGCTTGGGTCCTATGGCATGATCGCGACACCGTGCTGATGAACCCGCAACTTCCTTTGGATATCTTTGTTCCTCCTTCACCGGCGTTCGATCATATCCACATGCTCGTTACCAATGACAGAAACGGCCTGAACAACGGAGTATTCCTGTGCCGGGTATCGAGTGCGAGTTTCAAGTTCTTTGCGAGCGCATTGAGTATCAGAGAGTACCAGCCTGAGATACAATTGAAATATACCGAACAATCAGGAATGGAAGAAGTCATTAAACGTGTATGTTGATCATGTCTCAATCTATCATTTTTGCCTGTGCTAAAGAAATCACAGGGTAATTGGAACAGTACTGTAGCATACGTGCCTCAGCGCTGGTTCAACGGCTTCCCGCCTACCAAGAAGGATCTAACAGCGGGCAAGCCATCTGCATCCCGTCCGGGATCCCTATTAATCCACTTTGCCTCTAATCGTGATGGGAAGAGGCCAGAACGAATGGCTCATTGGAGCGCAATTGCAAAAAAGAGAACAGCAGCGTGGGACAAGCCTGTTGAGGATACAGAGTATATGAAGGAAATCACGGAGTATTGGGATAGATTGGGGAAGGGCGAGAGTCAGCAAAGTATCATTGAAGACATTGAAGGTCGTGTTTGGGATTGATGGAGAATAAAGTCCATCCATTAACTTATCAAGTAATATGATTTTTGTTATCTGTCTTGAATGCTTTTATAGCATTGCATCTTCAAGAATTCATGAGGTATAACTATCGAAAACTTCGCCTATGTTGTTGCACTAAAAGCACACTGAGCTTACTACACCCATTTCCAGAATTCACACGCGTATTTCTTCAAGATATTCATTACCTTAATGTTTTTTTATATTTGCTTGCCGTTCTACATCTCCCGCTCAGGTCACCGATCGTGATGCAAACTCTTCCGGCTCCACAGTAACCACCTCTCCCATCGGGAATTCGAATGTGCTTATATCTACCTCTGCCATCATATCCTGAGCAGGGTCGACAGCTTGGAACTTGGTCTCCTGCTGCAACAACCCTCTCATATTTAAACTCACTGGAAACACCGTATACTTACTCTCTCCTTTCTTTCGCATAAGCTTGCCTCGGCGTCCACTATAATTAGATTTGTCCTCGTCATCTTCAACTTTGCGATCAGAGTCCCTATCCAAAGCTCCAATACCACGATACAGTCCGAATATTGTGGGGTATGCCCCCAAGCAAAAAGGCTCGGGCCAGTCATCATCGTGGCGGCAAAGTTGTGGGATTGCGACATCAATAGGCTGGGCATTTGGTAGCAGCGACTGGTCATACAACAGCCTAGCTGCTCCACGGAGGGATAATGCATAGGCACCCGCACCAGTCAACTTGTTTACCTCCATGATGATTCGTGTGTGCTTCCCCTTTAACTTTTCCGCACTCAGATCCGGTTTACGACGAATTGTCCGCCGTGATTCCGATATTACCGTCGGATCATTATGGGTAACGTAGTACTTCCCGGATTTGTGTGGTTTGTTGTTCACTCCGAGATTACCGAGGGTGAGCAAATTCCACGAGTCTCCGTAAGGGGAGTGTAGAGGCAACGTACTATCCTGAATGGCCCGGACGCCGCGGGCGAAGGAGAGCATCTGTGATTTCAGCAGTACGTCCCAGTCTGCATCATCTTCGATAATGAGAGCCGATTGAACTTGATTCTGCACCATCCTATGGATTGTAAGAAACATATACGTGAATTAGAGAACTTGTATATACTTTTGATAGACGTTCAGATGTGCGCGCCAACAACCATACGCACCGAGGCCTTCTTCACCTCTCCAGAACTGCATAGTGTTAGACATCAAACAAAAATTTTTGTTGCAAGGACTTCATACAGCTGGAAATGCCTTTGGGTGCATCAATGTTGCATTCACACCATCTATAAATTCGATATCGAGATGCGATACCAAAGCCATGAGGGCAAGATAATCCCGTTTATCGGGACGATGTGCCATGGAGATTGCATAGATCTTTTGGAACTAGACTTGATGTTAGACTGAGTCACGATTACTCGTGCACATGTTTCTTACACCCAGAGTACTGTTTTGAGTATCCCATATGGGGTCATCAGCAGGCTCAACCCTGGCTACCCTCAACTGAGCAGTGTTGATGCCTGGCGGTGGAGCTCTTGATGTACCCAATCTCATTCGTCTCGAGCCTGCTGTGTGCTCGAACGCGCCCGATTCAGTATTAAAAGAAAGAAACAAAACGATCGAAGCAATGAGCATGAAAGACACGGCAGCAAAGTGAAAGATAGACCTAGGAAAGTACATCTTGAACAGTGTGAATATCGATCAAGAATCAACGCTGCAGTCCTCCTGCTTGGTCCATGTAAAGGGTACACCACATGGATGTCTAGATCTGCTTGAAGACGATAACGGGGCACGCGAGCAAGCTTGCTCGGCGAAGCCCCTTACCCATGCTTACAGTATTGGTGGCTGGCTGTGACAGGCCTGTCGCTTCCAGAATCGTGAACTTTACTAGTGGTGCATTAGCGCCAGGGGTTCCGCGGATCAAATCTTCGCTAATATTCGCCTGTGCGCCGCCATGATGGAGGCTTAATTACCCCTATCTCTACACAATATGTGAACCTTACAGATTGGGCCTGAGTCATAACGTCCCTGACGGGTGAGTTGCCTATATCGCTTAGCCAACAGAATTAGGAATTACGGGGTCTATAGTATCTGTTGATGTACTTGGCGGGACAGTTTAAACCCTTAACATTTACTAGATATGTTAAGAGCACTGTGTGGGTACGATATAAGATAACTGGTGTCAGGTGTCAGAGTAGGTTTGCGCGGATGAGAAACAGGGGTTTATTGCCTTTTACTATACGCATGCCCGTAGCGTAGTAGTGCAAACAAGGTCTCGCCTTTAGTGCCGACTTGGAGAAAAATGCTAATATCAAAGGCATCGTCAAAACATTGGTGTCGACTGTCCGCTCAAATGCCTACTCGTGCAGTTGGATGGTTTTCGGTCGTGTTGGGATTGGTGACATCCTCGTTGAAATCTTGAAATCAAAGGCTTGCTTGACGACATCATAAATGAAATTGTACTACTACACCCGACTGCATCATCTAGGGGTTTCACTGAGCAGTTTATGAATCGACTAAACCGTATGCGGATTTTAAGGCCAGCGCAGGAAAAAAGCCATGACTCTGACGAGTGAACTTCTGGAAGAACAGAATTCTCTAGCTGTTGATGAAGTTGACACGAAATTAGTAGCCATCGTATCCGATGTCAAGATCTAAGACCTGCCATACATTGGATGTTTGTAGAGAGCAATCATGATGCTATCGATGGATGACCCGATTGCTAATAAGAAGTGCGAGCTGAAGCTGGATGAAGTCTTAGCGAAACAGGCAACCATCACCAGCCCACTGTGCACCCGACAGGACGAAAACTCTCAAATGAATCGAGTAATCCATCTTCGACAAGGCGCGAGAGCAAAACGCTTCCCCAAAAGGTCCGGCTTTGTCTTCCGGCACTGCAAATTAGCATCAATGAGTTTTCTACGTTTGTAGCTTCTCGCGGTCTCGACGATGATGTGGTTGCTTCCATTACAGCAGAAGGCGGCCCCCGCCTTCAGGACATCCTCACTCAGCTTCGACAACTATTTGAGATTGCAGAAGAGTGTATGTGGCCCTTGAACATTCATGGGAACTTTCTGCTAAACGAACTGCCAGTAGCAAATGTTCTCCACGAAATGCGTAGTCCCATGCAGACAGCAGGAAGCTGCAGTACTGTCACGTCGCATCAACATTTGGACATGTCTCAAACAACGCAAGAATGCAGAAAACCATACCAAGATTCTCCTTTCGAGTCTCGCTCCATAGATCTTGAGCGCGACAAATCGCTTGAAACCCCACCTGTCCCTAGCATCATCCGGGGTCTGCCGCGCAGACAAGTAAACTTTTTCCCATATCAGAGGGATTCAAGTCTCCCTCCGCTCGGACCTATTCGACTTAGTGATCTTCCTGGACCTGATATAACTCCACTAATTGCTGCACCCACCAATCTCGCTCCCGATGAAAAACCGCCACCCCATTGCCCTCAGCCATTGAATCAATTTGCACACTGTAAAATCTTAATAGTAGAAGATCACTTTATGAACCAAATAGTCATATTGAAGATCCTTAGGAAACTAGGACTACATAATAACGTCGTAGCTCCACGTAGTCAGGCTGCGGTGGACATGGTTCGAGAGTCGATGGATATATACCAACCTTTCGACTTCATATTCATAGATGAGCAAATGCCGTTCTTCACTGGCGACGAAGCCACGCGTCTGATTCGCGAGAGGGGGTTTCGAGGTCCAATATGCGCTATGCTAGTCAATGGGACGTTAGCACAAAAGCAGAAAGCTTTCGACGCGGGCGTTACTACGATTATGCAGAAGCCATTCTAGTTTAGTGCTATTGGAGAGATCTTGGAGCAGTATTTGACTCGTCTTGTTGAGGAGCTAGAAGATACAATGTCACTAATGGTTGACGAATCACCATTACCACGACGCAAACTAGATCTCAAGTCGAAACTTTAGGCCTATTTCTGGTCTTTTGGTGCATTATACATAATCTTTTTGTTTTCCACGCTTTGAAAAATCATACAAACGAAGTATGGCTGTTATGAAACTTGAGCAAGTTGGTTGCATAGTTCGTTTCTCCTGGATCTTTCAGTCCTAGGGCGAGATGGAACGACTGGAGGTCTGCTAGGAAGGTGCCGCAATCCTGTACTTCGATTAATAGTCTCCTGGGACATCTTACGAAAAAGACATGTTTTCTCGCGCTACTATGATACCATGGCATATCTCCACATCCTGCTCGTTCTGGGCTGCGAAATCGAGACCCAGTTTCGTAGCCAGGGTATGCAAAGATGGCGGTCGATACCTCTGAGGGATATTTTTTGTGGTAATCAAAAATAGGAACTTCGGTATATTACACTTTCCATAGTGGCTACAAACTGGTCTCCATTTCATGATTGCGGCTGGCTTTGCGATGTCTTTCTTTCGCTCATTCTCAGGAGTTCGTATTGCAGCAGGGCTTAGCTGTGTAAGCATTGGAAAGATGGAAACCCTTTTGAGTAAGTTTTCATAATTCAAACTCGTAAACAAAACTCACTACATCAGCTAAGGGAACTGCTGGTGGTTAGTATGGCTTGCATGATGTCTGCACATCGTACGACAAAGTTGATTGGTGTCAAGGTTTTCTCTAGAGCTTATTGTTCCACTGTTACACTAGCCAGCATGGAAAACCTAAGTTTATATATTATGACTGGTGCTGATGGTAGTACCTATGTTGTAAGGGACTATATCGAGTGATGAACAAGGAGCGATGCATTCGCAACTAGAGGTACGTCAAGAGACAAGTAGCATCACCTTTAAACAATCTTCGGAGATGGTACAAATGATAATTTGACCATCCGATTTTCGATTCGAGTAGTCTTACTATGAAAGCTTCAAGGATAAGCCATCGCGAAAGACTAGATGTTTTTGGGCAGGGAGTAGCCAACAAGTGTCGTACCGCGGCAGATTGAACAGTGTGGCAACAGTACCACGGCCTCACTTGCGATACCACATCCTTGTCACTCTCTGCTGCCTCATCTTCTTCTGCAATTGAAAAATGCCATAAAGAAGAGCCTCGGCGGTAGGCGGGCAGCCAGGAATGTATATATCCACAGGCAGTATACGGTCGACACCGCGAACAACACTGTAGCTGTAGTGATAGTAACCCCCGCCATTGGCACAGCTGCCCATGCTTATGACCCACTTGGGGTCTGGCATCTGGTCGTAGCAAAGCCGGACAGCAGAAGCCATCTTGTTGGTAACGGTACCGGCGACGATCATAATGTCGGCCTGGCGTGGGGACGCTCGGAAGATGATGCCCAGGCGGTCCTGGTCGTAGCGTGGCATGGAGCAGTGCATCATCTCGATGCCGCAACATGCTAGGGCAAAGGTGAGTGGCCATACTGAGCCTTGTCGTGCCCAGTTGGCAATCTGGTCGAACGTCGTTCTTGGGCGTGTGTTAGCCTCCTGGACGATCTATTAGAGCGAAGCGTGAGGATCGACTTACAAAACATATTCGACTGCATTGTTCGGCCCTGCTTGTGAGGGCAGAGGGATCTTTGTCGGTAGGAGACTCTTGGACCCGGTATGTCTGGGGCCCTGGGTCTGATGACGCCTACCATTCACATGTATAGCTGGTAGAAGCGATAGCACCGGTGGTGTTCTGGGAACTAAGGATAGGCGATGGGCAGCAACTTGATGTCTGTCGTCAGCTAGAATAATTCATGTAGGGAGAGGGGCAGTACTGCTGAGCATGCGTGTAGTTTCCATTGGAGAGGATGGATATATTGCAGAAAAAAAGGTAAAGATGAAAGAGACTGCACAGAGAGGGGCAGTGAGTGACGGTTCAAGGTTAGGTGCAAGAAGGAAGAAAGTCAAAGTAAGTGGCTTGCCGCCTTGCAATCTGTGCTCAGCCCTCATTGTGAGAAGCGAAACCGGAAAGCACTCTTGCAGAGACAAGGATTTACTTGCACGTGAGACATTGGGAGAGAATAAGAGCATATATCTGGAAATAGAAGAAAATCACAAATTAAATAGCCTAAGAGCGACAGCAAGAAATGTATTAATTATTACAATGGTAAATAATATGCATAAAGGGGTGCATTCATGGTGCTGTGCGTCAGTGTCGACTCTGGTGCTGAGGAGCATGAGGCTCAAGCGACTTAGAAAAAGTAGGAGTTCAGCAGAACCGACCATGGTTTTTGGGTGGGCATCGGCGTGTACCTCAAGATTTGGCTCAGCCCTATATGGCTGGATATGGTATGTTAAGCGTGGGGACCCACTACTCCAAAAGTAACCGTGCCATGCAGGGGCATGCAGAATCCATCGGTCTTGTAAAACGAGACGCAGTGATTTGCTCGTCGCTTGCGTCGCTGCCGGCTCTCCCCGTCACAACCGTCTTCCCCCGCTATCACCCGTTATGCTTCATGCCTCTTCATTTGCATCCACACCCCACCTATCATGCTCTCCTAACCCGACTTGACTTGTTTATGTAACATATTCAACAAGATGCACCCCCCCCCCCCCCCCTAACCGATACCTGTTGTATTGGTGGACTTGAACAGACAGTATCTCTTAATCAAAACGCGGAAATGATCGCCATTCACAGATAGGTCGTTCTACCAGCGCCAACACTGCATAAGCTGATATCGCTGGTTCATCTTGATTTCTCCAAAATACTAAATCAAGACAGAAAAGGCAGCTAATGTACCATTGCTGTCTCCAAATGGCTATCTGCTCCCTATATGTATGTACTTACACTTCGAAATGACCGAGCAGCGCCCCAGCCACGACACCAAGTTTCAGGCCGCCCGCTTTTTAGCAATGAATCAATGCCATTATTTCCCACCTCACATAGCGGATAGTACACCTGGTGGGGGCCGGCCCGTCCACAGCACATAGTACAATGACATTGTATCCTCTCCACTCAGGTCCAGATAGTAGCCGGATGCATGTCCAACCATCTCTTCCTTGTTCATTTCGACATAACTCAGTGCATACAATAGCTGCTCTACTACCGGAGGGCTACCAGTCGTCCGTCTACTTACACTGCGTAGGTCAACATCAAGCAGCCGCCCGTGTCTCCGCGGAGCTTACCACCTACTAAAACTGCTGACAACAGGACAGCCTGCTCCAGACCTCCACCAGAGGTATGATGTCACACTAGAAGTAGTTGTGAAACCCTTTAATACACCCCCGCCGGAACTCACAAAGGACACTCTCCCTACGGGAAAGACAGCATTTTCTGTAACTGATCAGTGTCTATCTACATGACCTTTCACTGTCTTTCTCGAGCCGACTGATCAGGGTTGCCTGAGAAACATGCTCCATCATATATTATTAGTGATTTGTAAGATCACATCTCGCGAGAACTATCGATTTTGTCGGCGAGGAGTGCCCTTCATAATCATTCGGCGTATGTGATGAAACATTATCGACTGTAAAATTCGTTTACCCAGAAGTATTACCCTACAACGCCATTTACAAAGGACAGAGGGTATATGGACCGAGACGATTGACAAAATTCCAACAATCAATCCCTATTCAAAACATCAATGATCCACTGGACCGCATGTTTCGCTTCCTTTAGTCCATACGGCACAGTCAAGACAAAACAATGCATTTGCCTCTCCCAATGAACCCACTCTCCCTTGACGCCTGCTTTCGCGCATTTCTCACGCAGCATGATACCATCAGGGCTTAAGACGTCGTGACCAGCAGTGATACCATGGACCTTGATGTTCCTCTTTGCTAGCAGCGAGATGTCGGCATTGATTGGAGAAATCCGGCGATCGGCGGCATCCCAGTCACCGCGCCACGCTTTTGCCGTTTCTCTGATGGTCTTGGGCGTAAGAAGAGGGTCTTTGGGCGCAATTTCATCGATGTCTGGGTTCTTGCGGGTCAGGTCGATTGAGGCGCATACGGCCATGATGGCAATGGGATGTGGGAGCTGTTTCGTGTCGATTTCTTGGTGCTCGCTGTCTTCTCTTAGAGCCTCGAGAACGAGGCATAACGCGATATTTGCGCCAGAAGAGTCACCCGCAAGAATGGCCCTTTCTCCGGCCTTCTTGGCTTCCGACATGAGAGCGCGATATGTTTTTAGGCACATGGGAAATGCACTCGGCGCGGGATTGTTGGGTGCAAGCGGAGTTGAGACAATGGAGATGGTTGTATCGGTCATCTCTTTAGCCATCTTTGCGCATAACTTGTAGTGTTGTGGTGAGGGCGGCTCCTGCCAGCTACCTCCCGCAAAGTAATATATCCGCTTTTTAGAGGGCTTTTCGGATCTATTCGGGGGTATCATGTCGTATATGTAAATGTCGCAAACGGTGCGTTCGCGGAGTGTGCATCCACTCAGCTTTGACTTGGACGGGTTGAGTCGGATGGAGCCATCCTCGTGCTTTGGCGTGTTGTTCCCAAGCTGAGAACGCATCAGTCTGACTAGCGACTGAACGACGAACATGAGAAGAGTACGGTCATGGCGGAGGGAAACTTGGATAGATGAGCTTGGATTTGTCGCCCCAGTGGTAAGTTCATCGGATTCCATGGTG
The DNA here is from genome assembly GCF_000338995.1 of Bipolaris sorokiniana ND90Pr. NCBI lineage: Eukaryota > Fungi > Ascomycota > Dothideomycetes > Pleosporales > Pleosporaceae > Bipolaris > Bipolaris sorokiniana. Next base: position 1,441,846 of record NW_006911897.1, on the reverse strand, counting down.
GTTATCTTTGGTTTTTAGAGTGATACGAGAAAAAAGTGAAAGGAAACCCTGCAGCAGGAAGCCAGCATGTAGGGTAGGAGACCGCCTGTATGCATCCATGCTGACCGTAAAGTGCAACCATCATCGATATCTGGGGATTTTGCATCTCTCACGCGACGAGCGACATATTGATGGTAAAGGAAGGGATCAATGACGTTGTGGCGCAGCTTGTGAAGATCGATTCGGGAGCCCTAGACAGACTCGGGAAGATCTGACATGTTTTGGCAATCTGCACCTAGCAAGATAGCAGTGTGAATGTAAACTGATACAGGCAGCGCTGCACATTTCAATAAGAGCTGGTTCTAGAACTCCCTGAAAGGGGAGGCTGGCCTGGAAATTCTTATCGCATAGTCGAGATACGAGTTGCGTTCCAATTCATGACGTTGCACGACACTATCTATGTCGCCATGTCCACGCCAAGCCAAGGAGCACTCACCAATTTTGCGCCGCCTTTTGGGCTATTACTATGGTCAACTCCAACATCACGACTCATCTTGCTGTGCATTACTGCTACACGATATTAAAATATAGAACATACTGTGCGTGCCAACAACTCCCATTTCAATGGCCATTGTGATACGCGTCTACAAGGGTGGATCTGAGCAGCGATGACGTAGCACGCCTAGATTCCAAAGGACAACCCGCACTACACATGTCGTTGAACCCTAGGCCAACCATCTTTTATACCAAACCTTATTCCTGCCATGTCGGCTTTTCTACATGCAGTATCTCACCGACAATATGTGGTTAGTGTACTGGCTGGCAGAGACTGATCAGTTACATCTGACGTGCGCAGACGTGGAAAACAGCCCACCCAAGCTGGGCAAATGTCTTGGTCTCGAGCGCTGAGTGGCGGTGCAGCAGGCGGAAATTGCTGCCAGGACCGAATCCCACTAGCTAACTGTGCAACTCCCACGCGCCTGAGCCGGTTCCGTCTTGGGTGTCTTGTTGTTCTGGGCTTCCTTCGTTCCATTTCGTCTAACTGGCGACATTCCACCTCGTTAGCATGTTTGGCAGCATCAATGCCTTGGCCTACGTGGGTCGACCAAGACTTGCAAAACAATGGACCTTGTCAGGGAAAATTGTTAAAGATGGACAACGCCAGACAATGCATATACCAATTGATTGACAAGTTACAACTGCGAATCCATCAACTCACCTATCACGCGACGTCATCAGTCAATGGCTTCGCAAGCCTATCTCACGGACGAGGAAATTAAGAAATTCATTGACGATCTCGACCACGACAAAGATGGTAACATCAGCTACTGGGAACTGGAACGGAAGCTGGATCAGGTCCACAAGGAGATAGCCCCGAAAGCCCAACCGCATAACCTTCACCACAAATCTCGTGGCGATGAAGCTCGACACGAGTTCCTCAGGCACGTCATTGGGACGCGCGAAGACCACATCAAACGCGATGAATTTGCAAGGACCATGAAAACATGGGAGATTCCTTCGCTTGAGGCTGATCGAAAAGAAGCAAAAGATGAAGACGACTACCTGAAGCACATCTCGCTATACCGGCGAGCGCGAGCCTACTGGGCTGTCAAGGGGCCAGAGATCATCTTTCTATCGCTTGTGCTCCTGCTAATGATCGGCTTCGGAGTTTGGCAATTCGTTAAATATCTTACGTTCGACCAGTACACACCTGCATTCGGATGGGGAGTCGTGCTTTCAAAGACATGCGCAGGCGTGCTATATCCGACATTCTTCTTCCTCATCCTCTCCATGTCCAGGTGGCTATCGACATTCCTCCGACGCTTCTACTTTATTTCGAGATTCATCAACTGGGACCTGTCCCAGTCATTCCATATCAAAATCTCCATCGTTGCGCTGGTCTTCGCGACATTGCACGCTATTGGCCATCTTAGCGGCTCCTTTGTCTTTGGTAGTATGGCGAGTCGACAAGACGCGGTTGCCAACGTCGTCGGGCCAGATACTGTACCGCGCTCATATACCAGCTACCTACGTTCTCTGCCAGGGTGGACTGGTCTTACGTCCCTTGGACTTTTCTATCTCTTGGCTATAATGAGTATGCCTCAGATCCGAAAATGGAGTTATGAGGTCTTTCAACTCGGCCATCTGCTCATGTTTCCCATTGTTGGCTTCATGATGGCGCATGGCACTGCAGCCCTTTTGCAGTGGCCAATGTTTGGATACTGGCTAGCCTTCCCTACGCTAATGGTTCTCTTTGAACGCGTTTGGCGGCTGGTTCTAAGCTTCCGCTCAATCAATGCTGACATCGAACTACTGGACGATGAAACTGTCGCTATCACGGCAAAAGTTCCCAAGACTCGCCCTTGGGATTACAAGGCTGGCCAATACGTGTTTGTGCAGGTTCCACAACTGTCCCGATTCCAGTGGCATCCGTTTACGGTATCGACATGCATCAAGAACACCATGCAGGTTCACATCAAGGCCGACGGCGACTGGACGAACCAACTCCGTGACCTGGCTAAGCAGGGAAGTAAGCAAAGCATCAAGATTGGATTAGATGGCCCATTTGGTGCACCTGCGCAGCGATTCTACGACTTCGAGTACAGCATGGTTTTCGGGTAGGCTGAACATGCCCCATATTCATGCGACCCAAAAGCTAACGCCTTACAGTGCTGGTATTGGCGTAACACCCTTTTCCGGAGTACTGACCGATCTACAACAGCATGAGCTTGAACGAGTCAAGTCTAGGGAAAAGTCGGCTGAGCTCTCCGACGACACACGTCAACAATCATCACCTTACACCAACCATCGCCGAGTCGACTTCCACTGGATGGTCCGCGATAAGAACAACCTACTCTGGTTCTCTGACCTCTTGAACGAAGTCTACCGGACGGGGCCTAAAGCCCCAGATCTTGACATCCGCATCAACACGTATGTGACACAGAAGCGCAAACAAATCTCTCAACATGTCTTCAGGTGGTTATTGGAAAAACATCGCACACCAGAGTATCCCCAGTCGCCTATCACCGGTCTTGTCAATCCTACTCATTTTGGACGGCCGGACATCCGCGGCATCATGGAGCGGCACTATGATGATATGAGCAAGGTGCTAGCGGAGGGACTGGACGACAAGAACCAAGGCGGAAATTATGAAGTCAAGGTCGGTGTCTTTTTCTGCGGTCCACCGGTGATTGGTCAGCAGATTGCGGATCAGTGCAGTATGTTGAGTGCGAGGGCGCGCAACGAGGGTAGGAAGATTGAGTATCGATTCATGATTGAGGTTTTTGGTTAGATTGTATAATTTAGAAACATTAAAAAATCGTATCACGATCCTTGTGCACATGACCGTAAAGGAAAATTCCGATTACCCATTGTGTGTGAAAGCAATATTCCACCACATGAAAGAGGTGAAAACAGTGCTGCATGCCTTTCGACTTCGAATGCAAAGCATGTGCGCTAGCGCTACTAACTCCGCAGCATTAACGCCGACGTGTCGGAACGCACCTCCACACCTGCACTCATCCTCTAGACAAACATTCTCCGCAACCACGCCCTACCCCAACCTTCTCTTACTAGATTCCTCCAAAAAGGCCACTCCTTCTCCCACCTCTCGCTCTCCACCCCCCTAGTCTCACCTCGCTTTCCCCGCCGCCCTCCGCCCTCTGCACACCAAAACCACCCACCCCACCCCACACAAGCATGGCCTCCACAGCCGCCAAACGTCTCTTCAAAGAATACCGCGCCCTCTCCTCCGATCCCCCGGAGGGAATCACCGCAGGCCCCGTAAACGAAGACGACATGTTCATCTGGGAAGCGCTGATTCAAGGCCCCGAAGGGACACCCTTTGAAGGCGGTGTTTTCCCTGCTGAACTACGGTTTCCGAAAGATTATCCGTTGGCGCCGCCGAAAATGAAGTTTATTACGGATATGTGGCATCCAAATGGTACGCAATCACACTTTTTGTTTTTGTTTTTGTTTTTGTTTTCCTTCCTTTCCGCTTGTTGTGCAAGCGTCTGGGTGGATTGGAAAGTTGACGAATGACAGTATATCCCAACGGCGAAGTCTGTATTTCGATTTTACATGCCCCGGGCGAAGACCCCATGCAATACGAACAAGCGTCTGAGCGGTGGTCGCCGATACAGAGTGTGGAGAAGATACTGATTAGTGTGATGAGTATGTTGGCGGAGCCGAATGATGAGAGTCCGGCGAACGTGGATGCGGCGCGCATGTGGAGGGAGAAGAGGGGGGAGTATGAGAATATTGTGCGGGCGAATGTGAGGAAGAGTTTGGGGTTGTGAGATGATATGGAGGGGTATGGTTATGGATTATGGGTTATGAATGCATATGTCCGCATGGAGCTGGATTGAAAATGTCATTATTTGCGTGGTTGATGATTTATGTGAAGCCTTTGTGCGATGAAACAACAAAACAATAACAACGCCATGTCCCGCTGTCCCAAACCCATTAAATATTCTCGTTTTTCCAATCGTAATCTCATAATCGTTCAAACAATCTCCAAATCAAATGCCTCGCCATAGCCGTTGTAGCACACGCCCCGGTAATTCCATGTCGGACACTTTTCCTGCACATTACCACTCCGGTCCATGGCGCGGCTGTAAATCGTAACACTCTTGCCCTTGTCAATCTTGACTCTTGCCTTCCATAGTGCCCACGCCCACTTGAGCTCCACGTTTTTGGCGTCTTCGCCCTCGTACTCGTTAATCAGCTCAGCTTCCTCCCACGACTGTCCATCATCGACGCTAACCTCGACCTTGACAATGGGACCGTCTGCTCCACTGGGTAATGCGTAGCCCCTGACTTCGATTGTGCCGTCTGCATCTCGTTGCACGGTAGTTCCAGACTTTGGGATGCCGACAACGCTGTTGACTGGCATTTCCTCGATCGAACTCACTTTGCCCCACCATTCTTTTGCCTTTTCTTTGGAATCCGCCTCAGGAGGCAGAATCTTGTAGTCTTGCTGCTGGTAGTAATTCTGGCTCTCGCACATTTGAACGGATATCTGATCGAGCCACTTGACGCACCTGGCGCCAGCAATGCCGGGAGTGACAACGCGAACAGGAGCGCCACGGTTTGGCGTAAGTGGCTTGCCGTTCATCTCAAGAGCAATCATAATCGCATTCTCTGGATTCATCGCCCGTGAAAGCGGGATGCTGGCACCGTAGTAGCTGTCATCTTGTGTAGTCGTCTGGAAGCAAGCAAAAGCGACATGGGCTTCGCTCATTTTTCCCTCTTCAACTTTTACGCCGGCCTTGTCCAGGACGTCCTTTAGGAGAGGCCCACTCCACTTGCAGTTCATAACTGCGCCATCATACCAGTCTATGCCGCATACTTCCTTCAGTTTCGTTCGCATGGTATGGCGACGGTTCCCAGCACACTGCAGCGCACTAACAACATGGTGCTGTGGAAGTGCCTGAAGGTCTGCAATAGAAAGCGAAATCTCATGGTTTACGAGTCCGGTAACCGCTACTCGGTGCGTATCAATGTCAATGTACGGAATGGGCCCATGGTTACGATCGTAGCCGTCTTGTGTGATGAAGCTAGACCCACTATTAGCCCCCGGATTCACTCTTGCTCCACTGCGCTTGCGGCTATATAGAAGTACCTCTGAACGAGCTTGTCAAGCTCTGGCTCGCGATTTAGCGGCTTTTCGACCGAGTATACAAGCTATGACATCAGAGTCAGCCCTACGCTTCGTATAAAGACCAAAAACCCAGTCTGTATCCAAACTAGGTAACATAGTCTGCCGTTTTGGGCAAATTTGATGGCGAAAACGGGGCGTGTACCTGAACCATGGTGGTCGATTGTGGTATGGCGGCGATGGCGTGATTGAGTGATGGAAGGCGTAGACGAAAAGCAGCGGGACCGCGCAGGTATAAGCGACGGCCGTGGGGGCGGGGTAACGGCGGCTTCGGCTTTTTGGCTGGAACCACGTGTTGGTGCAATGAGGCAGGTGCAGAGGCGGTGAACGGGTAGCAGCGGTCTGGGGTCCTTGGTTGCTTGGAGATGCACAGATTTGAGATGGAAAGGAGGTCGAGGATTTATTGAATCCTGCACGATATGCTTTGATCGGCGTCATGGCGCTGGAATGGCAAGTGATTTTGGTGTTATCGGGGTCTACACGGTTGTTCTAGAATTGGGTTTGCCCATCTGCTTTTGTAGGGTCACTGCGCAATCGCCGTTATTCACTTCGGGGATTAGCTAATTTCGGGGTCTACGTCACGTCGGGGACTACTCGAGGACCACGCTCAATGGTCATGTCATAATATCCATTGAACTCATACGTTTTTTCTTGTCGTATACTCACTTATCAGAACACATTCCTTCTGCAACATCCCGATGATGCGGCCCTTTCTGTATATCGCCATTGGTTGAACCTCTTCTTGCCAGCCGCACATGCATACATCCCTCTCCACCTTATGCCCCAAGAACGTCTCGAGACTAGGTGTATCCGCATCAAGCCGATCCATTCTCTCATCGTGCTTATCTTATTGGGTTCTGTGTTGTGAAGGGTCTGACCGCTATCTCGAGGCACAGCACTGATGCTTCCGCCGCCGATCAATCCTTACGTATGGATCTCGTGAGATATCGCGTCTCGCTGTCTCATCCTTGAACGGCTGATCATCCCGTTGGAAGATCTGTCGATCCTGGTACAATTATGTCTTTACACCTCCGCAATCTGGCACATATAAGCCATCGATGAAGGGAAGTGGCGGTTTCGACAGACAATCTTCATGGGCTGGGAAATGCTGATATTCCTTCGTCTCCTGTTCAGGCAGGCCATCATCATCCTCACCATCAACTCTCCTCAACCCCCCCTCTATGACCTTCCATATTCCCCCTCTCCTCTTATCCACTCTCTCCCACTCCTTTTCCCTCTCCAAACCCTTCCACAATCTATCTTCTCCGCAGCCAATCCTACAACGCACACACCCCACCGAACACACATGCACCCGCGAAACAGCAACGCACCTACCCCCCTTCCTTGCTTCTTCCCTAGTACTAACCCCGCGAGTATCCCTCGGATCACGGCAAGCATCTCCAGCTACGAGCACCAACAATGAAATTACCACAATTTGAACAGGAATAAGGAGGATAGGTATGAGGATGGTAGCTGCATTCTTGCATGAATACCCTTCCATGGTTTCGTTTTGGGAGAGATGAAGGTAAGTAGGTGCTATGCTGAGTGCTTGACTAGGATTGCAGAGTCAATTTTCGTTTCAAATGGTAAATGGTATATGTATCATCTCATTGCGAACAGAAGCGGACATATATATACAGGTGATACCGAAATACTCTGTTTTCCGTTTGACCATGTTCGCTGGTTAGATACTGGGAAGAGCAGTTACTGCGAAGTAGTCGCATTCTGCGGTTGTCGATTTGATCATGGAAGATCCTCCAGAGAAACAAGGCATCTTACGAATGATGAGCTAATTAGAATGCTTGAAATGCGTTGGATTGGCCTGTGGCAAGACAGCTACGTTCACTCAACAGGCTGCGTTTGGTCCAACACGAAGTATTTTGCTAGCAACCCACAAACGAGCAGTGATGATCTTGCATTGGCACCTGAGTATCACATTTGTAAACGTTTGCCAAACCAACAACCCTTTGCTCAGGTGGGCCGCAAGAAGTCGAAGAAGGAATACCCACGATCAAAACAGCCGTACCAAACCTTCAACGATGATTCACTTCAACCGGCCCGAACGACACCCTTTGCAATCATCACATTTCCACCCCCTAGCCATCCATCTCCTCATCCAGGTCATCAACATCAGATGAGTGCCACTGTTCGGCATCGCTCTCTTCCAGAAATATCTTCTCAAAGCTCGCATCACCCCAGTCAGCTTGCTTCGTCGACTGACGCAGAGCCATCGCCTTGAATTCATGATAGTTGTGCTGGATAGTATGCTGTGACAGTTCCCATGGAGACTGGAATCCATTCCTGGCTTGGGCTATCGGCGATGTGTGAGTACCAGGGTGGCCAACTCCAAAAAGGTAGTTTCCATAGTCAGAGCTAGAGCCAAGCGTCGAAGGTGTAGACGGCGGCGTCGGATACGGTTCATTCCTTACCCGATCTGGGTTCTTGTAGATCACTTTCTCAGACTCATTTTGCAGTTGAGAAGATGGAGAATCGGTCTTGATTGATAGAGCGGCCGTGTTCGTTGAGATACCGGAATGGCGCGTCTCGCGTGTGCAAAATTCGTCATCAGGTGTGTCGTCCTGCGCTGGTTGAAGCATAAGATATGATAGGTTTGTAGGTGATGATTCGACCTGATTGTTAGCCATATCGGTCTTCTCTAACTTTCGGCGCTTAAGCTGGATATCTGAGGCACTATACATGCGGTCTTCGTCAGAACAGGTGGCGTTGTCTTCACACGATGAATTTGTGCGCTTTCTTGGTGCTTTTTGGTCGGGTTTCAACTCTAAATCGTGTACGTTGTACATCGAGACACCTGAGGCCGCGGATTCGGCATAGCCCTTCCAATAGCAGTACTCGCTATCGGGATTGGGGCCGCGGTCCACCAGCTCGACCAGAGAATCTGGAGGAGAAGTAGGGACATGCCGAAAACCATGCGACTGAAGAGAGTTGGTGCTTTTGTGTGGTGGTATAACCCATCTCAGTGTTGTCGGTGCTCCGTGGGTTTCCGTCACCGAATCAACTTCTCGGGCGTGTGCTAGTGCAACTTTGATGGCGTACCGCGATGTACGTTCGAAACGCACGTTTTCCGGAAAGGGTGTGATGATTTTAGCTTGTATTATTGTCTTCAACACGGCTGCAGTGTTGCCCTATAGTCAGTGGTCAGCAAAGCCAATGGAGTTGCCGTATCCTGGAGAGTTTCATCACACTTCCAACCTGTCTGGGGCCTGCATGCGGAAGAGCTTGGCCTTATGGTCCCATTTAGCTACGGAGGAAGACTTTGTCACAATATATTTGACATAACCGGGAAAGCTTTTGCATCCCGATGTTCCAGGCTCTTGAAGCATCGGGCGACAGGAAGGGGCAATAATATATTGAGCTTCTGGCTCTATCTGAGCAGGAGCAAGCTTGAAATCGAAGGCAGGGGGGTGCCAGGCTATATCGGTAGTGACAATGATCAACGGAAAGGAAAGCCAATCAATTGAATACTTGACGAACAGGCATGGTCCAGCTGGGGTGTTCTGAAAGCAGTCTTGTATGGAGATATAGTTGTAGACAAAGGTATAAAGATCGCCAGAACCAAGCGACCAGTGGAGGTTTCGCAGAGCAGGTTGGCTTGTACGCTCTTCGTAGAAGGCATCAATCATGTCATGAAGAAGACAGAAAACATTGATATTAATGAAGCATGCATAATTCTCGGGAAAAGACTGGATAAGACAGGGAAGAAGGGAAACTTGGTCGACACAATCTAGATCAGACTTAGTAGAGGTTGCAAGAAGGTAGAGGACCTGCCAATGCAATGGAGCCAAGCTCATTTCCATTTTCAGTGCCAGTGTAGAATAGATGGAGCATCTCCAGGAGTACACGATCACCTTTGCGTTTGCTCAATTGAATGATGGCAGTGCGTCGTAAGCGTTCTTCGATCCGCGAGACTAAGCACTGGTGGAACAAGGACTCCCAGAGCGTAAGCTCTCGAGCTTGCATGTAAGACATGACCTTCCAGCAAGATATCGTATCGAGATGACTGACAGCTGTTCCTAATCAGCATCACGAAGCTCTGGATGCGATCTGACACAAGTAAGATGTGCGCACCTTGCTGCATGACTTGTGACTTCCGTAGCCTTGGTTGGTACATCTTGTAAGGTGGTGCGTTTGAATTGGCAGCGAAACCGTGCATCTCCACGTCAAAAGTCACTTGAGCCAAGAGGGCTACTATATGCGGGCTCGCCACGGTCGTCGTAACTGGCGATGGATGAGCATGGCTGTCAGCGCCGACACTCGGGTGCAGCGGCGACTAGGGAAGTCAGTAATGCTCGCCAGGCGGGGCAGATATGCTTACAAGAAGTTCGGTAGACATGATGTATTGCTACGAATCAGTAGATGCGCGGGAATAATGCGGTGATCTGAAGATGGGCAACTGGTTAAGGAGCGGTGCTGGTGGTCTGGGATCATGCAGACGTTGGAACTCCTTACGGGTGGGTGGCCAATCGCGCCTTCCACTTATACTAACTGACGCACATGCAACACTCGCAACAACAATCAAATGCAGATGGCACCTTCCCAAATTGTAGTGCGGTGCGTGTTCCACACTAACCCGTCTATATGGCGTCCATGGAAGCGCGCGTGGTGAGGCGCTCGTTCTTGTTGCCCAGTTTGGATATCTGGAGAAAGGCATCAACTCCATAGCCTTCGAGACTATGTACTTCTAGACTTCCAGCCCAATATTCTAAGGACAGTCAGACACATGGAAGTGAGTCTGTTGTCATTTACTTACCTGCATACAGCCGCGACATTGGAAGCCCGATGCCGAGACGGAGATCTGGTGCACGACTGGTAAGCGAAGATAAAGAGCCGATGTGGTGGCCCGAGTCGCCATATTTTGATCGCGTGTCTTGCTTTTGCTGTATCTCTGCAGCAGACTCAGCGCCAGGCACTTGCAATTCCTGCAGCGTACCGAGGAGCTTTGGTACCCTCGCCAGATTCTCCATTCGCCTCTCGCGTCGCGGCCCTTTGCTGAAGCTCCACAAATAAGGCAGGACCTCATTCGGGATGCTACCACCTTGGTCAGAAATGCGGATGATGACGTGCTGCGAAGTCTCGCATATCAAAACTTCAATGGGTGGCAGCTTGGTGCCTTTGGATTTGGGCTGTTCAATGACGGCCTGGATTGAGTTGCGCAGCAATTCACCGATGATGTACTCGAGATGGCTCAAGATGTATGGAAACGTCGCGTCCACATGACCGTAGACTTTAATTTCGGGAATTGCAACATGGGGACCATAGGTGCGTCTTATCAGCTCCCGCATAGTCTTTCCGCAGTCTTCGACAATTTCCTTGGCGTTGCATCGCAGAAAGATCTCGCCAACGGCTTCTTGATCATGTGGAGGGTGCTTGGCCTGGGGGAAGTGCCAGGGCGAGTTGAAGGTTTCAGTGAGAGCAAGGTGTTGTTCTGCGATGACTCTTCGAGATATACGCTGATTTACGTCAGTATGGTTCGAGTGCGCGTGTGAGGGTAAAATCATACGGAGCGCAGCATGGTGGTCATGAACTTGTCGGTTTCCTCTGGCTTGATGAGGCCTCGCACCTCCAAGACACCTGTTGCAAGGCGGGGTATGACGGTCGCGTGCTCGGTCAGCGTCTCCTCAAGAACCTTGCAATACTTGTCATTGTCTTGCAGCGAGCGTATTTCGGGTATGCGACGAAAGCGCTCAAAGGCGCGCAAGTATGATTCGTAGACATGGGCAAGATGGGGATTGGCGACGACAACGTAGGGCAGGGTTTGGATATCGCGAAGACGATGGGCGAGCCTGCAGAGAGTCAGCAGGATGTTCTGGCAGGCAGGGCACCACGGTACGACCTGGTGGGAAGCTCCAATCTGCAGTAGTTGGCCGAGTCGAGCAGACGAGACTCGGTGAGAGTTCTTCCGAAGAAAGTCAACTGGCGCAAGCTTATGGGCCTGGCTTCACGCTGGACCCATCTGTATTCGGGCATCAGCTCTGGTAGCCATGGAGGATGAGTTGCTGATACGCAGCTTACTCGTCGAGGGCCGAAGACGGTCTCCATGCGGGCGCAACGGCTGCAGCATGCTGAGAGCGGGCTCGGGGTTGGGCAAGGGAAACTGGGCGAGGGAGTCTTCGCAAGCCATTGTAGCAGCGCCACACAGCCGGTGCAAGACGATGTTTTCCTACAATCATAGCTGCTGAGAGTCTCAGAGGCAAGTGTTTGGGTTACGAGGTTCTGCTGGCACTGCACATGGACACGGGCACATGTGACATTGAGCTCCGCAGTCGGGCGCACCACTGCTTTGGACGGGCGCACCTCAACACCTGAGATTTTCCGACTGTGCCAAAGTGCAGGCAGTCTACAGAGGACGCGTCGTCAGCGGATACAGACAGGCGCAATTCTACAACACAAAGTGTTCTGTGTGTGTTGCAAACGTCAATGGAGGCCGGGGGCATGGCATGATGTCTTGCCAGCCTCGGACGGGACGACAAACTGACGAATGACGTCGTGGGTCGGTGCTCTCCACCGTGAATAAACGCCAAGGCTGCACCACACTTGCAGGCAAGAGAGCTCGCTGGCTGGCTGGCTGGTGGCCGGCTTGCAAGTCCTGTTCTCCCCCGGCTTCTGTCTTTGTGTGCCGCAGACTGCCCTCTCCTAAGCCCTCCCGCCTAAGTACACTACATCCTCCTACCCCTACGTACATAATTTATTTTTATTTTTTTAGGACCGTGGCAGGGCGATAATCCCATCGTCACGTCTCCACAGCCGCCACCTTTTAGCGAGACAGCCATCCTTGCTCGTGTGTCGCTCGCGCGCATCTGCTTCCGCCCGCCTGCAACTTCGTTCCTTTCAGACTGAGACAGCGACTGGCGCGCAGCTTCCCTCGGCCACCAACCCTGCGTTGAGCGCACACCATCGTGCCTTCCCGCCCGCCACCCACTCCGGAAGCTCCTTCTCTGCCGGCCTCCTGCTTCCTGCCGCTGCTGCTGCTGTTGCTGCTGTTGCTGCCTGTCTGTCCCCGCCGCCACCACCACCACCACTACCTCTACCACTACTATCTCCCGCTGCTGCCGGGCCCGAGCAGACACCATGGACCAGGTGAGCTTGCGCCCTCGGCTGCACATCGACACAATGCCCCAACATGCTGACCCCACTGTGCCTGCAGCTTGAGAGTGACATGCTCGTCGACCACGAGTACGACGAAAAGGCCGACGTTGCCATCATCACGCCCGACACGGACGATGCCATGGACGACGACGTCGACGCCGATGCCGAACCCCGCGCAGACGAGTACGATGCTTTCATGAAGAGGCATATGCCCAAGACGGCCGAGTATGAAACAGAGGCCGAGGCTTACCACACCTGGGAGATCAGAGACTGGCGGACACTTACTAGGCGTGAACACGGCCCCATATTCGAGTGCGGTGGACATCCCTGGCGTATCCTCTTCTTCCCCTACGGTAACAATGTCGACTTTGCCTCCTTCTATCTCGAGCAGGCCTACGACGAGAAGCAGATGCCCGAGGACTGGTATGCCTGTGTAGAGTTTATGCTCGTCCTATGGAACCCAAACGACCCCAGCATCTTCACCACACACACCGCACACCACCGCTTTACCGCCGACGAGGGCGATTGGGGCTTCACACGCTTCGCCGAGCTTAGGAAGCTCTTTAGCAACTCATGGGAGGATCGTGGCCGGCCAATGGTTGAGGACAATGCTGCCAATGTGACGGCATACGTCAGAGTGCTCAAGGACCCCACTGGTGTGCTATGGCACAACTTCATCAAGTGAGTCTTGGCATTGCGACGTGAAAAGCCTCGCTTCTGACTTGTCTAGCTACGACTCGAAGAAGGAAACCGGCATGGTTGGTCTCAAGAACCAGGGCGCAACATGTTACCTGAATTCGCTTCTCCAGTCCCTGTTCTTCACGACGGCATTTCGCCAAGTAGGTACCAAGCCTGAGCCAACAATACTTCTGCTGACCTTGGTAGGCCGTATATCAAATCCCCACTGCGGAAGAGGCCGACCGTTCGAATAGCGCATACGCCCTGCAGAGGCTTTTCTACCTCTTACAAACATCAACCACCGCCGTAGGAACTACGGAATTGACTCACTCTTTCGGTTGGGACTCTAAGCAGATTTTTGAGCAACAAGATGTGCAGGAGCTATCTCGCGTGCTCATGGACAAGCTCGATGAGAGAATGAAAGGCACAGAGGCTGAGGGTGCCTTGACAAAAATGTTTGTTGGCAAGATGAAAACCTACATATCATGTATTAACGTCGACTACGAATCTTCTCGCGTTGAGGAATTCTGGGATATTCAATTGAATGTGAGCGGCAACAAGAACCTCGACGACAGCTTCAGAGACTACGTTCAAGTCGAAACTATGGACGGTGAAAACAAATATTTTGCAGAGGGTTTTGGGCTACAGGACGCCAGAAAGGGTGTTATTTTCGAGAGCTTTCCGCCCGTGCTACATCTCCAACTAAAGCGTTTCGAGTACGACTTCCAGCGCGACGCCATGATGAAGGTCAACGATCGTTACGAATTTCCAGAGGTTTGGGACGCCGCACCATACCTCTCCGAGGGCGCCGACCGATCAGAGTCGTGGGTATATCACCTTCACGGCGTTTTGGTTCACAGCGGTGATCTCAATGCTGGCCATTACTACGCTTTTCTCAAGCCTACCAAGGATGGACACTACTACAAGTTTGACGACGACCGCGTCACACGCGCCACGCTCCGGGAGGCGCTCGAGGAAAACTTTGGTGGCGACTATGTGCAAGCCAACGGAAACACCGGCCAGCGGAATCCTTACACACGAGCCTGGTCTGCAAAGCGCTCCATGAGCGCTTACATGTTGGTCTATATCAGAGAGACAAGACTCGATCAGGTTCTTATGGACAGTAAGGCTGTAGAGCCTCCCAAGCATCTGGCCGAGCGACTTGCTGAAGAACGGGCCGCCTTGGAGCGCAGGAAGAAGGAGCGCGAGGAGGCGCATCTCTACATGGACGTTGCCGTCGCATCCAACGATCAATTCAGCGTCTACCAAGGATTCGACATAGTGCCGTGGAAGAACGAGGTAGAGACGCCCGCTAGCCCAAAGATCTACCGAGTTCTCCGAGCGACTACAATGGCCGACTTTGCGGCGACCGTTGCTCAGGACTTGGGAACGCAGGCCGATATGCTACGTCCGTGGTCCATGGTTAACCGACAAAACGGTACTGTTCGCCCTGATACGGCTCTGGAGTTCCCTGAAATGACGGTCGAAGAGGCCGCTAGTAAGCATGGCACAAAGCAGGCACAGTTCAGAATGTGGATCGAAAAGGCCGAGGACCGCGATGAGACTGGCGCACCGATATTTGGTGAACGGTTGGTGGATCTCAAGGGCCAGGCTAACAACCGCCCACTGATGATCTTCCTGAAGCACTTTGACGCCAATCAACAAAGCCTATTTGGCATGGGCACCTTCTATGCCGCGTACCAAGACAAAGTGTCCGACCTTACACCTACAATTCTGAAGATGATGGGATGGCCTGCTGGAACGCAGATCAAGCTCTCAGAAGAGATCAAACAAAACATGATCGAAGCAATGAAGCCCAAGGTAACATTGGCGGCCTCTGAGATCCAAGACGGCGACATCATAACAGTCCAACGCGTACTCAATGAAAAAGAAGCTGCACAAATCACCGCGGCAGGAGGCTATACCGAAGCCAAGGAATTCTACGATTATTTACTTAACAAGATTAACATTGAATTCGTGCCAAGGGTACCGGAAGCAGATCTGCCGACCTTTTCCTTGACTCTCAGCAAAAAGATGGCGTATGATCAGTTCGCTAGCAAAGTAGCGGAGCACCTCAAGACTGACCCCAACCACCTCCGCTTCACCACCGTTAGCACTACTGGTAAACCCAAGCAAGCCATCAAATACAGCGCCACTTCAACACTAAACAACATCCTTTTCCCTGGTCCATACAACTACTCGGCGAGTGCTATGCAGCGAAACGATGCGCTGTTTTACGAAGTGCTGGATATGAGCTTGAAAGAGCTGGAGCAGAGGAAACCCGTCAAGGTGACATGGCTGCCTGACGGACTCAGCAAAGAGGTGAATACTCATGTACATCGTATTCAGTTATGCTTTTCATTACTAACACGAAACAGGAGGAACACACGTTGATGGTACCGAAGAACGCCCAGGTTTCTGATCTTCTCGAGGCTTTGCAAAAGAAAGCCGGTATCAGCGACGAGATAATGCAAAACACACGGGCATACGAGGCTCACATGCACAAGTTCCACAAGGTCCTTCCACCAGATCATTCCATCATGGGCCTCTACGATTACACCCAAATCTTTGTCGCTCCTTACTCGGATGACGAGTCGGCAAAGAAGATTACAGTCTTTCACTACGACAAGGAACCCTCAAAACCACATGGAGTTCCATTCCAACTCTCGATCAAAGAGGTAGGTTATGCCCCCAATATGATGTAGCACTGCACGACCGATGCTGACGTGTGTGGGTGTAGGGCGAGCCGTTTAGCGAGACCAAACAGCGACTTTCAGACTTCACCAAGATCAAGGGCAAGCAACTGGATAAGATCAAGTTTGCTCTTGTAAGCAGGTCGCAATACTCGAAGCCAGAGCCTTTAGATGATGGTAAGGCATTGTCCTATTGTATTCCTCAGTTAGCACACACTGACAGATTGCAGACGATGTATTATGGGACGTAATAGCAGGGCGCGACGATGTTTCGCTAGGACTTGACCATCCAGCCAAAACACGGACGCTCTGGGGCAAGACAGACTCCATCTTCATTCGTTGAAGCCTAGAAATAGCAGTGTAGGATATCACGAGACCGCCAGAGCCATTGCACGTTGCGGCGACATCACATTTTTAGCAAGAGCAGAAGATACATGTCTGGATTGCTAAGCGGGGTAGGGTGCATTGCGCGCATTCAAGAAGCATTGGCGCAGGAAGCTTTGAGGTATTGCATAGGCGGAGTCGCATGCGTGAACAAGTGAGCGCAGGCGTCAAGATGTTTGTAGCGTGTTATTTGGATCACGTGTAGCGTGTGCATCGTGCAGACCAGGATAGCAGAAGTAACATTATGGCTTGATTGTTAGTCTGACCGCATACTTTACACATGTATGTACTACATACATATGTACAACTACGTACTGATGATCTACGGGAAGCCATGTTCCTTCGCTCTCATTCGCCACTCTTGCTAGTAGTAGTCCCCCGCGCCCGCGCTTTCCCCTGTCGCACATCCCTGCATCGGCAAAATGTGGTGCCGACGTTGTCGACAGCTGGAACTTAGCAACACCAGAACACCCAAGAACCAAAGCAGTCGTCTTACGCCAACACACACGATGCGCGGGTTTCTTACGCTACTCAGCGTTATGCTGACCTACACCACTGCGGTGTATGCTACCGCTCTCACCTACAAAATGGATGCACACGAAGTAGCCTGCTTCTTCGCAACCACTGTGAACAAGGGGACTAAGCTGGCCTTTTACTTCGCTGTACGTCTAGTCCTGAACTTACAATTGCACTCTCTCCATGGACTTCAATGTTCATACTCGGGAATCGTACAATACACAGCATGATCAGTAGTTCATGAAAGCAAGACTGACGAGTATGCGAATAGGTACAATCCGGTGGTTCGTTCGATATCGACTACAAAGTCACCGGTCCTGGAGACAAAGTCATTATCGATGGTACAAAGGAACGTCAGGGTGACTTTGTCTTCACCGCGAATGACGTTGGAGAGTACAAATTCTGTTTCAGCAATGAGATGAGCACATTTGCGGAGAAGGTGGTAGATTTCGAGATTGCCGTACGTCTTTCCCTGATTCATACCCTCTCGCCTGACCTACTCCTACTGACCCTCTTTGCGCACACAGGTCGAGAACGAAGCCGCCCGCGCCAAGATTCCTTCCAAGCAGGGCTCCTCCCCTGAGCAAACCTCCGTAATCGAAGAGTCCATTCTCAAGCTTTCAGCCCAACTCTCAACCATTTCGCGCAACCAAAAGTACTTCCGCACGCGCGAGAACCGCAACTTTAGCACTGTCAAGAGCACCGAGAAGAGGATATTCAACTTCAGTCTGATGGAGTCAGGCCTGATTGTGACCATGGCAGCTCTCCAGGTCTTCATTGTCCGATTCTTCTTCCAGGGTGCTAGGAAAGGTATTATATGATATCTGCACAAGTTTGGTTGCAATTCAAGTTGTTGCAGGCTGACGTGTATTGGTAGGTTACGTCTGAGCGTTCCTGCATTGTTCTGGTCAGAGTTGAAAGATTATATGCACACATAAAGCGCGGGCACTTGGCATTGTTATATATGTGGGCGAGTAGAGTGAGTGTTTTGTTTTGGACTGTCTCTTTAAGGCGCTACTGGGACTTGAATCACGTGTACCAACATCCTCGTTCCTATAGGGCTTATCGGGCCATCGACTAGGGATGAGAAGAATGCTATTGAGATATTCAAGGGTTCACTATCAGTTCACAATGTTGTAGTATGCCAATGGCATCACTAGCCACATGTTCATCATTGTTAGTCGGGAGATTTGATAGCGACCGGTAGCGAATCGCACGAACGCACACTCCGCAATACTGCTCACGCGCTACAATAGTGTTGTTGCCTTTTCGATAAAATCTGATAACAGAGTTATTCATACTACTCCTGGCGCATTGCATATGTGGGAATGCGCTAGATGTTCGCCCTCGTGGTACAGACCGCCCCGTGCATATTCACCTCACTCACTACATTGATGCCTTAGACAAAAATGGAGAGCCCGACGACATGGTCATCTGTTCTTACCTTCACTTAGTACAAAACATGTCTATACATCTTTATAAGATAGATAAGCTTTAGCAGATTCTCGGTCATTGTCGACTTGCGCTATTCAAATTGTCGCTTGGTCCTGCAGTCCCATTACCTGTTTGGCGCGACCTTCCAAGTCAACTTCACCTTGTTTATTCACTTAACTCCTTCCAAATCTCTTATCTCCACCCGACTCTCACGTCTCTCCCCACCACCCATCTTTATTTCATCATCCCACGCGGCGATCAGTACTTCTTCCTTATTCCGATTTACTTAATTGACAGTCGTATCGGTATTGATATAGAAGACTTCACTCTTGGCGCTTTGGCTCTGTGGCAGTCTTTGGATGTCTTCACTTCCAGAGGTGCAACACCGCGTTCCCCATACCCATCTTCAGACCTGTTATCGCATCAACTATCTGTCATGGATGACCGCTACACCTTCCAGGCAAGTCAAGCGTCCAACAACAGTCACATGAACGACAGTAGTAGCTACCGAGTTCCGCCACCAACTGTGTACCCCGTACAACCATTTCGGCCGCCTATGATATCAATGTCTCCGACAAACATCCCCCCACAGCAGGTAGTGTTCAGGGACAACTACACTGCACTGACCTACACCAGGGACCAAATGGTCCAGTACATCTGGAGGCGGGATCTACAGAATGGGAAGCTTGTGATACGACAGGCTAAGGGACTGTTAAATCCCGGCAGTTACACGGATCTGACCACTGGTACAAAATATACACACCAGCAGATGATCGATTTGACGGGGAAGATACTAGCGGAACATCTTTCCAGGTCGAAGCCTCAAGTCAATCAAGTCCAGCCATTCCAGGCCGTGCAAGGACAACAGATGCAGTCCTCGATGCAACCAAGTCCCGTTGGATACCCTCCACGTGGGTACACAGATGGACAAGCGATTCAGTCGCAACAAAGACAAGAGATACTGGACCAACAGTTCGTAGAGCAACAGGCGCGGATGACACAGCAATCGCTACCACAGCAACAATTGTATCCACCTACGCAGCCATCGTCGCATGTGTCAAATGCAGGACAGTCCACTTTTATCGATAAGTTTGGTCGCCAGTGGAGCAGAGCACAGTATGAGGAACTTGTTCGGCGCCAATATGTACAGAAGGCACAAGCATCGGCAGCAATGAGTTCTGGACTGGCGCCACAGTTCCAGCAATCCCCACAGACATCGTCGCCCATGATGATGAACTCAAATAACTCTTGGTATGCGAATGATATGTACAATAAAGTGGTGCCCCAAAAGCACTCGAATCTACTTCAGCGCCAGACAGGCAACATAGGACCACCTCCAGTACCTGCAAACTCAGGAGCTCAACAGCAACGCTCGTATATGCCGCCGCCGGTGACTAAGAGTTCACAAAAGCCTCCAACCACGGACCAGTCTGGTCGACAATGGACACAAGAGCAGTGGGAAAAGGTCGAGAAAGGTCGAGAGTCTAAGAAGATCCTCATTCCATCTAGTCAGGCAACAAAAGCTTCTGTCCCAGGAAACCCTACTACGCAGCAAGCAGTATACAAGCAGAGCTTGAGCAAGATCCAAAAGCAGCCTTCCCGCCAGCCAGCATCCAGCGTAGCGCAGCCTAAGAGGCCGTCATTCATGCAGTCTGCCAAGCAAGCAGTGCCTCGCGAAGTGAAAGTGACTGGCAAAGACGTAACAAACGAATCCCTCAACTTCACCTCCAACTCAACCAGCCTCGCCCCAGTCCCTCAAAGCAATCAACCAGACCAAGTCTCAATGTCCAAACAGCCCAACATTGCTTCCAACACCGCACCTGCACCAAACTCACCCCCCGTCTCCACCCAACCCACCACCATCAGCCAATGGGACGTAGAAAACGGCCGCCACATCTACGACTCGATGACTTTGTTCGTCTCTTCGCGCCAAGAAGCTTACCATGAAGGCCTCGCGAAACTCAAGGCTGCCACCGCCACTGTCAACACCGCTAGCAGTACAGCTGCCAGCAATGCTGTTAACAACACTACTACCAACGCTGTCAACCGCACCGTCGACAACCCCACTGCCAACATTGCCCATTCTACCAACAAATATGCACCCCTTTCCTTCCCTCACTTCGACCCCTCCATCTTCGCCACAGTCAAACACCCCCAGTACACTGGCTTCAACGACTTCTCCGAGCTCAACGACGACGTATTGGCCGAGGTGAACAATCAAGTGTTGCTAAAGAAAATTTGTACGGTAGATCCGGATGGTGCGCTCCGAGCGCCAGAGCCGAGGTGGGTGAGTGAGGAGAGGGCGAAGTTGGAGTGGGAGATTCGTATGGTTTCGGGGAAGTATGCTTGAGGTATAAGCGGGGGAGGTTGGATGATTTAAGGTTTTCCTTTGTTTATGACTTTTTTTTTGTTTTGTTCTAGGGTATATGGCTGGGAAGTTTCTTCTCTTTCTTTCTTTCTGTCTTTTTTCTTATTTTATTCTGGGATCTGGGCTATGTTCCGCTAACGGTTCTGGCGCCCGGGACTCTCTGGAATCTAGAGGATTTCCTCTGGGTCGATCTTTTCTTTCTTTCTTTTGTTCTTAGTATTAGGGCTTTATGGGAGATTTCTAATGGATGGGCTTGGGTTTGAACTGGGCGTTTGGGCGTTCCTTTTCCTTTTACTACAGATATTGCTGGCCTCGTCGGCTTCGGATTTGCGCGGACGAGATGAAGTACATATAGTTATTTTAATAAATTGGGTCTGATGGGTAGATCAGGCGGTAGTTACTTCCTTACTACATCATGATGAAATCGAAAAACAGGGTTCGTGTACAAGGGTTTCCGCGATGAAAATCTGATGGGTTAGGAGAACAAAGGATGCAGCTTTGTGCAATACGAACATAGTCATGGATCACAAAGAGGAAGGACAACGACCGTAGATGCAGTAGACATATCAAGATGATGAGCAAGAAAAAAAGCATTCAAACGCCCGTGATTTGGTATCTCATGTGGCCAAAAAGAAAGTATAGACAGTTCCCACTCACTCCATACGCTATGCCAAGTCCCGAAATGCACCCCAGCCTCAGTGTTTGACGCCACTATGCAATGAAAAACGTATCCAAAGTCCAAGGTTCTTTTATCATCCAACCCGCATGCAAACAATCAATGTCTTATCCTTCATCCGAGTCAACTACCATGCTCTCGCCAAAAGCGCTGATATCTTCGGCTGCTCCACCTTGTGCATGACGCCTCCTGCGGCTTCGTCTGCCCGCGACGCGATTTTGTTCAATCTCCCGTAGCTTACCACTCATTCGGCGCTCCAGCTCTTCAATCTCTTCGTTCTCTTCTGTTTCGCCTGGAAAGGTTGATGCAGCAGCCGGGTTGGACTGCGCATGTCCGCTATCGGATTCGTTGACTTCCAAAGCGCGGTTGAGGAGATCAGTGGCCATAGGGTCTTGAGGCGCGACGGCAAGGGCTTCATGCAGGGTGACAATGGCGTCCCAGCTACGGTCCATGTTAAGGAGTACTAGTGCTTTTGCCGCAAATACGCTGGGATCCTTTGTGCCATGACGAAGGACGTCGTCGAAAGTGGCGAGTGATTCGCTATATTTCTCATGCTTGCGAAGGGCGTGAGCAAGGTTTATCCGCGTGGGTATCCAAGTATCGGGATCTGCTTCATTTTGCTCTGAAAAGGCAAGTGCCCGGCGGAAGAAGTGTATGGCGTCTACAAGTTGCCCCTCATGGAAATAGACAACGCCCATTTCATTAAGTAGGCAGGGATCGTTTTCACACAAATCATATGATGTCTTGAGATACTCTTTTGCCAAGGTCAGGTTGTTCAGTTGGAGGTTCTGCATGCCGAGGAACATCTGGGGTAGGTGGGAGCCTTGGAATAATCGTGCAGCAGTCGAGTAGGCAGAAATGGCCTGGTCGTGCTCGCCTTCAGCAGCAAAGGTATGTGCGAAGCCAATCCATGCGGGACCAAAGTGCGGATCCATCATAGACGACTTTGAGAAGTATCGACGCGCTTCGGCTATGCGTCCGATTGCGAGATAGTATGTGCCGACGGCGAACCACACGCACGGCTCCGAGGGATGTGTGTCCGCAAGCTCATGGGCGAGGAGAAAGAGTGTGTTTTTCTCGCCCAGTTCGTGTAGAGATGCTATATGTATGGGCATGATATTGAAATTATATTTGTCGTTGGAAAGAACGGATGAGGTAAGAGCAAGGGTATCGCGGAATCTACACAGGGTAAACATGAGGTCGGCCTTGGAGAGAACAATATCTGGGTTCTCGCCGAGGTTGTAGTGAGTGGTAAGGGTCTCGGTGGCATTTGCAAACTCCTCAGGTCTGGTGTACTTTGACAGACGGGTAGTATAGAGTGTTTTTGTAAAGGAGGCGGCTTCTTGCGACAGCGAGGGATTGCTGGAGACGTTGATGGTGTCAAAGTTGAGCGACTCGAGAAATTTCCACTCCTCATCCGGGGCCATGAGCGAGTTAGACATGAGAGCGTCGAAGGCCTCAAAACACTGGACGTCAATCTGGACGGCCGTCTTGTAGCACTCTTTTGCGCGGTCGAACGAGTTCAGCTTGGCATAGCAAACGCCACGCAGGTAGCACATGGCAGCCTCGGACTTGATGTTATCGGCATTCTCGCGGTCGCGCTCCTCGCTCGTGGGCAGGCGCTCGTTGCGCGAACCAGAGCGGTGATGGCGGGGGCCATGGCGTGTATTTACATGGACATGGCGCAACTTGGTACGGGCGCTGTCTGGGGCAGCAATGAGATGGGTGGGGTTCTTGTCGCCGAGGATATGCAGAGCGTCATCCGTCTTGCCCAATTTGATGGCGCAGTGGGCGGCGAGGTATCGGCATTGGGGAGTGCGGTCAATCAAATTGCCGCGCGCAAGCAGGGCCTGGGTACGGTTGTAATTGCCAGTGGTGAAGTGGACCTGAGCCAGCCAAAAGGCATCTTGGTCATCGTCTGTGGGGTGTCGTGAGCGGCCAGGGTAGTAGTGGTGGGTGAGGGTAGGGTAGCATACCAGTGAGGGCCAGCAGCTTGTCGGCAACAAAGATGGCCGTGTCGTACTGGCAGCGGTTGAGGGCCTCCTGGCGCCATTCGCGAAGATAATTTTCCATGGTGCCGAGCTGCTGTGGCCATGTGCTAGGGGAGTAATCGACGCGTGGGAGGGTGGGTCTTTTGGTGGATTAAGACAAATGAGTGATTGTGTATATTACATGTGTAAGTCCATGCACACAAAGGCGACGCGCGGGCGCCAGCATGACACGAAAGCACATGTTTGCGGGGTTACCGCGAACTTGATGATTGGTCAGTTGTGTTAGTCAGCAAAATTAGCTTCGCTGGGAATAATAGGTTGCCGCTCCCTCTCAACCTCGTACAACACCACACAACACCACACAACACTTCGACAGAGAACTCGCCCAAGGCACCCATCGCCCACCATGTCCGAACGAAAAGTTCTCACCAAATACTACCCTCCAGATTTCGACCCTTCCAAAATCACCCGCCAGCGCGGTCCTAAGAATGCAGGACCCAAGCTCATGACCGTCCGCCTTATGGCGCCCTTCTCCATGAAATGTACGCACTGTGGCGAGTTCATCTACAAAGGCCGCAAATTCAACGCTCGCAAGGAGACCACCGACCAAAAGTACTACAACATTGCCATCTTTCGCTTCTATATCCGCTGCACCCGTTGTTCTGGCGAAATCACCTTCAAAACCGACCCCAAGAACATGGACTACGAATGCGAGCGCGGCGCAAAGCGCAACTTTGAACCCTGGAGAGAAGCCAAGCTCAATGAGGAAACAGAGGAGGAGCGCTTGGATCGCCTTGAGAAAGAAGAGGCAGAGCGCGACGCCATGAAGGAGCTCGAGACAAAAGTAGTCGATGCCAAGACCGAAATGGCCATTGCTGATGCTCTCGATGAAATTCGCTCGAGGAATGCGCGCCTAGAGAAAGCAGAGAGCCTAGGTACTCGACCCGACGTCCAACCTGATGCTGCCGGTGAGCGCAGGAAGAAACAAGATGAAGAGGACGCCGAGGCAGCACGACAGGCTTTTGCTAGTCGGAGCATGCCAGATATTGGTGAGGAAGCTATCGACGAGGATATGATGGATGTCCCAATAGACTTGCCTGTTGTCGCATCCTTCAGCAAGAAGCCAAAAGAAAAGAAGGACTTCAGCGCCGCGCTTGGCATCAAGAAGAAGGCCCAGGCACCAACTCCGACCCCGGCCCCTCAACCTCAAGTTAAATCAGCCCAGCCACCATCGAAGCTGTCTACCATGCTTGTCCCCGGCTATGACAGCGATAGTGACTGAGATGAATCTAGCGCCACGATGATGCCAATACAGCTTCACATCCAAACCAACTCTGTTCCGAGCCTCAGACATGCATGAGAATTGCTATCAAGCCGAGCAGGTATAGAACAACTGAATCGTTGTTAGGATGAAAGACAGTAATCACTGCTAGATTCGTACTTCTAATATGACAGCGAAAGAAAACATATTCTGACCAATCCGGAATCTGGGATTACCCTTGTAGCTCCCAACATTAGTGCCACTGCAGAAATGCAATTGGCTTTCCATAGTGGGCATTCACCATGCCTCCACTGACTCGATTAGGGCAGCCAGTAGCTTGGGTGAATGGTTGATGGGCCGCTCCGTGTACCCAATGTTCAAACTCGCTTTCTCCTCTACTCAGTACACAGGTGGGTGACCCTAGATATTTGTGCGCTATGTTTGCTCCGTGAATGTCATCACGTCCACTTTTTATTCGATAATGTCTTGATGTAATCAATACAAGTAGCCAATAAAATAAACACATCCACTCTATCATGTGCAAACAGCCACCTGTCTTTTTAATGTTCGGAACCCTTTTGAGTGACATCCCGAAAGAATGCTTGGTGAGAAAAACAACATGTATTCTCTTTTGCACCTACCATGTAGATCAAAATCTCTTTCCGCAGGCTCTAAGTCCGATACTATCTTCATTCAGTGATTTAGTACTCCCGAAACGACATCATCTTGGCAAAGTCTGCATCGATACGATCTCACCTTGATATCAACATGCTCGTCCAAGAAGAGCTACATTGTAAAGATTCACTGGTCATCCAGGACTTGCAGGACATGCACAATATGCACCGTTTACTCCTACAAGAACGTGTCGTTTGTACCCCGATGCGATCCAGTCTTGCCAATATCCTAATCTTCTTTCTAGTTACGTCATAATGGGAGATCCACGCGCACTTGTCACTGCGGGAGAAAGATGTTTATACTATCTCACCCTTTTTCTCTCATACACCAAGATCCATCTTGCTACACCTATAATGAATCACACCCGTTTGAATATCCTGTACGCAAAATAGACATGAGACTTTCTTTTCCTCTCTCTTGAGCCTTTGTATATCACTTGCGTTAAGTTTTCTTGCGAGGACTCATTTTCACTTTCATCCCCAAGTGCTTACCGCTTATATATACACTCATTCACTCACTCTCGTTACTGTAGCTATGCCATATATAGACAAGTCAATTCACCTGGCTTGCGCGCCCCCTCATCTGCCAGATACAAATACGATTTCAACTTCGTTTCGCTCTTGTGACTTCTACTTACACCGCACCCCCTCTCGTACATTACAAGTCAAATCTCAAGATGAAGCTCAAATCCCTGGCCATTGCCGTCTCCGCACACTTAATTTTTCTGACTGCAGGTGAGATACTTCAGTCGGGGCTCACTGACACACCTCGCACAAAACACTCCAATCCAGCAATCGGTTCCGATACGAAAACAATCCATGCCAGGGCTATCTATAGCGAGCTATGGTACCAGGCAACGTGCAAAGGAACTAAATTACTCTTTGGCACTACACTCAACCCCGACCAAGCTGTCCTACACTGCAGACCACTAACCACCCCGTGGCATGGTACTCTGGTAAACGAACTGACTACGTGGGGTTACAGTGATATGAGTGGTGACAACAAATATAAGGGATCTTGCCACTTTAGAACAAAACATAGTGCTTTGACGCGAGCTTTTAGTGAGTTGGGTATCAGTATGGACGACACTGACCATGGTGGACCTAACCGCTGTTTCACAATCATTCATTACGATTCTCCTATTGCTGAGAGGAACCCTGATGGATCTCTCCCACAAAGGTCACAACAACATTACACTGTCAATGGACGGAGATACAGGGTAAGCTAGAGCCAATTCTTCCCCGCGATTCAATCACTCGGTTTCTTAACAAATCTCACTTTCCATAGGCAACTGGTGGGCACTTCATCATCGGTGTGAACAACCTAGATGGTTATATATTCCTTATCGATCGTTCGTCTCCCGAGACCAAGGCCCGCATGTTGTGGGATATCCCCCCACATATTCCAATCCCGCGCGATGAAATGCCTGCCTTGAGATCTAGCTCCGACATTACCTGGGGTCTCTGGAATAGGATGAGTGGTCATAATCTATGAGGTATTAACGCTTTTATCTCCTTCGAGGTCGTCAACGAAGAGACTGGGCGCCTTATTGAGCATGCAATGGAAAAAAATGGTCACGACGAAGTGCCACCCTGGCCAGGAGTTCGATTCAATCCGGAAACTGAAGAGTATAGGGCTCTTCTGGGTAAGTCTGACTCTCCTCTCATCATATTCCTACGTTCCAACTTCAAAGTGATCATAGTACAACATTGCGAGTTGACTGACATGTGTCCCAGGATCACCAAACGGTATCGGTGTAGGCTACTTTCTCGCCCAGCATAAGAGGGAGATGGGAGGCAACAAGTACGTTAGTCACATCATTGTCTTCATGGAAGATGATCCCACAGGGTGACCCAACTTGCTTTTCAAGGTTGATTGGGCGCCGCCGCCTCCACCACCACCGCCGCCGTCCGCAGCACAACCCTTGCACGCGAAAAGCATCATTGAGCCCACTCAAGAGTTACAGAATGGGGAGCAAACTCATATGGAAGGGGTAAAGATTTTGGATGGTAGCAGGGATGGTAAACACATTGTCAGGGAGCATGTGATCCGAGCAACGTAATTGTCGCACAGCAGATTATCGACCTGAGGTGTAAACACTGGAAAGAGTTGTGTCAGACTGACCGATACCGATTCTTGGATCACAGGCAGTAACCAACACATCACTACACTAGTCCGTAGTTAATGCTTATCCAATCCCAACCCCATATTTCCCTTTCTTTCTCTAGGCCAGCAAGTGTCCTCTACTCCACTTCTTGACCCCCTTCCCATCCTTCACCGCCGCAATTCGAAACTACACACCAAACTTCACCTCCTGCTTCATGTCTTGAACACTCATACGCCGTTCGCTTGGACCTCGCCAAACGCCACACGCGCAACATTGCGATGACCGCTCGGGAGCACGGCTGTAGTGAGGTTTAGGGGAGAAATTTTAGGGATAGGAGAAGGTAGGGAAGGTAATGTCGACATGATTGTTCTTTATTGTAATCAACACATCCACATTTCCATGTCCCTGTAGTCATTTGCCAAAGAAAAAGGTATCAGGCCCGCGAATATTCGCTCACTTGGTAACTATCTTCACAAATCAAGTTGTCGCCGCCAGGCTTGTTGTGTAAATCGAGGTTGCAATTGTTATTGTACCGGCTGCAGACAGCAAATTGACAGTCAACATTCTCTAGTCTAACGTTTTAGCCTCGATACACGATGAACTGTACCTACACACCACGGGAACACAGTGGCAAGGTAATTACAGACCGGGACACCACGCCACCAATTACGGCATCAGCCTTGTTGACCTTTCGGGGAAAGTAGGCCGAAGCGAGACCACGGGTACGATGACTAGACGCATCGACCAATCCGATATCTTGTCGCCCTAAATCGCGGGCCGCCAAGTTTCATCTTGGAAACGTGGTCTAGATGTTTCGTTTCGCTTACTCGTGCTAACGCAGGGCAAAATCCGATCACGTGATAGGTGCCTTGACGAGAACGAGGCTGGGCCGCGATGTGCTAGGGTTTCACATGTCAGCCTTGATGTTGGCTTCCGAACAAAGTACCTAAGTAGACATGGGTGATATGGAGGAATGTATGTCATCGGGCTAAGCCATCTATGTATGTATATGAGAATGCACGATTGTTTCGCATCGTTATGGCGCCGGATAGGCTGAGTTACCCCTGACTGCAATCACAGCAGACGTTTTGCTTCGAACTCGCCGGGGAACGCGTACTTGACTATCAAAGCCTGACCACGATCGATCAGTCGAAGATTTCAGTGCGGCAACGAAGTGTGTTATGCTTCTATTGGAATCTTTGGATGCGCAGTATTGGAAAGCACTGTCCAAGGTTATTTTCAGTCCCTCTTTTGCAATTTTCATTGTTTCTCATCCAAAGAGTAACCTCCCAGATTCAAACGGCACACTGGAAGTGTGTTTCGTCCGCGAGTGATTTAACACGCTCCCTATGGCATTGCCGTAGTTCCTCTTTGAGGTCGGGTTTTAAAACCCCATTCAAAGTCACTATTGGCCCATAATGTGTATATTTTTCCTGGAACGGAACGTGATTGATGACTGGTTAATGCCTTACTCATTGTGACATCATAGTGTCCAATACCTGCACGTGTAGATCATGCTAACTTGTCATTGGTATGTTTAAGTCGTTTTATGTTTTTGGTGAGGCTATATCAATATTGATATTTTCTGTTTTGAGCAAAGGATCAAATCAACCCAGATATAGAGAATTACATAGTGGCGCTACTCGACTGCTATTTAACAAGTATCCACGAGCGCTTATTGAATTCGTAATCTAAAAAGAGTAGCACCATCCCCCAAATGCCTATACACTAGACTAAAGCAGAAACAATGACCACGGTAGCGCAGTTGTGGTTCGTACAGTATACACGCTTTCCCAAAGAAGAAATGCCGGCGGTACTGGAACAGGCGCGACGTGGAAGGTATACCGAACCCCGCACCCCAGATACAGACGCGTCTAACATAACCTTCGTGGCAGGATACACCAAAACTTTGGGTATAAAATGCTTCGTTTCACGATACATGTTTTTCATAGAGATTCAAAGCATTCAACTGCTTCAATATTACGATGAACGGCCATGCAGTCGCCAAGACGAGCGAGCCTCAGGCTGTACCTGAGAAAATGAAGGCGCTGCAGTAAGGCATGCTCGCACTTTGCGGAAGCATAGATATTTTGCTAAGAACTACCAGATACTCTGGACCAGAGAAATTCGCGGTGGAAACAATCGATGTTCCGAAGATCGGAGATGATGACGTTCTTGTAAGGCTCATTGGCTTACGTTTTGCTGCTTATTGGGGAGTAACTTGAGATAGGTCAAGATATCGGCTTGTGGTGTATGCGGAACTGTACGTGATATTCCGCGAAGAAAACCGTGTCTCTCTCTACTGACCGACTTCAAGGACTTGCATTACCACAAAGGCGAGTTTTTGGCAAGGGTAAGATTGGCTGTCCGTCTGTCATGTCAACCTTGCTGACAAACTATATAAAGTGGCCCTTAATACCTGGTATACCCAACCTCATATATATATATCACCCCTTGCTCACAACTACAGGTCATGAAGCAGCAGGTACAGTTGCTGCTGTCGGCAAGAATGTGACCAACGTAGCAGTTGGTGACCGCGTCGCAGCGGATGCCCTGGAACCATGTCTCAAATGCTTTCACTGCACACGAAGGAAGCCACAGCTTTGCGAAAACGTCATCGGATATGGCGGTAATGTACCTGGTGGAATGGCTGAATATTGCCGATACCCTGCGCGGATGGTATTTCCGATTGGCGACCTTCCGGACCTCGAGGCAGTTCTGCTTGAGCCAGCAGCCTGTGCTGCACATGGTATCGAGAGGATGCAACTAGAAGTTGGTAGTCGAGTATTGTTGTTCGGATGTGGACCGACAGGCATATTACTCGCACAACTGATCAAGATGAACGGTGCCGCGCATGCATGTAACCCCCTACAATACCCAATAGCGATTGCTAACGAGCCTAAGTTGACGATCGCCTCAAAAGCAGGACCTAAACTTGACCTTGCTCGCTCTTTGGCCATTGCAGATTCCTTCATTACTATTTCCGACGACCGCCCTGAGACCGATATGCAGGACCTCCGCGCTGCTAACCCCTATGGATTCGACATTGTGGTAGAAGCTACCGGCGCTCCCACAGTACTAGAAAAATCCCTCGACTTTGTACGAAAAGGCGGAAAGTTGATTGTATATGGCGTTTATGACAATAGCGTCAAGATCTCATGGTCTCCATTTCAAATTTGGGAGAATGAAGTTACCATCTTGGCCAGTTTTTGTAGTATGAGCCATTTACCACATGTGCTGGAATATGTCAATGCTGGAAGACTCAAGTTGAAGGGTATTGCGAACAAGACGTACAAAATTGAGGAGTGGGCGGAGTGTCTGGAAGCAGTAAGGAAGCAGGAAGTTGTCAAGGCTGCTATAGTGTTTGATTGGTGAACACAATCCAAAAGTGGCAAGGCCACGGGATGAGTTGTTAGTGACACCAAAGAACGATCGATCTTTCTACACTGTGTAGTACAAAATTACTCAAAATCCAGTGCACAGCAATTACATTTCAGTGGCCTATCGTCATTCGTGTATGTGATGGGTAAACTACTTGTACAACTACTTGTACATCTTGTCCCAAAAGTCAGTCTTGGCCAAATCCACGGCCCTTTTCGTAGCTTTGACCAGATCCTCCTTGGGCAAATTCAACTCATCATTATTTAGACCTTGGTTTTTCTCGTACAGGCCAGCATCGTCGATGAAGTATCGTGTGTACAAAACCGTTGCAAACGAACTACGATCTCCAGACATCATTCTATGCCTTGCTTTCATCAGCCGCTCTTTGGCTGGCTCGGAAGATATCTTCCAATCCTTCTCTGTGGTTCCGGTAGCCTTTTGCGCTGCCTCAAACATCTCGCGTTGATTGAGAGTGAATGATGAGAAGAACAACATCCGGTTGCGATATTGCTCTAATGTTGGGCATTTCCCATCAGATGATGATAAAGGCAAAGATAGTAGATTCGCTACAGCAAGACCGGTCTGAGGCCACGTTGTAGTGTTCAGACGCTGATTTCCGTCATCAAAGTACACCACTTCTCGCTTATTAAGATCGATACCGTATTGCCCGCCGCTGAGCGAATACTCGTACCAAAACCCGCTGGTCATTCCGATCCAGGATGAGACACCAAGTTTCTCGATTAGAGCGCGATCTCTCTGCTTCCCAGATCCTATTGTTTCATTCTGAATGTCTTCTGTATTGAACATGCCAAATTCGTTTGGCAGAATCCATGGTACCCCAGCTTGAGCTGCCGCACGGATGAGCTGTTCCTGCGCATTGTGTGCGAAGACGCTCATGGTGATTATGAGAGCATCTTGTCCTTTCAAGGCGTTGACCAGAGTCCCTGGTTCAGCATAGTTGACACGTGCAACATTGACGTCACTTGGAAATGTAGCTTTGGATTGTACGCGGCTAATGGCGGTGATCTGAAATCGATCCTTGGCTTGCAGAGCTGACAGGATGTGTGAGCCAATATTGCCATTAGCACCAACAAGTGCGACCTTGTTCAAAAAGATATTTGAGGCCATGCTACCGATTAGGAGATGCGACGGAGGAAAGGAAAAGCTTGCAGTCAATTAAAGTGAGTGCCACAAGGATGGAGGAAGCTTGTAAGAGCTTAGAGCATTGATCGTCAAGATTTAGATTACGCACATTATATAACGACACTGAAGACGAGTTTTATATTGAAAGTCTAGCCGGTCGGAATTCCGCAGTGATCCGGACATTAACGGACGTCCGAACTGTGGTGCAAAGGCCGGAGCTGAACATGAGAAGGTAGAGCTGGACGTAAGAACACGTAGCTGGACATGACAAGTTGGAACCGGACATGGGAACAGTCGGTACGGACGAGTTGAAGAGGATCATGACGTCATCTCGAAGACCAATTTCACGTGACTCACAGGTTAGTGTTCGCGGCTCCACTTCCCTCCCTCCCTTCCTCCCTTCCTCCCTCTGGCTTCAGATAGAGATCAACATACCAGAGGACGCTTTTTATTTAGAATAAGTTCTGTTCTATTTCCACGGAGATTGCAGTCTCAAGCAGAAGCGCCGACTACCCATCATCAGCCCACTTCAGGACAAAGAATCTGCTCAACCTCCCACAGTTTAGGCAGTAACAGACTAAAAAAGAATCAACCTCCTGCCTACATTACCCGAAAATAAATTGAAAGAGGAGGATCTGCTATATTGATGATCCGTTATAGGAACACGATCTATGCGCATCCACGTACACGGCTGTTACATCAAGGGCACCAATCATCGTTCAGATCAAGTCCAGGCAATGCTCAGGCGCTGCCGGGGACCACCATGTGATACTAACATACCAATATCTGGTTGAAGAATATGTACACTAAGTGCTAGTGCTGACTGCAATCGCGACAACATAGATGTCGGTCTTTAGATCTGGTTTGTGCAGCACCACACAAGCAGCAGTTATTCCTTGGGCTCCAATCTAGTCACACCACCAGACAAATTCAACGGGCAAATATCGCAGCGCAGTGCAATAAGCGGTGTTGGCGTGAGCATCGTGGCTCACTCTGGAAGTTGATTCGGCATAACAATCTTCCACAGTAGAGAACGCACACCGTTTCTCCTTATTGGTGTGTCAATTAACGTCCACGTCCATTAAGCCTGGATATTCAGCTAGCCAAGTGGAGTCTTGGAAAGCTTGTGGAGGACAATAACCGCAGGTACCTTGGCTGCATATGCAGCTTCCCCAGACAGATGCACTCCACAATTCCTTCTGTTCCGGAGAAACCATCCTCGCAAATCCAAACGGCTTTACTACCCCTACCAAATGGTCTTGTGCCAAGTCGATCGGCGAATACGGACCATCGCTATGGAATATTCTCCACGAATCGTCCATCCCCGCATGCCACCACGTAGGCAACCAACGAAAAACAAATGGACCTGTAGAACCAGCGTTGATACTGGAAATACTGCGTATTGCGGTGCATTACTATCAAAGCTTCGCGGATTCAGTTATTGTTGTGCTGCAGTAATTACTCGCGCGCAGAGTAAAGCAGTCTACAGAGCAATGATTTTGCGTGTGCTTACTTACGTGCTGAGCACAGCCCCTGTGGATACATTAATATCGGAAATTTATTCAGCACAATGATATCGCGTTTCGAGAATTAGGTGGAACAAGCATGGGCCGGCTGTTGTTGTTTCGCCATGAATTTCCTACTCGCATTTAGCCGCTTTTTCCCCGTGCAGAAAACGCCAAGTACCTCAAGCAGCACAAGAACCGACCACCGAAGCTTGGAATAAATTAACCCGAAACGCCTTGTTTCCACTTTTTTACTCTATGCAGTAAGACTACGAATCATTCAGGGCATGGCCGACATGAACGACGCATTGCAGGCGCAATTGCAAGTGATGTTTGATTGCGTTAACGCCCTATTTTCGGGGTTTCTCCACAACGTGGTGGGTATGCGGCTTCTAGACGACGCCTGCCGTTGTTTGAGGCGAATTACATTGTTTGGACGAAATGCGTGAGCCGAATAGTCTAGGGCACTCTGGGGACGATGAATTGGTATAAGTAGAGCTGAGCCCATGAGCATATCTTAGTACCCATCACATTCATTCATTTCAGCTTCTCCATTCTACCAACAATAAACCCAATCATTTAGCAACTATGAAGTTTTCTCTCATCACCATCCTTTCTGCCAGCGCTTTGGTCGCTGCCTCTCCCTTTGCTGAGCCAGAGGCTTTCCTTGAGGAGCGCCAGGCTGCGCAGAGCCTCGATGCCGCCATGAAGGCCAAGGGCAGGAAGTACTTCGGTACCGCCACTGACCCAGGCCGATTCAACCAGGGCAAGAACGCTGCCATCATCAAGGCCAACTTTGGTCAAATCACCCCCGAGAACTCCATGAAGTGGGATGCTACCGAGTCTACCCGCGGCAAATTCACCTTCGGCACCGCCGACCAGACTGCTAAGTTCGCCAAGGACAATGGCAAGCTCATCCGTGGACACACCACCATCTGGCACTCCCAGCTTCCCGGTTGGGTCTCTTCCATCAGGGACAAGGCCACCTTGACCACTGTCATGCAGAACCACATCTCCTCCGTCATGGGTCACTTCAAGGGTCAGATCTACGCCTGGGACGTCATCAACGAGATGTTCGAGGAGAACGGCAGCTTCCGTGCCAGCGTCTTCTACAACGTCCTCGGTGAGGACTTTGTCCGCATCGCTTTCGAGGCTGCCAAGAAGGCTGACCCATCTGCCAAGCGTTACATCAACGACTACAAGTAAGCATCAACCTACGATTACCAAGCTTTTCTATATACTGACTGCAATATAGCCTTGACACTGCCAACTACGCAAAGACCCAAGCCCTTGCCAAGAACGTCAAGAAGTGGATCGCCGCCGGTGTCCCCATCGACGGTGTCGGTTCGCAGACTCACCTTACCTCCGGCCAGGGTGCCGCTACCATCGACGCCATGAAGCTCCTCTGCAGCGTTGCTTCCGAGTGCGCCATGACCGAGGTCGACATCCAGAACGCCCAGCAGGCTGACTGGACCAACGTCACCAAGGCCTGCCTTAACCAGAAGAACTGCGTTGGTATCACCGTCTGGGGTGTCAAGGACTCCGACTCCTGGAGGCCCCAGGGCAACCCCCTCCTCTTCGACAACAGCTTCAACCCCAAGCAGGCTTACACCACCGTCCTCAACGCTCTCAAGTAAACTACTTGCAATGCTGGGCATCTTGGGAACCGAGAAGACTACGTCTTCCCTTGCTCTCATACTTTTTGTTCTTCTTGACATCTTATTGTAAATACTTTGATTGGTTGTGGAGATGCTGTAAATATTTGATTGAAGGAATGAAGTTGATCTTTCCTCTATTGTGTGCTTCTTGATCTCTAGTCTACTTTGGTGCTCCTACCTGTGATTTCGCTTTCGTGCTTTGCAATCTTCTTCGCTTTGATAATACTAATACCTGCTTCAGCACTGGCTCCCGCTTCGGCCTGCTTGGTCCAAAAGATATCTGCCGCGTTGATTCTCACACTCTTCCTTCTTTCGCGCTCGGCTACATCCAGATGGGACACCTTGGTGGCCTTTGCTTCCAGCTCATCGAGATGTCGCTTTCTCTCGGCATACTGCTCGGCTCTTTCTCTGCGTATCTGCTCGGATCCGATTCGTGCGAGTGCGAATCGGACCGCCGCTCTGAAAGCCATGAAGATGTGCTCTGATATGAGAATTGTTAGTGGAAGGCTGGCCCACTTGCTCAAGCCAAGATACGGGCCAAGAAATTGCTCGGTGCCGAAGAGATGAACAATGGCGGCACTACTGACACTTCCCAGCCATGTTAGAGATTCCAGACTGGCGACCCAAGGCCCGATGCCATCGCTACGAAACGGAGCAGGTCTTTGGTGCTCGACGCAAATTTTGAGAAAATCGGACCGAAGCTCGAACCAGTTGTTGATAAAGAATCCAATGGGTACTAGTGGCCATACGGGGCTGAACAATGTGAGATAACCAAATTGGATCACCATCTCCGCAATGTCTTCCTGGACGTTGTACGAGGGACGAAGAGCTTGCCTTCTTGTGCGTCGAAGAAAGCCAGATTCAATGGGGTCTTCCGGTATCGGGAGTGCGCCCACGCTTCCTTGATTCTGAGCTCGAGAAGCTTGTCGATCGCGCCACCACTGCTTGGCCTGCTCCTTTAGCCAAGGCAATGCTAGCTCTTCAATCGCACCGGAGACCTGACCAGTTACGGTCAATGCAATGACCTCGTTGCGTAATCTGTCGGGATCGGCATGAAATTTGGTCTTCACTTTGTTCTGGGAGCCCAACACCGCATCCAACACGCTCTGTAACACCGGCAAGACCTTGTTACCAAAGGGCACATATACGAATGCGGTGAGGAGTATGGGCAAGTAATTGGTAATAGAGTTGAGCACAAAGACCTTCTGAGTGAGAGACATCTCGTGATGATCCTCGGTGCGATGGTTCTCGTAGTCTGTCAGAACGGTAGCGACGCCTTCCAGAAAGCTGGTGACGTATGGCAGAAAAACTGCGAGAAGAATAGTCGGAAGGTATTCCTGGTTTTTTGTTAGACTATCCATTTATGTCACAGCCAAAGGCTAGACTTGCCAGGTACAACTTATGTGGTCCGTCGTATGCCTCGCCAATGAATGTTTCGAGAAAGAAGACACAAGTGATGAGAGCTCCAAGAACTAGGGTGCTGATAATAACAAAAGGAATGACGAGCAGTTGTCGGAGGATTCGCTTCCATCGGGGAAAAATGCGCTGCACTCTTCCAGCTGAATCAAGGATCTCTTTCTCGTAACGAAACTGTGGACGATCCACCTTCAAGCTACCCACACCCCGCACGTTCCAGCGGATAGCAAGATCTGCTTGCTTAATTTTCCAGTACTCCAAGAATACTGTGCACCAAACGCCAATCGATAAGGCGAAGCATAGCGAGTATTTTGGAAGGAATGCCCATGCGAAGAGACCAGCTGCGCATGGGAAGGCAAGAGAACGGAAGTATGTTTGGATGAAAGCAAAGTAGAAAGCAACTTTGGAACCCCAGAGATTACGGATCTGGTCGAGGTCGGACAGATCCAAGAAGACTCGTGTGCTGAGATGAGCCAGAAGCGCCCGATTTGCACGAGGGTTGTGTAACGGGAAGATTGATGTGACGTTTTCCCATGGCGGAAAGCCCGGTGTGATGCCTGCACCCCCAGACTCTTTACGCCAGTTGACTAGGTGACATACGGAGAGGACATCTTCAGCTTCAAAGGCTGCTGAAACGATCGACTTGGCCGTGCCACCAGGATGGTTTTTGGTGATGCCATATAGCCAATCCTTGACTCTTGGGGGATACGTTAGGCAACAAAGACTTGAGAAGAGCTACGAGCATAGACAGCATACCTTGACTTGTAGACAGTGTTGCCAAGCAAATCCCTTGGTACTTGGACAAAGACCAACAAAGATTCATCGTAGCCAGGACGCACTTCAGTGTTCAGTCCAGCAGACTCGAGATCGTGCAGCAGCTGTTGGCACTTTTTGATGGCAACATCACCGTCTGGTGCTTGTGAGTAAGATGCATGAATGGAATGGTCTGTGGACATACCAACGTCGCTGAAGTCATACGCGATGACGTATTTGTCGTTGTATGTTATGTTGGCCTGGTCGGCATCATCACCAAAACCTGTATCGGATCGACTCAGAGGCTTAATCTGCATGGCCAGAGAAGCTAGAGACGGCGGAAAGATCAGGTCACGCGCGGGGGCTGTCATTGACAGGGTCTGTATGTGTGGCTGAAGATTT
Organism: Bipolaris sorokiniana ND90Pr; assembly: GCF_000338995.1. Classification (NCBI taxonomy): domain Eukaryota; kingdom Fungi; phylum Ascomycota; class Dothideomycetes; order Pleosporales; family Pleosporaceae; genus Bipolaris; species Bipolaris sorokiniana. The sequence goes on along the minus strand of NW_006911897.1, from coordinate 1,404,060 downwards.
TATAAGTATGCCACGACGTTACCATTCAGCTGACCGTGGCTGGAGCCTAGCTGGGCTATAAGCTGTAACTGTGGCCGGACTGGTGCGCGCAGGTGGGCCCCGTCGCCCCTTGATGCCAAAGTTAGATCTGGGTCTGCCGCGTCATCCGTAGCTGGGGGAGGGCAGGCCCAACTAATATAGCCACCATATCTGGTGATACAAGTCGACGGAAACCCTTCCCTCGGAACGGTAACCATTGCACAGAGTCGAAATACAACATTGAGGCGCGGATCAAAAAGCAGTCGAAGTATTCTAAGACAGGTTAGCGCAGAATCACGTGTGGACGCTTTGGGTCTAGCGTCTCGGGCGTCAACTCGTACGCGGCTCATTCAACGCGACTGCGCATCAACAACCCCCTTTGTACATACGCTCGTGCCTCGCGTGTCATTGTGCATATCAACAAAAAAGGGGGATAACGTAATTTGATTCATTGTCTAGCAATTTGAATATCAAAATCGCCCAGCTTGTAACCCTTATTTACCGAGCTAATCACAGGAATTCATTTCATATACCAAAGCTCATGAATACATTCCAGACGAGCGGACAGTTCACCAGTTAATATGCCTTCTGAGATCTCAGTATCCGCGAGTACACCAATGCCAAAAGCGTACGGTTTCCTCTCAAAAGGAAACCGGTACAAAACCCTGCATTGCCGCAAGCTCACCCATGAAGCAGCTCGTCTTCTATACATTGTATTCGAAAAGAAGAAACAGATTGGACTACGTGCACCCTTGGCAATCTTAGACACAGTACACAAGCAGGCGAAACAAACACTTTCGACGCGTCGTGCTGCAACTAACAGGCGCGATGCTACTGACACTGCCAAAGCAAGTGCTGAAGTGGAAAAGCAGTTCCCACAGATGCCCCAAGATGAACGAGAAACAGTGCTTAGACATGGGTTCAAGAAGTATTCTGGCAGAGTGGGCAGGACAAATTCGATACCATTGTCGCGGAAGGTGTTACTCGCCGTCATTGCGCACGTTCGTCATAGACATACAGAATACGACACCTTGCTTGATCGAGGAATTGGTCGAGAGGATGCAAGGAAATCGACGAGAAAAGATATCGAGCGTCTCTTACAGAAGTGGGGATACTCACAAGGTACGCTCTGGAAGGTTCCTCGTCAATAATCATCTTACTGATTATGGAGAAAGATCTTGCTTGGTATTTCCGCACAAAGAGCAGGCGGCTAACTTGATAACGCTGCGTTCACGAATCGGTCGTAAGTCAAGAATTTCTTGAACTTTTCTCGACTACTATCATCTCCTGTACTTTTCCCTTACCAAACTCGGTACTGCAACCTTATATCATAATCATACACACAACCCGATGTTTTCAGTTCAATCAAATCAACAACAGACTAAGTTAGTCTTCCACAGGCGTCTCACAATCAGTGCTTCGTACCCAATCCTTCTACTGCTGCGGTTTGCTCTATTACAAATATCCCAGTATTTGAAACGACACTTGAAATCCGATCCCTATCCAGGCATAGAAATATTGTATTCCGATTCTCCACCCACACTGTTTCGAAGAGCCCCATTGCCTCTGCGACCCAGCGCCTATGTACACGAAGCACGAGGCGGCCTTCTACGCCGCTTTACTGACACAACACGCATACCTATCAAACCCAGCAACAACTCCCCGCCAATAGATCCACAATCACCACATCTACGACACTATCATCCCAGCACAACTCAGGCAAAACCCACCCACCACGTGCAAACGCCGTTTCACACCCCCAATCTTCCTAGCCTGAGAAACAAGATCATTACAAAAACATGCGGCGAAAGGTTCCTTACGCGCGCCGTTATTCCACATACCTTGCCCTCCGACACACTCCCCGTTTAGACTAGTCCTCCACGCGCCGCGTTTCAGCCGGTTTCCGCCCAGTGGCGGAGCGGAAACGCCAAGACTCTCTTTTCACTACCCTTGCCAGACCGATCTAATGGTGGATGTGAACAACATGTCTACTATTTACAACGCAGAAATAGGTATGCGTTGCGCTCGTGAGGGCAGTGCTCAAGTATTCCTGCGCCTGGTTGTGTAGGGTCACGACAAGGGGGGTTATGTTTTGGTGTGTGGCAGTGCTTGCTTTCGTCATGCAGGCAGGTACTAGTACAATGCGAGAGGGCAAGGACGCGGTTTGTACATGGGATGTATGGTGGGGAGAGCGTATGCGTGGTAAATGTGGCTATGCAGAGTGGAATGGTGGGAATTGGACAGTGTGGGCACGGGGATTGTGACGGGCGAGTGTCTGCAGGCGGAGTGTTGGAGCGATAGAGTCCGCGTTGCGAGGAATGCCTCAAAAACTGTCACGTCTGGATGGAGGTTGTGACACTGTGTAGGGGTATGTATGCGGCTCTCGAGCACATGTGACGGGCGCTGTATACGTATCGATCATTATTCGAAAATGTTTTTGAGATTGGAGTTTGCCAAGTCGTGATGCAACGCTGACATGCATTCGTGAAACAAGTCAGGGAAAACACCAAGACGAAAATGATATTCATCTTCTGGATTTGAAAGGAGATAAGAAGTTTGCATTAAATTGAGAGGGGTATGTGCGGATTGCTATTTGTAAAAAAAAATGAACCAGAATATGTCAGATAGATAGAAGCGAATGGCAGTTAGAAGCGAACTGCGATTGCAAACCGACTGGAAAGAAGTTTGAAATCTCAGACAACCTGTTGCGTAGTTTAACATAGACTTGCTGACAGGAAGACAGTTAGCTAGACCAAAACCAGCCACTTTTCTTCTTGCCACGGCTATCCCCTGTTTCCAACGAGTCTGACTGAGCGCTTCGTAGTGCCTTCCAAGGATCTCGTGAGGGGTCATTAGTTTCTTGGCCGCGCTCAGTATGTACAGTTTCTGTACTTTCCTCACGGCCGTCCGCAAAGCGTTTCTTGAGCAAGACTTTGGTTGTTATAGTGCCGTTGGGCGCAACAGCGCGCTCGGTAGTTGTGAGTGTCGATAAGATAGAAGACTTGGCCTCGCTTTGCTCATTTTGCCCAGCCAGAGGCGGGACGATGGTATGTGCGGACGCAGCATCAAGACGCTCGTAGGCGTCCATTTCCGTGGCGGGGTCTTGCATTTCCTTGGCATATTCTTCATATCTTGCGGGATCTCTCTCTGAGTGATTTATAGGGTCTTGTTGGGACGCGGTGTGCAGGAGAAACCGAGTGCGCTTAGGGATAGGCGGGTCATCGTGCCGGTCTTCATGATTGTGGTTGTATTCGTAGCCCGGTTCAGCTTGCGCAGCAAGCCGTGGACAAGTGGGCTCCTCGCTCCGCTCCATCATCTCTTCCAATTGTCGGTGAGTGATAGGGATCTTGGGCCGAGACGACCAAGCGTCGGTATACATGCTGCTTGGATGTGTAGTCTCGTTGTCTTGTTCCATGGTCTGCGCTGACTGTCGCTGCGACATAGAGATCTTTTCGGCCCGCAGAAGATCTTCATAAGCAGCACGCCACGGTATACCTGCTCTGTTCAAGACAGGATTTTGCTCTAGCGCACAAGGCGAGTATGCGTCCATGTCAGACGGTAATGCATTTGGCGTTGGAGGCCATTGCCATGATTTTGACCATGACCATAGACGGGGTTGTTTACCGTCAGACTGAGTCTGGGTGTAATTGTCGAACCTTACTAGATGGACGGCCGAGTCTTCCCAAGCCTTGTCTTCGAAGTCTTGAGCCAGTCGCGTCGCTTCCGCTTGCATCCGCAGCAGCCTGTCCAGAGCCACAGAGCTGTTGGCGTCTTGATCCTCTGATGTGTCCCGGCTGTTTTGACCCTCATGATCGAATGGCCGAGGAAACCCCCAGTCCCACGACCATCCCCACTCCTGGCCCTTTTTGTTGGCGACTCTCTCGACGAGCTCGGTCTCATTGCGACGCGGAGGCTGTGTTTGATTCTCTCGATCAGAGGCACGCAAGATGTCGCGGCGTATGTCATCAGCTCTGCGGTCCAATCTCATGAGCTCCTCACTGTTGCGAAGGACAGCTTGCACATCGCCTACTCTGAACAGCTCTCTCCCCTCGTTCCGCAGTTCGGTAATCTCCACTTCGATGTTGTGAAGCCTGTCGCATTGACGCTGACTGGCCTTGCCAAAGAGACACAACTCACGTGCCTGGTACGCGTTGTTGTAGCTGGCGAGGGTGGCGGGGAGGGTGAAGACAGTGTTCAGGAGGGAGGAGACCTGGGAGTCTGCGAACCGGCGGAAGGCGACGAACGGGTTATCCACGGGGCGCAGGTGGTGGAGCCCCTCATTTTGATTGTTGTGGTCGTTATTGTTGTTGTTTTTGTTACTGCTCGTATCGTCTCTCATGGTGGGGGGAATCAAGGCAATGGTCACTGGTGATGGCGGGGAAACACGGGGTACCGCTCATGGCTGCTGGACTGGACTGGGCTAGGCAGGCGTGGAGATAGCTACCTCGGAGTTAAGGCACGCGTCTAGTTTCCCTCCCTTCCAACCCACTCCCGCCCTCCACCCTCTTCTCCACCCTCTCGCCTTGAAACGCGCCGTGTTCGATATGGAGCCTTGCGTCTTCCGTACCCAGTGCATGCCACTGACATAGTCCTCTGCAGCTGTTTCTTGTTCCATTACTCTGTGGCTGCTTTTTCCTTGGCACATATCCGGTTTATTATTGTCATCCGCAAGCCGCCGACGCATCATCTAGCCGGCAATTAGGAGTCTAGCTAAGGTGCATCGCCTTCGTCTCATATCGTCTGGACGTAGACAGTCGGCCTTGTTTGCGACATCAAAGCCCTGGACAAGACACTCGAGTACGTCAGGTTGACCGGCCGCAGTGCCCAGGATCGTACGCTTTAGGCCGTCTAGTGCTGGGCGTGCGACATCGTTTTCTTCACGCTCGTGACGCCCACCTATCTATGTATCCTAAAGTGTATGCATATTGGCTACCATATACAACCCTATCCTGATCCTCCCACCCCTTGTGATCTGCACAAAAGTCTCGGCAATCTCAGCTTAGCTTCAACTCCACCAACACGACTAAGAGGACGAATCGACACCATTACAATCTCGGTTAAACTAACACGTAAGGTATTGTCCGCAGCAAAGTTTCTGGGCAAAAGCTCAGGCTGGTGATCGACCACGATCTACACTCTTCTCCGCTTACCGCCTACCAGCTTAGACTCAGGGCCAAGGAGCCAAGTCCCTGCCGCCCAAACGCAACTGACGGGGGAACTCATCAATCCGTCCACTTTGGGTTGCATTGTGTGCATTGCTCCATGATTTGCATGGGCAGCATATTGATCTTCATATCTAAACACTGCGTAGTGGCACTGGCTGTGTCGTTTCGGGCTGGCCTGGGAATACCATCCCGGCCTTGTAGGGTCTTGGACCACATTCCGGTGCATGGCTGTGCGACGGCCATTCGGTCCCTGTAGCCTCTAACCAGCGGTCCAGCGGTCACGTTTCGGGTCCCGTTGATACGTCACATCTAGGACTGATGTAAAGATATAAAGGTTTACCAGGCCGCCCTGATTTGCACCATCACAACACAAGCACAATAAACTCTCTTCTCAGCTCTGGATACAAATACCCAACCCTAAACACCATTACCCAACTACCCAACTACCCAGCTACCAATCCTACTCCTCAAACCATCAATATGCGTTTCTCAATCGTAGTCGCCACCTTCTTTGCCAGTGTCGCTCTCGCCATGCCAGACCCTCTCCCACAAGGTTACAACGGTCCCTGCGCACGAGATAATTGTGGTGTCAACGGATTGAACTGTGGACGTCGCCTTTGCGTGGGATGGCCCAACACCGACCCTGCTCTGAGGAAGGGCTGCACATGCACCACTGCCTAAGCGCTACATGATCTGCATTTGTATGTTCATAACCCTTGTTATCTTCCACTGAGCCATTCAATGCTGACACCTCCTAATAGTCAAGTTTTGTTAGCGGTTTTTTAAAACGACGATCTCCAACATATACCCACGTAAAGGGGGGAAAGGATAGTGGGGGTGATGTAAATAGGGCTGTCATGGATTAGCAACATGTGAAATGAAAAGATAATAATGAAGCGAACAATACTCTAACCCTGGTTCGCGATGACACAAGTTTCAAACATTTTGTGTGATGTACTTGCTTCTTTTTCTGCAAACAATTTGATATCATCAGACTACTATTAGTGGAGAAACAAAAAATACACACCATCAATCATGCCTCAGCTTTTTGTTTGTTTGCTGGAAAGTACATGTGGCTGCATTTGTTGTCAAATAGTAGCATTTCGGTAACCCACTCTCCAAAACAATACGACGCTAGCTTTACCGTGTGCAGCAACTTCATCCACTCGGATGATATGGAACCCGTGGTACTAACACCCGGTAATTTAATCTAATCCTCTCCGCCCACTCCACGAAGATCTTTTTACTGTGCTACAAAGGCGCTAACAGCCCGCCTTGTGTTGCTTCTATCTTCACCGGCCGGTGTGTTCTCTCCCTAGTAAGACTTACACTTGTCTCTAGCGCGTTTAGGCCCATGAGTTTATCTGCACCCGTGTAAGACGGTCGCGGGTAGCCGTGAGGAAAGAATGATGAGGCTTAAATCGGTACGCATTTCAACAGAGGTTTTCAGGCTTGAATAGAAAAGTGCATACTTAGTTGGGTAATGTAGTCCGGGCTGACTCGGGCCGGCGCGGATCCGAGGGAGTCATGTTGGTGCCAACCCCTCACAGTAAGTATATGGATAGTACTTTGTGCTTGTCCAGGCTTGCTTGAAGGGGCCACTCTTTTTTTTTCATCTGGTATCCTGGCCACTGCTACTTACTGCGGTTGACGAGCTTTCTTGACAAATCTTTGGTTAGCTTGTTTGCATGGTGTGCAAACGCTAGGGTCGCGACGTAGTTGATAGAGTCATACTACTTCACCTCGGATCACGTTACTACATGTTATCGTTAGCGGATAGACACATATGCAAGTTCTTTGTGGCATAGTATCTAGGCGTGATAATATGCTACTTTGCTATAAAGGTTCGTGCCATTTGCATTACTAGGAATGCCGCCGAAACGCGTGACTAAATTTGGATCTTGGCTTTTGTTCTCAATGTGAGCAGGAGATGCAAAATCATTATGCTGTTTTAATAAAGTGCGTTCTATACCACCGTTTTAAGAGAATAGTTGAAGACTAGATTATTTAATTCTTTTTTTATAGTTAAGCAAATTACGCTATTAACGTGAATAAACTACTTTGAACCTTTTGAATCGACAAAGACCCCAGCACGCTCAACCTTAACAATATCACCAAACTTATTACTACCCCGATAACCTTAACCTATCCTATACCCCAGTCCCTGGCAATAACTCACAATCCTAGCAACCGCGACCAAGACACGTGCTACTTGTCACGCAAATAGGAAGGTTTGTGATCATAAACCTTCTCCCACTTTGCAACCTTCTTCTCCAACAACCGTCGTACACTCTCCAATTCACCCACGAATTCCTCGAACCACTCGCTCGGCTTCCTCCCGGCTTTGCAAAACCGGCTCGGTACTCTATCAACACTTGGGTGATCAGAAGCCAAGACCCAACCGTACTCTCGGTCTAGATCGTCATAGTCGATCAACAGCCCTTTTGCTATTGCTAGCGGATGCATGTCTCTGGGGTCATCATCGATGCCGACCTTGAGTGGGATGATTTGTAGAAAGTCGAGACTGTAGGTGTGAAGGTCGAGTGCTACGGTAAGCAAGTCTTTGAAGTCGGAAGCTGGGATAGTCTTGAGAAGAGAGGGGTGTGGCGGTTTGTGGTAGCACATAGTCTGGGTTATTGAATGATGTCGGTGAGCTTTGTAAGTCGACGAAGTCTTTGCGGTTAGGAAATTCACACGAACTGAGATGTAGAGTCTGGAGATTTATCCTTCGTGGATGGTAGATTGTCAAAATTTGATTTAGGATTTGTTTGTTTGACAAACACTGCATGGCGTTTTTACCGCAATCAGAGACGGATTTCGATTGCCGTATCTAACTTTACGCCTTCAATAGTACGGCGTAGAAAGATCCGGTTCCATCAGCAAAACCTGCAAACAAATCAAAACAGTGCGAACAGTCTGCACCGAGGACCACTCTTCCCCCAGTTCCGGCATAAGCACAACTCCCTCTTCAGAAACATTAGGATGCGAAATTGGAGTTGTAAAACTAAGCCGGAAAAGTTTTATGGGGTAATTCTCTGGAAAAGCGATTGCGAACGCGAACTTTGCTCGTTCGAATGGAGTGTCTGGTAGACCCGTAATGTATCCTACCCATTCTAGTGGGTTGCCCGTCTCAGCTGGACCCGCGGAGAATGTGTCTATGGGGTCGCGCTGGAGGATGGTGAGTTCTTGGGCGATGCGTTTGAGAGCCATGGCTAGTTGGGCGGCGCCTTTACGTGGCGAAAGTGGAGGTTGTGTTAGGATCTGGTGAGTTGAAGAGTTACTCACACGTCATTTTGCGTCACGAAGTTTAGCCTGGCTTGTCATCTGTTATTTCAATGTAACAAGTCAGCCAATCGTTTGCTGAGGTACTACAGGAGGTATTTTATTCACAATACATTCCATTCTTCTTATTCTTTTTTGTTCGAGGACTTTGACAAACGAAGCTATTACATATACATGAGGACTTGTAGCATATATTCCTCTGCGTAGTCCAAGAATCCATTATCTGTACGTGTCCGAGCACACGTGTTCTATATATCTTGAATATCCAATCCATTTTTTCCGGATAACACCCAAAAGCTTCCCCCACCTATTAAAACTCGCACGTCCACTCGACTGGCGGCGGCAAAATCGCAGTATTCGGAATGTTACTACTTTCTCTAAACTCAACAATCTTCCTCTCCCCCTCCACTTCCTTGACCACTGCAAACGCCGCATTGGTAAAGTAGACATCGCGCTGTATGCGCGTCTGGAATCCACCGGCCCACCCAATCATGTACACGAAGCCGCCCTTGTCGCCATTGGCGTTGGGAATGCCGAGTGTGTTGATGAAACCGTGCTTGAAGGGCGCGAAAGCGACGCCTAGGGTTGCGTTGAATGTATTGTAAAGCCTTCGTGAACCTTCAAAGTCGTAGTGCGTGTCGTTGAATGTAAATCTGATGTCTTTTGAAAAAGAGGTTGCGTGACCCTCGGGCCAGTTTTTGTTTGCTGGGAATGGGTAAAAACCTAATATGAGAGTCTTAGAAATGATGGTTCTGTGTTTCAACCAGAGAGTTTCTGTACCATTTACGGCGCATTCTAGCCAGCTGCCCAATTGCACGCTGGCATTCGCTTTTGGAGAGTCCACCAAGGTACAGGGATCGATGCTAGTTTCATGAAGTATTTGTGGGGAGTTTTTATCCAACACTTCTTGGGGAGATAATCCAAAGGCTATACTAGATGCAAGTAGACTTGCTACTGTGGCTTGTGGGATGTTAATGAGAGTCGGCAATGGAGTTGACATCATCCTTACCACCAATTGAGAGATAACGCATGGTTCGGGCAAGAATTAATGTAGCGACACGTGAGAATATGGGTGAATGCTACCTGATAAATTCAGGCTCAATAGAATACTTATAAGCAAATAGACGCCTTATTGCCTGCAATCAAGGCAGACGAGGCTGACGGGGGCTGACGAGCTGAACATCGGTTGGGGCCAGCATTAGTACCAGAAAGGCATGCAACCGTGGTGGGGATAGGTACAAGGTGTACAAGTCCCCGATTAAATGGCCAATCAGCATGCGATATCAGCCACGGAGGGATCAGCGCATGTACGGTGATGTTATTAATTGGGTGCATGGTTGCCCGTCACGAACGTTCAGCGGCAGTCATATGTGGGGCCGTTGGGGCGCAGCCGCATCGTAGCCACGCCAACTCTTTCAACGTGCCTGGCTTTCATTCGAAGTTACGTGTGCAGATAGAGCCCTCTTCCCTATGACCTTTTCCTTCCTCATGAAAATTTACTCCCAAATATACAGTGTATCTGCTTAGTATAGGAAAATTGTTTGTATCGATGGCTTTTGCAGTGTACAAGTTTTCGAACACGCAAGGTTGAGGCCCATTGTCAATGTGCGTAGGCGGCCAAAAGACATCTCGACTGCCTGTTGCTCTTGGCATCTCGTTTATTTAGGTCCCTTGGGCGGTGATGCAGGCAGCCTGCGAAGTTTTGACGGATTTTCTGTGACTGAGCTTCTGATCATTGGACGATAGCCCAAATCGTATGATGCTTGGAGGGTGCAGTTGGCATTTGGCGAAGACGCGCACCCTTGAAGACACAACAGCAAAATATGGACTTGCAAAGCAGGATGAAGATCCATACGTGTTACATGCAGTTAATTTTAATGACCAAAGACGATGTCACTAGAAGATAGAGATGTTGTATTGTCCAAGACGAGACTTCGTCTCTACCATCGATACAGTACATGTGGTATCTCTTCCCCCCCCCCCCCCAACACACACACGTACAGATGCATCGACAAAAAAGATATTAAATCCAGGTAGAAATATAGTTAAAAGATAAGGGTAAAGAAGGTGAAGAAGAGAAAAGAACGATTCCAACCACGCACTTCCATATCCGCATCACTCCCAAAGACGAAGGATGAACCAACTTGAGAATGCCGAGAAACTTCAACATGATACCCCCCTTTTCTAATACCTTGCCAAATTCGAAAAAGGAAGCTGGGATATCATATCTTCATATTCAAAGCCACCACGAAAGCCCCTAATGATTGACTATGCCTGTCCCTTCTTGTATCTGTCGACGAACATGCGCTCACATCTTAACGTCCAGGAGCCACGGGAACGGGAAGCGCGGGAATAGGGACTGGCGCAGGGTTGATAGCAGGCACAATGATGCTCTCGACGGGAACAGCGACGCTCTGGATAGGCAGGGCAATGCTCTCGACTGGGATGGTGATGACTGGGTGAGGAGGCTGAGGAATTTTGGGCACTCTCTTCCCCTTATCGCTACCGGCGAGAGTGGTGCTGGTGAGGGCAGCGAGAGCCAGGATGATGGTTGTGGGCTGCATTTTTGTCTTGGGGTGTATGTGGTGGATTGGTTTTCTGATGGGCGAGAATGTTAGAGTGTTGTGAAGGTGATTGTAAGGCGATTGTTGCTAGTTGAAGAAGATCTGATGATTTTTTAAGGGGATCTTTTGGTAGTTGAAGTGAGGTAAAAAGTTCTCTGGGGTATTGAGAGTTGAAAACGTACTTGTGGGTTCCTTTTGAGCTGCTGGACTGTAGAATAGACGATTGAAAGTGGTTGCTGATGAGAATGAAACCTGGAAGGTAGAAGAAGTAGTATTTATCCTCCCTCTTTAGCACTGTGGTGCCGGCTCAAATTCGAAAGTGCCGTGCTGTGATGGGCAGAGTTGGTTCGGAGAATGCATGGTGGAGAACCCGGTTGCGGTCATGCGAATGAGGTTGGGTAGATGTATAGGTACGACCCTGCATTCAAGACAAATGGTTCATGATACGGCACGCGACGGCAAGGTAGAAGCCGTGCGTTGTGAACGGGTGAGCTGTGATAAATTTTGGTAGATCATGAGCCATCTTGAAGTCATGTTGAGTGAAGATTACCGTCTCTTGCCAGATTATTTTGCATTTCGGTATTGCATTGCCCCTCCAAGCATACACAGAAGGGTATCCTTCGATGTTGTATCGCTTCCGGTAATCCCAACGCACATAACAATCACCTCATGTTTAATCACTTGTCAACCATACCATGGGTTACGGCTTCAATTTGCTCATGATTTTCTGTCCAGATTAAGAACAACCTTATTGGCCAAGACTAAATATTGGAAGACCCATGTTCCTTACAGTTCAATCCTAGGCTGCATTAAATCCAGGGTTCAAGCCAAATACACTCCCTTCGATCCAATGGTGTCAGCCTGGTTTAGAACTCACTTCCGTATATGTCTCCTTGTACATAATCGTTAAACCGAACCAGTGGATGTGCACGCACGGATATGGGCTTGACGAAAAGTCCGTTATACGAATTCGCAAGACGCTGGTGCCGGCATAGTGACGACTTCAAAGTCACGGTTTCGTTGCAGGCAGGATCTAAGAATTTCATCGGAGCTATGCTATAGCATTGGGCTTTAGTGCCCCTTTGAACGAATCCAATACACCGACACCAGAGTCTTGTAATGCTGGAGGTGGTGATGGTGGCAGAGGCCACGCGAACCGTGAAAGCCATGCAGAGGCTAGCACCAGCGTGGGTGTCATAAACTGAAAACTGGCGAATAGCGCCTCTGGGTGCACCCGCAGTGGTGCGGCTGCAAGAGGTTTCCAGCATCAGATCGCTCTCCATCGACAGCTCATCCTCCCGGAGGACGCAATGACCCCGCTCATTGCCGGTAACCCACTCCGGAAATCGGGTACAAGGAGCATGAAGTGGCTGGCAAGTTCGAGTGGACAACATCCTGCCCACTTGTCTGTAAGCTGGGAATGTAACACTGGGTATTGGAGTCCACAAAGCAGTATAGTGAAGCAACAGCAATTGGTGGTTATCCTCAGCGCATCGTGCCAAGAAACAATGCTTATCATTCGATGCATCAATGAAGACGGTGTAGATATAGACTGAGAATTCGCAATAAATTGCCCAGTGAATGTCGTTAAGAAACATCCACTTGCCAGTCAATTTGTAGTATTGTAGCACGTCATTGGGTATATATTCAATTTAATTCTGGGCACAACAGTGGTATTAGCGGTGAAAGAGAGAATCCAGTAGCGGAGATGAGCTTACTCTTTGGCTGTATAGCCCCTTTCCTCCACACTGTCCTTTGAAGCGAGTGGCTTGACCCCTCTTCGCTACACGGCATTGCCATACCTATTTTGGGTGTAAGGCATGTTTGGTACTTGATCGCATGTGTTTATGCAGAAACTAGAAAATCATCTACGAGAGAAGGTCGGCAACATTCATGGGCATCTCATCAATTTGAGTTGAGTAGTACACTATCATAATTAGCTGGCAGTCCTTGGAATGAATTTGCTTTTGGAAAACCTACACTCAATGTCACGGAGGATGCGGACATCATCCTGAGTAACGAAGTTGATGGCCACACCCTTACGTCCGAATCGGCCGCTTCGACCAATCCTGTGAATGTAGTTTTCACGGTTTGACGGAAGGTCGTAGTTGATCACGAGCGACACCTGTTGCACATCGATACCACGAGCCCAGACATCAGTGGAAATGAGCACGCGGGAGTTGGCCTGACGGAAGTCTTGCATAATGCTGTCTCGTTCCCTTTGTGGCATATCTCCGTGCATCGAGGAAACAGTAAAATTGGCCTCGCGCATCTTGTCGGTGAGCCAGTCGACCTTGCGGCGTGTGTTGCAGAAGATGACCGCTTGTGTGATGGTGAGTGTGTCGTAAAGATCGCAGAGAGTATCGAACTTCCACTCTTCCTTTTCGATGGCGATGAAATATTGTTTAAGGCCTTCTAGCGTCAATTCGTCACGCTTGACTAGAATGCGCACGGGGTCGGTCATGAACTTGGTCGTCATCTCAAGCACATCGTATGGAAGGGTGGCGGAAACAACCACAACCTGAGTCGCAGGTGGGAGGTAGCGGTAGACGTCGTAGATTTGCTCACGGAAACCGCGGTTGAGAAGCTCGTCGGCTTCATCGAGAACAAGCATCTTGATGTTGCGCGTGCGGAGATTGCGGCGGCGAATCATATCGGCGACGCGTCCAGGTGTTCCAGAGACTACGTGCTGACCGTAGTCGAGCTTGCGAATATCCTCGCCAACGTTGGTGCCTCCGATACAGGCGTGGCATTGCACGTTCATGTAGTCACCAAGACCCATGATGACCTGTTGAATCTGGGTCGCCAACTCGCGCGTGGGTGACAGTACGAGTGCTGCGATTTGTAAGTATGCGCTTCTTCAGCGAAGGCGTATGCGATCCTACCTTGCGTCTCTCGGACAGCCGTGTCGATAACCTGGAGGATGGAAATGGAAAAGGTTGCTGTCTTTCCCGTTCCCGACTGAGCTTGGGCGATGGTGTCGCGCCCCTTGCAGACCTGCACAATAGCACGCGACTGCACAGCTGAAGGCGACTCGTATCCGTAGGCGTAGATGCCGCGCAGCAGGTTCTCTTTCAGGTGCATGGCCTCGAAGGTCGGCGCAACCGTGACCTCCTTGGAGGTGGAGAACTCCATCTTGTCGTCGGCATTTCGGTCGATTCCGTCCGCCATGTTGGCTTTAATATGGTGGGATTTATGTGGTGGGGTTGATGTTATTGGAGACTTTTGTTCGCAATCGCAACAAAGTTTGGGAGCAACTGCGTCTAGGCGTTGCGGAGGCCCGGAGCCTCGGCGATCCCATTCCGGATACTAGCGCGTTTTTCACTTTATGTAGCCGCGACAGGCTCCACCCAATAGCTTGACAACATTCACGCCCGCAAAGGTGTGCACATTCACTGCCAAATCGCTGCTATATCCCGAGACTCATAGTTAATCTAGGCGACCGTGATCATGCTTTTGGAAGAACAGCGCCAGCTTCACGAGGACCTGGAGCGCCTCGAGGATGCTGCCGCAGAGCGCCTTCTCGAAGACCCTCCACATGTACGTCTTCCAATGCGTCTATCGTGAACCACATGCTAATGTCCTACTAGATTCGCGACCGTCTTGCACGTGACCACGACATTGCGCGATTCCTTGAGCAGATTGAAAGCCAGTCGAGTCGCCTCCTAAAGATCTACGAAGATGTAGATGGCAAGAAGGAGGACGAGGTGCGCGGCCTCACCCACGGCGACCCGATGGAGTCCTTCTTGAAAGAAGTCGAATCCATCAAGGACTTTCACAGACGCTACCCGAATGAGCCTGTCGAGAACCTAGAGAAGGCTTACAAGAAGCGGTCGCCCGAAGACCACGCACAGTCCATTGCAGCCATCGACTCCATGTTCACTGGCGAGGAGGGTTTTGGTCGCTTCCTTGACCTAACCACGCTGCATGAGCAGTACTTGAACCTTCCTGTTCATCAGCACGCGCGCCGCCTGACGTATCTGCAGTACCTCGATCTGTTCGATGTCTTCACGCCTCCGCAATGCAACATTCGCCGCGATCAGAAGAAGTCCGAGTCTTACTTTCATTACTTGAAGGCACTGCAAGACTATCTCGAGAGCTTCATGAGACGGACAAAGCCTCTAGAGAACCTGGATCGACTCTTCGCTAACTTTGACAAGGAGTTTGAGGAGTTGTGGGAGAAGGACCAAGTCCCAGGCTGGGAAAAAGTTGCTCCTGCAGCATCGGCTGACAGTGAAGCCAAGGGCGAGGGAATCTGGTGTTCCGCATGCAAGAAGGGATTTTCAAAAGAGACAGTCTACGAAGCACATTTGACTGGAAAGAAGCACAAGAAGGCCTTACAAGAGAGCCAAAACGACGCACAAGATAGCGGAAAGCCCGCAAACGGTGCTTCGGCAGATATGCAACGCTTCAAGGAACGCGCCGTCGCCGAGCGAGAGTTCAGGATACGAAAGCTCGCTGCGGCCATGCAGACGGAGCGCGGCGATACCAAGATGAACGTGGAGCGAAAGCAAGGCATGACAGAACGCGAGCGACAACAAGAGCTGGAGCAATTGTACGCTGAGACACCCGAAAACGGCGCAAACGAGGAAGCCAACGACTCGGACGGCGAAGACAAGATCTACAACCCGCTCAAACTACCCCTCGCCTGGGACGGCAAGCCCATTCCCTTTTGGCTCTACAAGCTGCACGGCTTGGGCGTCGAGTTTCCCTGCGAAATCTGTGGAAACTTTGTCTATATGGGCCGCCGCGCCTTTGACAAGCACTTCAACGAGCCCCGCCACATTCACGGCCTCAAGTGTCTCGGCATCACTAACACGACCCTCTTCCGTGAGATTACGAGTATCAAGGAAGCTGAGGACTTGTGGAAGAAGATTCAGAAAGATAAGAAGAAGGAAAAGATGATGGCGGATAATGTGGTTGAGATGGAGGATTCCGAGGGTAACGTTATGCCTGAGAAGGTGTATCGCGATTTGGCTGCTGCGGGCATGCTTTGAGTGCAGTTAGAGATGTCCACGATTATATCTCGCTCTCGTATGATGAAGCTCGACGTCTCTCAAAAATTCTTTCTAGGTAAGACTCTCCAGCGTTTCCTTGCGCTTTCAAACGGTGTTCCATCACACCAACGCATTCTGTTTTCTTGTTCTCCCTCTTCCCCCCTTCCCGTCAGTCTCTCCACCATAAAGATTCAGACCCGAAGTCGATGGTGTTAAAAGGTAAAGGGGGGGGGGGGGGGGGGGAAACTGTAGCATGGCTGGCGTTTTAGGAGTTTATCACAAGCAGATATCAAGATGAAAAAAGTCATCTTGGCATAACTCAAGTACATGTGGCATGTATAAGATTAAAGATATCCCTGAGCAGAAGAAGACAACGAAGAAAATATCAGCTTGACTAGTTGAGCTTCATAGCAGAAGAAAAGGCGTCCATACGAGACAACTTGATACTTGTTGATTTCCCCTTTTTTGCCCCGTCTCTTTGACATCATTCATAAACATACTTAGTCATAACTAACAGCAACTCGATATCTACTCCAGCAAAAACTCCCAAAGCCCCTCGCCGTTAACAAAATCACCCCAAATAACATTGACAAGCCAGTAATCGCGCCTCAACTCACCCAGCAACGTACTCGTCGCACTTCTTGGGGGATAGATCCTCTGCCACTCGCGCCAAATACTAAACGCCTCATCGAGCCAGCTCCTAAAACTTACAGCCTCAATGATCGTCGGGGTAACGATTTCCTTGCCTGCAAACGTGCCCCAGGTAACGGGGTTTACGCCGTCTTCCTGGCTGGCTTCAAAGTCGCCCGCGGCGTTGCCGGCGAAATACGTGATTTGGTCGTGGGCGTCGAGTTTGGGTTGCAAGGCGGCGAATTCTGAGGCGGGGATGAAGAATTCGACAAAGGGTTTTTGGAAGACGTAGCCGTTCTTGGGGCCCCAGCCGAAGACAGGATCGGTGGACTTGATGCCGTTGACGGCGGGCTGTGAGGCGACGGTCCACCAGCCCTTGGCGTTCAGAGCGAGCAGTTGCTTGCTGATGGTTAAGGTTTCTGGTGATAGACCCTGTTCGCTCCACGGTATAGCTTCAAGATCTCCCTCGATATGGCGGCGAAACAGTGTCGAGATATCGTTCTTCTCAGTGGGGTGTCCCCAGAGCTTGAGTGCTTGTGGAGTCGAGACATGCAGTGTTGGACCGTAGCCATCAATCTCACCAAACGCAGGCGAGCGTGCGTCGCCCCATCGACCGTTGGGGAAGTCGTCCCATGTTGCTTCACGGCCTAGGGAGCCCTCACCTTCCGAAATCGCCAGGGTATTCGCGCGAGTGTTGATTGGCCCTCGCGGGATTCCAGCCTCTTCTTCAGTTGCTTCGTACGAAGGGTTACTCGACCGGGCAGCAGAAACATGTGACACTATCACTCTGTTACGTGGACCGGAGTTGACAGCTGATGATCGACGTCGGTGGGGCATGATGCCGTTGGGTGGCGGCTCCAAGTTAATGGCGGGAGTTGTCTCGACAATGACCTCATTGTCGTCAATCAATGTGCTGGGAATGAGTTTTGTGTCTTCCAGTATATGCGACACAGCCTTCTCCAAATTGAGCGTGTAGAAGTGGAAACCCCTCCTGCATGTGTCCGGCCGTGCCTTGATACGCTCTACTATCTCGTCCATGATCTGAACACCGACTTGCTTGACCAACTCATCGTCGCTCTTCACCGCATCCAACCGTGCAAGTATGTCTGTGGGTAGCTTCGCATGCGAAAGTTTGGTTGTTCGAAGCAGGATTTTATACGATTGGATTGGCATCAGTCCTGGGATTATGGGTATCGTCTTGAACACTCCACTCTCGTGCTCCCTTAGCATCTTCTCATACTTATCGTAGGCCTCAACATCATAGAATAGCTGCGTCATGATGAAGTCGGCGCCTGCCTTAGTCTTTTCAACGAGGTACGGTAGATCCGCCATTGGATCTTGGTGCTCAGGGTGGCTCTGGTCTGAATGGCCTTCGGGATACGCAGCAACTCCAATGCAAAAGTAATCGCCATATTGCTTCCGAATGTACGTGACAAGATCGACGGCCCATGTGAAGTCCTTGTTCGAGTCCTGCTCAGGCGGTGTATCTTCATCTCTGTACTCTTCACTGCGCGGTGCGTCACCCCTCAGGGCCAGGATGTTCCTTATACCTAGCACTTGTGCCTGTTCAAGCGCCTCGTCAATAAGCTGACGGTTCATGTTTGTGCACGTCAAATGGAGACATGTTGTGAGGCCCAATTGGCGCTGGCAGATCTCGGCCAGTTCGAGCGATTTCGTGGCTGTGGACCCGCCAGCGCCCCAAGTGACAGTAACAAAGAGAGGACGAAGGGCCTGCGACATGCGCTCTAGACGAGTCTGAAGGTTGGCAAAACCCTATATGGCACCATTAGTGCCTGCTTTTGCTATTCCGGTATCCGTCTGTTGGCCGTGGTCGCGTGCGGCGGGGTCAACTCACCATTGCCGTCTTGGGCGGGAAGAACTCGAGGGAGAAGTAGTTGGCGCCATCAGGCAGCGCGTTGATCTTATCCGTAATCTTCTCCATGGCGAAGAGGAAACCAAGGGTGGGATCCAAAGTGGTGTGGCGGAAGATGGGGTGTCATGGCTGCAAGTGAGGAAAGAACAAAAAGTGAGGGAAAGCGCATCTGGAAGCCGCTGGTGGGGCATCGGATCGACGGCCAGGATCTTTGGTCGCCATCGGCATATTCATGCCTTCTTGAGTCGCGTTCCCCTGCACGATGAATTGTCCGCAGATTCGCATAGCATAGCCTAGTACGGACCCATTATAGTATTGCCTGTAGTCTGCAGCTGACGAGCCGAGTACGAGCCGTTGCCATAAGGAGCAGTGCATGTATGCCTTGTACCACAACCGGAGCGGGGTCCCGAATTCCAGGAAGGATGCCACTTGACGGTGAAGTGTCCAAGCAATGAGCGTCACATATTGCTTATGCAATTATTGACAAGCGTAAATAATCATGACTCGAATCATACATAATGATCCATACAAGAACGCGCTGTTGAAGCATCAGCACCATGCTCTCCATACGCCTTGTCCAAACATTCTTATTGGCCTGCACCATCACGACTGCAGTCCCGCAGTATACCACCAACATGTCCCACCCACTACCCAGACGAATCGATGTACACTCTCATTTTCTTCCCCCCTTTTATCGCACTGCACTAGCTGAGAATGGGCACTCGAACCCCGATGGCATGCCCGCCATCCCAGAATGGTCTCTTGAGCGACATCTTGAGATGATGGCCACGGCCAACGTATCAAGGTCTGTCCTTTCCATATCCTCACCTGGAACGCACATTGTACCCGGCAAAAATGCATTGGGTCGGGATCTAACGCGCCAATGTAACCACTATGCTGCGCAACTTAAGAAGCAGCATCCTGACAAGTTTGGCGTGTGGGCCGCGCTACCGTTACCAGACGTCGAAGGTGCATTGGTAGAGATTGAAACGTGCATCAGTGAAGGGGCAGAGGGTTTCGGGCTAATGACCAACTACCATGGGAATTATGTCGGTGAAAAGGCGCTGGATCGCGTCTTCGACAAACTCAACCAAATCGGCGCAACCGTTTTTATTCACCCTACAAAACCGTGCATAAAGCATGGCAATGCGACATCGCCTGCGCAGACCACTGACGCGCTGCCCTTCGGCGACCAGTACCCTGTTCCCATTTTTGAATTCTTCTTCGATACCGCGCGCGCTGTCATCAACCTCTTCAGCACAGGGACTGTGGACCGCTGCCCGAATGTCAAGTTTGTCATTCCGCATTCTGGAGGTGCCTTGCCACCACTGATGACGCGCTTCATCCAATTTTCCAGTGTGGTGCCTGGCGGGAGGGTGTTGAAGCATTCAACAGTACGACGCCAACTAGAAACCCAGTTCTATTTTGATCTAGCTGGCTTCGCCTTTGACGGAGAAAGTGGTGGGAACGGACAGCTGAAAGCGTTCGTTGAGGGATTCAACATTTCGCACGAGCAATTGCTGTATGGAAGCGACTTCCCCTTTACACAAACGCAGTTCGTCAAGTCATTCGCAGATCGAATGAAGGATGGTCTGGAGAATCTCTTCAATGAAGAGCAAAGAAATGCGATATATGAAGATAATGCGGTGAAGCTACTAGAAGAGGGTAACCATGCAAGAATGAGGTTTGAACGGCTATGAGAGCCGAAGACAATAAATTGTTTTCGTAGCGACTTTTATATATACTTGTACGGGTTCATGATACCGTTCTGATTCAACGTTAGTCTGACGGCAAAGTTGATCCATGTGGGTAACACTTACAGGATCATAGAGATCTTTGATCTGCTTCATCAACTTGATCATGGTCTCACTCTTACTGTATCCAATGTACGGCTTCTTGGTAACACCCAAACCATGCTCGGCACTAATGCTGCCATTTCGCTTTTGTACCCACTCGTACACAAAAGGCTCAAGCTTCTTCTCCACAATCTTGTCAAACCTCCTTACTGGGATGTTCAGATGCAGGTTGGCATCGCCCATATGGCCGTATCCTACAACGTCAACAACTGGGTGTGTAGGATCACTACCGAGAAGGCCAGCCTCGGTCAAGCGGTCGCGCGTCTCATTGACCAGGTCGTAGAGCTCTGCAATCGGTATCGACAAGTCATACTTGTAGACACCACCGTCATGGCCAAGACACTCGGTAATGCCTTCGCGCCATGACCATAGTTCCTGAATTTGGGTTTGGTCCTGAGCGAGAACACCGTCCGAGACGACCTCAGTCTCCATGACGTGCTCTAGGAAAGATTGCAATTTCTTCAAGGAGTCAGCGGTGACTGTATATTTGAAGGAAAGTCGAATGCCTCACCTCACTGTCGTGGTCTGAGTTGGAACCGCTGGTCTCAATCAGGCAGTAGAAAGGATGTTCGCCTTCGAGTGGCATCTTCTTACCAGTTACCCTGTTTACCAGCTTTTGTGTCCGTCCGTCCATAAGCTCAAAAGCTGACAAAATCTCAGAAAGGTGACCCTTGGCCTCAATGTATGCTTTCTGAACCTTCTCGTAGCTTTCGAGGCCAAAGTATGCGACATTGACTGCCGGCGACCTTCGAGGACAGATGATTGAAACTTTTGTGATGATGCCAATTGTACCCTCTCCGCCAATGAAAAGCTGCTTCAGATCATATCCGGTGTTGTTCTTACGAAGCGTGGAAAGGTCATCCACAATAGTGCCGTCTGGAAGTACCGCCTCAAGACCTAATACGTTTCCGTGGAAGCTGCCATAGCGCAACAAACGGAGACCGCCAGCATTGGTTGCGACATTACCGCCGATGTAGCATGAGCCTTTGGCACCGAGATCCAATGGAAAGATATGGTTCTTCTCGGCGAGGAAGTTGTCGGCATTCTCCAAGATAACACCAGCATCAGCGACTAGGATACCAGACACTTCATCAAAGGACCTGATTTGGTTCATCTTCTGCATGTTGATGACAATCTCATCGAAAACCGGCACGGAGCCACCGACAAGGCCAGTGTTACCACCCTGTGGAACTACGGCGAGCATATTGTCATTGCAGTATTTGAGAATCTTGCTAACTTCTTCAGTAGAGCTGGGTTTTAGAACTAGTTTGGTGTGGCCGCGGAACTTGCGCATCCAATCACTGTTGAAGGGCTCGATATCCTGCGATGCATCTTTTGAAACACCATCAATGATAGCCGACTCTGAGCCCAGCAGAGTTTTGAAATAATTCACGTGCTCTTCGTTCAACTTGGTGAATTTTGAGTCGCGTTGGAGATGGGGGTACCTGACCGGCTTAGCAAAGTTTGAAAGCTTGCGCAAAGGTGAAGGCTTACGACTCCGAGGTGTATTTGATTGCTTTTGAGGGCGCGGTTGGGCCTTTGACGCCACCGTGCTCGTCAGGTTGGTGAGGCTCCGAAGTCGCTGACGAGGTACCGGTCCAACGAATTTGACTTGACAGTCGCAAACATTGGTAGCGCGATGATACACGCGAAGAGATTGCAGTTCGCCGCAGCGTCGACGATACCATGCGCGCCGAAGAAGCCATGGCAATTAGTGATGAAGAAAAAGTGAATTATTCCTATATCGCCTTCGGTGATAACTAACTAGTTAGCAAACAAGGATGACATAAGAGGAAACAGAGCGCACGTGCCATAATCCTTGGCATCGTTTAGGCGGGAGCATCGACGCGGCCAGCTCTGGAGCTCCCGCAAGCAGCTTGTCGCCTGTAACAACTTTCTGCCCCGCCTTCCCGCTGCTGAGTCTCACTGTCGAATTCTAGAGATAAAATAAGAAGAAGTTCAAACCACAGCACACAAATTACTCCACAATGGCGTCCGGTTACGATCGAGCTCTCTCCGGTACGGGCATATGCTGCTTGAAGTTGACGATATAGCTAACGGTGCCAGTCTTCAGTCCTGACGGTCACGTCTTCCAGGTTGAATATGCGTTAGAGGCTGTCAAGCGAGGTGAGCAGTGGCAGTAAAAGGAGTTGCAAAGGCAAAGACTGACTTGCCCTAGGAACATGCGCTGTTGGTGTCAAAGGCTCAGACATAGTGGTACTTGGATGTGAGAAGCGATCAGCAATGAAGCTGCAAGATACTCGGATTACTCCCTCGAAGATCTGCCTTGTCGATACCCACGTCGCTCTCGCTTTCGCTGGACTCAACGCCGATGCCCGCATCTTGGTCGACAAGGCCCGCCTGGAAGCACAATCACATCGCCTCACCGTCGAGGACCCTGTATCAATAGAGTACATTACAAAGTATGTTGCTGGTGTGCAGCAGAGGTACACACAGAGTGGTGGTGTCCGTCCGTTCGGTATCAGCACGCTCATAGTCGGTTTCGACCCCAACGACAAGACCCCGCGCTTGTACCAGACGGAGCCCTCTGGCATCTACTCAGCATGGTACGTCCATTGATCTGGCCCGGATATTTGATTGCGCTAATGCAGAGACAGGAAAGCGAATGCGATTGGCCGATCAAGTAAGACCGTCCGCGAGTTTCTCGAACGCAACCACAAGGAAGGCATGGACAGGGAGGAGACAATCAAGCTCACAGTCAAGTCACTGTTGGAGGTTGTGCAGACGGGTGCAAAGAACATTGAGATTGCCATCATGGCACCGGGCAAGCCGATCGAGATGTTGCCGGTCGAGGACATCGAGAAGTACGTTGATAACATCAACACGGAGAAGCAAGAGGAGGCGGCAAACAGGAGGCCTGGAAGGCAACCCGGCACGGGACAGGCAGCCATTCTGACCCGCCAGACTCCTGGCGAAGGCTCTGGAGCTGGCGGAGCGTAGAGAGACACGGATAATGAGTGATGGCGAAAAAGGCACGAATGACATTGATGTGGTAGAAGGTTAGACCTGATGATGAACCTGTCTAGTACAGATGATGAAGAGCTATCGCCCATGAAGAACATATATGTAGCATGTGACGATGCATTTCTGTTTGCCCAGTCCCCCGCTCGGTGCGTGATGCTGTTTTGTGGCGTAGTGATTGTGGCGTAGTGATTGTGGCGTAGTGATTGTGGCGTAGTGATTGTGGCGCTGATTGCAGCTTGTGTTTGCTGTGGTGGTGATTGGGGCGGAGAGGATAATACTCAGCCCAATTTGTAGGAAGCCTCTTTGACGTCGAAGATGCTCTGCAGCTGCTCGCTCCGGACACGGTCGTCCTTCAACATCCTGGATAGCGGGTTAGATAAGGGGGCCATGGGTCAGCGGGAGGGGTGGGGACATGCCTCGAGTCCTTGCGCACGTCTTCGCCTTCTACCTGCAGTGAGGCCTTGGGGGTCTTGGCCTCGAGGACAAAGTGGTTGTCGCAGTGCGGGCAGTATTCGTCGCTGTGCCTCGTCAACCCATATGCCCAGCGAGAAAGGAAGCTTTAGTGTACTCACGCATCCTCAAACTCGCGCGCATCCTTGCGAAAGGCCTTTTTGCACTTTTTGCAGATGAAGGTCATGTCAAAGGTCTGCATGAGCGGGTGGTTGGACTGCTCCTCGTGGCACTGTGCGCAGTCGAACCATTTTTTGCCTGGTCACTCCTGGTCAGCAAAGACACGTCGTCGTCGCTGATTGTCGCGGTGGCGTATTTAACATACAACAGGGGGAACGGATGGAGACCTGGGCGTTGAGGACGTGTTTGCTACATGGACCATGGGCGTCAGCGGGCTGGCGGCGGAGGTGGCGGCGGAGGAGGAGGAGGAGAGAGGAGCTCGTTACCACATGGCGGGCGAGGGCGAGGACCAGCAAATGTCAATGTACCGTAGTAGTGTGAAGTATGGACGTGTGTAGAGGTTGGATGCAAGCTGTGCTAGTCTGGCGTGTGCGAGGGTCGTCGGCCATTCGCCCGGTGCCTGATGATCGCCTGGCCGGGGCGGTGGTGTGCATGTGCGGTGCAGGGTTCCGGGGCAGGGCGCTGGCGGTTCCTGGGTAGTGCCATTGCCATGGTGGAGCATGGCCGGCCATGCCATGACGAGGCCACAGACATGCACACGCACGACGACATCCACACCGACACCGCCCTGAGTCGACAGCCCTGCCCTGCCCCCAACAACATGGCCAACGCCCGCCAGCTCGCCAGATGACTGCGCCGTTTGTTGCTGAAACAATCTCACACACCCCGGCCGGCGCCCGTGTTGTTCCTTGTCGCCGAAGGACAGTGTACGCGTCTCCACTAGGGAGCCCTACGGACAGCCTGCCTGGCCTTTGGGCCTCGACATAAACACGCCAGACAACTAACTTCCTGTCGCTGCATGCTGCCCACCACCGCCAAATGGGAAGCCGTCCTCGGTCGTCAATGAACATCTATAGGATTCCCTCTGGTGCCGGCTGACGACAAAGTCTCTCCCCCCACCACCACCAACACGCCCAACAAAGCACACGCCATCCTGCCATGGACAACCCACCAGAAGAGAATATGGATGGCTCGTCCATTGTAAGCCTGCTCGCGCATATACATAGCATGTTACAGGAGAAAGAACCTATGCACTGACCCTGACTACAGAAGCCTGTTTCCTCTTTGCGCGCCCAATTCGAGAATCTACTCAGTAGCAACAAGTCGACATCTTCGCTACCCGCCGCCCGTCAGCGCTCTCCCGGTGCTACTGATCGCCTTCCTGCGCCCGAAGACAACCGAAGGTCAGATGGGCGCATATCCCTCGATATACCCAGGGAGCATGTTTCCCACAGCTCCCTCAGCGTGGCCGACTACAGCGGCTCCGGCTCCGTGACGCCGCGGTCTAACACACTTGGGCGCATGCCCTGGAGCAACAGTGGGAAGCCGCGACCTACGTCCATGATGGCCTTCTCCCCCTCACCCCCCAGATCACCCACCAATTCGCCGCCCAAAGTTCTGGTCCAGTCTCCAAAACCTTCCCCCAAACTCGGACCTGGATCGCACGTTTATGCGCCGCAGCCCTCGCGACCGACCCCTCATGCCGCTCTCGAGTCCTCCAACGGCTCAAGCCGCACCAACGATCCGCAAAAGAGCGACCGCCCGACAGCGTCTGCGCCCCCAGTGCCTCCGCCTGTAAATCGGGCTGGGAAACCCAAGATAGCCCCAAAGTCGCATTCGGTGGATACGGCTGCGCGCGCAAATCTGGCACCAGAGGCCACGTCAGATGCTGTTGACCTGTCCCCCTTCAGTACGCCACCCAGTAGCAGCGGGGAGAGCGCCAAGGGCGAGTCACCGTACGTCAACTCGGGCTTCCTCAAGCCCAAGACGAATTCAACAAACAATGGATACTTTCCACCTCCTCCGGTGCATCCTGCCGTGGCCGAAAAGCTATCTTCTCTTGAGTCTCGCCCGTCAGGAAAGCAACCCATGAAGAAGGCTGCACCGCCACCATTGCCAAGTGAAATGCCAGACGAGCGCCCTACACTACCCATACGGAGAGAAAAGGACAACTTTGATTTGCGCAAGAGTGTGCAAATTCAAAGAGCGGTTCCGCCAGAGTTGCCTGTGCGCCGCTCTCTTGACCAATCCCGTCCTACTCAGACAGGACAAGAGACGGATAGCAAATTCAGGTTGCCTCCAAGGCGAACAAACACAACCGGTCACTTGTCCAGGAACCCTGCAAAGCCTTTGGAGCCTCCGAGACCGCCGCCCCCACGAAACTCTGGGGAAATGAGACGGCCTTCTCAGGCAGCGCCAATGCCAGCCTCGCAGCTATCGCAGCCGCGCTACTACGACTCCGACGAGGATGACACAGACGGAGACAAACAGCCAACCACTGCTCTAACAGAATATCCAGACTCTTCTCAAGCAAACCGTAGACCACCAGTGTTTCCTGACGGCACAACCGGAATCCCCACCGGTTACGAAACCAAACTCTTTGCCATCTGTGGAGATTACATATGCACCACAGGATACGTGACGAATGTATGGAATATTCTGAACGGACGATTGCTCATGAGCTTGTCGCATGGCGATACAGTCAAAGCTACAGCGGTTGCATTCAGACCAGCAAAAGATGTCGAGGATGAGGGAAAGAGACTATGGCTGGGAACAAATACTGGCGAGATGCTTGAGATTGATATCGCCACACAAAGTGTCGTGTATACCAAGGCCAATGCGCATGCGAGGAGCGTTATTATAAAAATCTTCCGGTATGCCTCAGAGATGTGGTCCATGGATGAAGATGGTGCAATCCACATTTGGCCAGCTGACGAGCTCGGGTGCCCGTCTTTGCAACAAACTCCACATACATTCCGCATTCCTCGAGGCAACACCTTCTCAATTGTATCTGGATCGGAGCTTTGGGTAGCCTCGGCCAAAGACATCCGGGTCTACTCACGCACCATGGACAATAACCATTTTGTTCAACTGACAGAAGGACCACTCTCGCAACTCAATGTCGGCGATGTGACTTCTGGCGCCATCATCAGCAGTCAGCCCGATCGCATTTACTTTGGCCATGCCGATGGCAAGGTCACAATATATGCCAAAAAGACCCTCGAATGCCTTGGAATCGTCAATGTCAGCGTGTACAAGATCAGTTCATTAGTCGGTGTCGGCGATTTTCTGTGGGCTGGCTACAGCACTGGCATGATCTATGTGTATGACACGAAATCTAACCCCTGGAAGGTCTTGAAGGACTGGAAGGCCCACGATAAGCCAATAGCCGGAATTTTGGCAGACCGTACTAGCATTTGGAAACTCGACAGATTCCAAGTAGCATCGCTAGGAACCGATTCCATGCTGCGCATCTGGGATGGTATGATGAAAGAAGACTGGCTTGGTAAGCTTACCCATGGTCAATTGATCTTTATGCAAAAGACTAACACAGCGTAGAAACTCTAATGCAACAGCGTGATTCCGAGTACTGTGAATTCCGAGAACTCTCAGCACGAGTCATGACCTGGAATGCCGGTGCAACCAAGCCCACAACAATCCGTGGCTCAGAAGAAGATCGAAACTTCTTCCGGGAATTACTCGAGCCTGCGAACCCGCCGGACATTCTGGTGTTTGGTTTCCAAGAGCTGGTGGACCTGGAAGACAAGAAGATAACCGCTAAGAGCATATTCAAGAGAAAGAAACACAAGGAGACGTCCGAGCATGAGCACATGTCTCATCAATACCGAGCATGGCGAGATCACCTTGTGCGTGTCTTGGATGAGCAAGTCCCTCAACAAAACTATGTGTTGTTGCATACTGCAAATCTTGTCGGCCTTTTCACTTGTGTATTTATCAAAGAGTCGGAGCGGGCCAACATTCGCGACGTGTGTGCAGCAGAGATCAAACTTGGATTCAGCGGCCGCGTGGGAAACAAAGGCGCTCTTGTTGTGCGCTTCTTCATTGACGATTCTTCGTTGTGTTTTATCAACTGCCATCTAGCGGCCGGCCAGACACAGACAGTACATCGCAACAACGACGCGGCTGCCATCATGGAGAGTGCTCCTCTGCCAAAGAATCGCTCGCCGACCTCCTGCGCAAACTTCTTCGTCGGAGGAGGTGACGGTTCCATGATTTTAGATCATGAGATTTGTATCCTCAATGGCGATCTCAACTACCGCATTGACGCCATGCCTCGTAGCTCGGTTGTTGCCGCAGTCCAGCAAGGAAATCTGGCCAAGCTTCTTGAACGCGATCAGTTGCTTCTGTCACGGAAACGCAACCCTGGTTTCCGTCTCCGTGCGTTCACCGAGTCGCCTATCAACTTTGCTCCGACCTACAAGTATGATCCAGGCACGGACAACTACGATACTTCTGAGAAGCAGCGGTCGCCAGCATGGTGTGACCGTCTCCTGTATCGTGGTCTTGGTAGAATCAAGCAGTTGGAATACCGGCGGCACGACACCATCAAAGTCTCAGACCACCGGCCTGTCAGCGGAAAATTCAAACTCCGTGTGAAGACGATCAATTCGAAGAAACAAGACGCTACAAGAGACAAGGCCGAGGTGGAGTTCGAAGCGGTTCGACGGCGGATAGCAGGAGATATCAAGTAAGTGATAGAAGTCCGGATTGGTTTTGAAGGAATGCTGACATAATTCTAGGCTGGATTATCTGATTAACGTTTTCGGTTTATCCAGTAGAGAAGCGCAAAAGCTACTTAAAGGAACATGAGCGCACGCGACACATGACAAACAATCGCGCTGTAAGCTTTGAGCTCCCGTTCCCGTACACCCGGACCGTAGCGTGGCTTTCAACCAGCCTCACGGAACAGTGACTTGTGTACCTATAAACGGGTGATGCAGTCATGACTTAGCAGGCATATGGTTACCCGAGACGCCAGGGAGCGAGCTACGGCTCACAACAGACAAGGATGCAAGATCAATCGTGATGAGATGGGGGGATAGCGGGATACTAATGACGTTTTAACGAATGGGGTAGCGTAAAAAGCATTGCATTGAGAGGCGAAATCTGGGCTTCGCATCTGAGCGACAAAAAGGCGCTTTCTTTTGGACGATCGGTATCCGTAATGAGACACAAAGCGAATCTAGAGCGCGTGTTGTCGCGTAGTAGTAGTTCACGGTGGGCGGTCATGGTGACGTCAGATGCGCGTATTGCAACAAATAAAGCATCAATAATGACGGTGAACAACCATCAAAAGCACACACAAACTCTCTTCACTTCACCACACTTCACTTATGTCCGCAGTCTCAATTGCATTTCGTCGGTCACCACTGCTCACGACCTCAAACGCTCTACCTCGTGCACGTCAATTAGCATCGCACCTCACACGACAGCACCCCTCAATATCCCAGACTTCTTTCAGAATGGCCCAGGATCAGAGCCGTGGTGAGGAGACGACAGGACTGTCAGAGTGGAAGCAACGTCCCCCATACCGTATCCACGAGAAGAACGAGGATTTCGATGTCAAGTACGAAGCCAACTGCCACTGCGGAAAGGTCAAGTACCAGCTCAACCGGAGAGAGCCTTTAGACAGCAAGCTATGCCATTGCACGACATGTCAGACTCAGCACGGTAAGCATTAGTATACGAACCCGCCATCAACATGAGTACTAACACCTCCCAGCTGCACCTTTCCAGTGGGCCGCTATCTTCCACAAGACAGACATCAACTTCACCCACGGCCACCACAACCTCGAATGGTACGACCCCACTGAGAAGTCTATCGAGCACAAGCTCCCATGCAAAGTACGCTGCTCCTACTGCCACTCACCCATCATGGACGAGGGCCGCAACATGATCCTGCTATTCCCTTCCCTGGTGCACCTTAAGACAGACGAAGACAAGGCCTACTTCAAGCCCCGCTGCCACATGTTCTACGGTCAGCGCGTCATGGATGTTCCCGATGGCCTGCCCAAGTGGAGTGGACTGAGCGGCGAATCGGATCTGATTGAGGATAGTCCACCTGATCTGGTTAGGGAGACTGAACGTAAGCGTGAGGAGGAGAGGAATAAGAAGATGTCTGAAGGAAAGCCGGATGAGGTTACTAAGGAGGGGACTCAGGGTAGGAAGGAGGGTACTGGCTCCAACACCGCTTAGAGGATCGAAGTTTGGGCTTGGGTGATGCGACGCCGACTTGCAGTTTTAGTAGCTACCGCTCATTGTGTCTCTGGTGGAAGCGAGGAAGCAAAAGCATAGACGGAATGTAGTGTATGAATAGATACCCGAATGGCAATCACAGCGAGTAACTTATTCTGTATATTTTCTTGCCAAAAATCACTCTTTGTGCACCTCTGTTACCTTTGGAAGGTATTTTCACTCAAGCCACATTGTTACTGATCCACATGTTTTCTCTTCCATCTCACTCAATCGAAATTTTTAGTGGCATACATGAATTCTCTTGGAAATTGTTCAAACATCTACCTATATGCCAACGCATTTCTTCCACTACCATCTTACTTACTCTTACCCGTTGGAATCTGGAACGCCACAACCGCCTCCCCATGCTTAAACGCACGGTCAATCCTAAAGAAGCCCTTACGATCAAACTGCACAATATCATCCACCTTGAGCTCCGCAACATTACAGTCCGCCAGCGCCTTTGTGCGCGTCTCAGTATTTGGATTGAGGAAATCCTCAAGCGTGTCTTCAGGCTCGAGCTTATCTTTAGTAATCAGGTAGTCGAAATCGACGAGTTCAATGGGGACGAGATCCTGGTCTTTGCTCAGCCAGGTTACCTTTTTGGACGTCTTCTTCACGTCACCCTGGAGGTGAAGCTCGAGTTCGAGACCGGTGACAGTGCGGGCTTCGCTTGTGAGGCCCGCTTTGGCGATGTCGACGGGGTTGAGCGAGTGAGTGATTTTGCGGACAATGGCGTTGCCCCAGTTCATGAGGGTGATTTCTTCATCTTGGGCAAAGGATTGTGCGTCAGCTTGCTCGAGGAGGACCGACGAGCTGAAGACAATTTTCTTGGTGCCCAGATCGTACTTTGCGTGTTTTGGTTTGTCTTCTGATATAATGCCCTCGCGTGCACCGATAATGGTTACAGGGACACGGCCCTCGTCGTCAATCGCTGTGTAACGGGCCGCAGTGGGCTCAATGTGCTTCTTGTTAGTGGCCCAAAATGCAAACCAGTCCTGGTTGACAATGTTCTTGGATGGTCCTTGCTTGAGGATGAACTCGCGGAGAGCAGGGATAACGGCGCCGCGGCGACGGACTCCACGGACAGTGGGCATGCGCGGGTCGTCCCAGCCCCCAACAATGCCGGTGTCGACAATCTTGGTAAGCTTACGCTTAGACAGCACAGTCTTGACAAAGTTGAGGCGGGCAAAGCCCCAGTTGTGCACCTTTCGGAGTTTGAGGTTCTTGATAAACCATTGGTACTGCGCGTCACGATCGTTGTACTCGGTGGTGCGTAGAGCGTGGGTAACGCCTTCGAGTGCATCAACAATTGGGCAGCAAAAGTCGTAGGTAGGGTAGATCTTCCACTTCTCTCCGGTGCGGTGATGAGCCTGGGGGTTGCAGCGGTAGATGACAGGGTCACGCATGGCCTTGTTGGGATCGTCGACAGACATCTTTGCGCGAATGCACCATTTCAGGCCTTCTTCATTGCCTTTCTTCATCTCCTCAAAGCGCGCCAGGTTGTCCTCGACGCTCGAGTCACGACGAGCACTGGCAATGCCATTCATACGTTCATCACGCATCTTCTCCTGAACGGTGTCGTCTGCGTATGCAAGTCCGTCCTTGATTGCTTGCACGCACATCTCGTACAGCTGGTCGAACCAATCGCTGGTGTATGAGACAGAGTCTGGCTTGATGCCAAGAAGCGCACAATCCTCAACAATGGCATCCTGGAACTCTTGCTTTTCCTTGGTTGGGTTGGTGTCGTCAAATCGCAGCAACAGCTTGCCCTTGTACTTCTCGTGTGCAAAATAATCGTTCAGCAACGCAGCCTTTGCGTGGCCGATGTGGAGATAACCTCTGCAACATAATAATTAGCTTCAAGTGTCTCTACCCCCAACAACGCAGAAAAACTCACGAGGGCTCAGGGGGGAATCTCGTGACAATGCCGGTACCATCTCCAACGTCTTGCAGTCCGATGTCGTAGTTGGCGTCGTCGTTCTTGCCGCCCTCTTTCTTTCCCTTTGCTCCCTCCTTGCCCTGTCCTCCACTAACAACAACCACGCTCTGGGGGTAGGCCTCCTCAATGTAGCGAAACCAGCGGCACAGGCTCTTCATCAAGTCTTGCTTGACAAAGGCATGAGCCACACGGTTCTCACGAATTGTTTTCCATACTGTCGTGTCCGCATCACTGAGCGTGTAACCGACAATGTGGGAGCGCAGAGTGAGGTGCGCATCCAGCTCAAGCAGGTGGGGCTCGATTTGCTTGAGGTTCAACGGCTTGAGCGCCTCAGCGCGGGTTTGCCATTCAGCAATAGCGGCGTCCATGATGGTCCGTTGTGATGCTTTTCAGTGTTGATTAGACCTGGAAAAAGTTGTGGCGGGGACCAAACAGAGAGTGAGGGGCAGGCGCTTATCTTATCTGTGACTAGAGTCACTACGTACTAATAAGACCACTGTTCAACATATATACGTCACTTGCATCACTCAAAAGTCAGATAATCGCGATTATTCAAAGCTGCGCAAAAAGTACCAAATACTCCATAATCATATTGTCACACCCTCCCATATCCTACAAAACGCCATAATCATGCGAAACTTCTATCGCAGCCGTCGCTAGTATGCTGAACACCAAACGCTACATCATTACAAATCATCAAGTAGTGGCTCACAAATAAGGCAAGAAGAAGAGGAAGAAGCAACTAAACTGCGAGCTTTTTTTGCGCCAAAGGAGAAATTTCTTTAAGCGCACTCCCATTGAGCAAAGACACACCACCTCGCACTACGATCTGCAAGGACCAAGCCTCGCCACGTTCCTTTCTCGCCAATCTTGATAACCGTCTCCCATGCTGTGCCATCAGCTTCACTCGTGGCGCTCATATGTTCAATTTTTCGTGTCAGACGGATAATCTTTCCAGAGGGTGTCTGTATCGCTAACTTGGCCGGCTTGTTACTGTTGCTACTTGCTGAGCCTGAGGAAGCCTGAGACGGATTGGTATAATTTGAGCCAGTCGCAGATATGCTCTGCATGCTCATAGCAGATGTGGGGCGAGCAAAGGGATTAGGTGAAGATCGACCGTGCATTGCGGGGCTAGGCTCGGGTGACTTTGTAAGAGACGATGGGTGTTGACGGACGCAAAAAACAAAGGTATTGTTCAGAGCTAAACTGGCGCACTGTGGCTGAGCGACATAAAGATCGTGTCTCTGGGCGTGCGGCGTCGGATGGAGAGTTAGGAATGAGTACGGAGGATTCATGCCAGAATGCGTTATAGGCAGACCAATAGCTAAGTTGTGAGGATTGAGCTTGTTCGAATGCTGCAGGGAGTTAGTTAACTGATTTCGCTACTGAGTTGGAAGAGTTCTTACCATCAGTCCCCGAGGTCCAGCATAGATCTTCAACACACCTTGGCCTCCATCGGTTGGGAGGAGTGCCTTGACTGTGTATCGCTTCTGTCCTCCATACCATTCAGCCTGTGCCAGGGCTGGCTTCTTGACTACGTCTCCACTCTCGAACAAGTCACCATCCATATCCTGGGAGTAGCATCTTGCCTCAATCTCAGCCACGCATTCCACGTCTTCAGGTACGTCGATGTAAATATGCGTCATTTCAAGGTTGTCCAGATTTAGCACGCTGGTGTCAAAGTTGACCACGTTGAGGCCGTGTCGGAAGTATGTAGGTGTTGCGCAGGGCAAGGCCATGAGCACTTCGTGAGGTTGGGGTGGACAGATGTGTTGCTGTTCCGGGAGGAGTGGCACATGCGAGTAGCAAATCTCCATTGGACGGGCCAGGAAGTACCAAGTCTCGGCGACAGACGACCCAGCCGTAGAATAATGCATGCGTTTTGGATGAGTAGGCCCGGCAAGTGCGCAGTCCATCACGCGCCATTCGCCTTCCACGATCACAGCATTCCAGAAATGGTTCGGTCGGGCGACAGATTCGAGATCCAAAGGCTCGCCGGGCGTCTTCAAATAGCCGCGTATTACCTCTGCGTGCATACCAACGGAAGCGCACATCTCCGCAACTACCATGGCAATTTCTTCAGAGCAACCACGCTTACTTTGCAGCACATGACGCGGGTCCATCTCCCCTTCAAAGTCTTCTTCCCACGAGATGCGTTCGCTGACCCAAGTGAAGATGGCGCGAAGCCGCTGAATGTCGCTCCGGTACGGGCGGCATATGTAGCCCTGTGCCAACGTGGCAGGATTTGTTCCCAGAGGAATGCTGTTAACGAAGCGTGCGCTTTTGTCTACATGAGAGAGACT
Organism: Bipolaris sorokiniana ND90Pr; assembly: GCF_000338995.1. Taxonomy (NCBI): domain Eukaryota; kingdom Fungi; phylum Ascomycota; class Dothideomycetes; order Pleosporales; family Pleosporaceae; genus Bipolaris; species Bipolaris sorokiniana. Next base: position 1,369,779 of record NW_006911897.1, on the reverse strand, counting down.
GCAAGCTGAGAAGTCTGTTGGCTCTGTAATAGGAAGTCCATCAAGGCCTTCGTCGCCTTGGACAGACTCATTCAGGATGTCAATCGGGTTCAAAACGGGATAATCCATCATCTGGCACCTCTCAGCACGTTCCGCGCGTTCGTTTTTGCTCAGTGAATTAGATCGGTTGATGTCCCTTCGCACCTGCACCCAATCCACTGTGCCAATACCCATATCCCTCGAAGTGTTTGCTGAGTGCGTGGCCGGGCCGCCTTCAATGCCGGTTTGCTCTGGACCATCCATGCGACTTGCAGCGCGGCTGGTAGAACGGCCGGCAGCGCGACTAGCTGCTCGAGACGCAGGCCGACTGATTGTATCGATAGTGCTGCGAGCGTTGGCTGCTTGTGTCTTTGCAGTGTCGATCATCTTCCTAAAGAATCCGCTACGCTTCGCCTTTGGTTGCCTCAAACCACCAAGTGGGTGAGGATCGTCGCTTGCTTGCGTGCTGACAACGGCTTGCTGTTGATCGCTCGAACCGGGTCGCGATTGGGAGGCGTGGCTTGAGTGATAGGTCACACCAGTAAAAGGCGTCTCGGGTCGGCCGTCATCGAATCCATAACCCTTCCCTGGCATGTCTTTTATGTTCATTAGGCTCTTCGGGCGATCCTTGCCAAACTTCTTGCGGTAATAGCTGCCAGCACTTGTAGCACTCATGTTCGTAGCAGAGTGTCCAGACATCAAGCTGCGGTTAGTGCTGTTACTAGTGAGAGTTGTTGCCGTTGTTGTCGTCGAATTCGTTTTACTCGTAAAGGTACGGCCAAGTGCGTTACGGCCAATGTCATAAGCGGACTTGCGATTCCGGAGTAGCCTGGATCCTTTCCGCTCCACCTCTTGCTCGATGCCACCCATAGACGATCCTGGTCTCTGACTTGCTGTCTTCAACGGTACCGTAGGTCCTTGATCATCATCCATAAGCATGTCACTGCCATCGTTTTTCTCCTGTTGCTGCATTCGGCGTAAACGACTCTCCATGCGCTGCATGTAATTGTTGACATCTGGCGGGGCTTCATCATCGTCATCGTCATCCAGATCAATTGCTGACTGTGCTCTAACTTTCTGCGCGGATGCCTGGTATACTTGATCAAAGGCTTCTGGTGACCATGGGTTTGACGGTGATGGGACTTGCTCAGGTGATTCATTACTTTGTGTCGTGGTCATATCTTGCAAAGAGGACATAACATCGTTCATTGCTGTCGTAAGTGGCGAAGGCGTGAAGTGACCGCCACGTGACCTCGGGTCAGGCGAAGGCGGTTCGGGTGTGTGATAGCCAAGATGCGATGGAGGAGCCGGAGAAGGCGATCGACTAGGGTTGTAGGTGACGCGGTGCGGCGGAGGGGGCGGTGGTGGAGAGTCAATAGGTTCTTCGAGGTCATCATGATACGGCGCCGGTGAGGGGCCACGGCTGTGGTCTAGTTGGTGTTGATACGGCGATGGTGAGGGACCTCGGTCGTATGCGCGGTACTGAAAAGATGGGGCTGGCGATGGTGTGTGCGAAGGTCGTCGGAATGAGGGAGCCGGAGATGGACCTCTGTCATAAGCCCGGTATTGGTATGATGGTGCTGGGGACACGGCTCGAGAATGCTGCTGGTACTGCGCTGGCGGAATAGGTGACACTGCTCGCTGATGTTGATACTGGGTAGGTGGTATAGGCGATACTGCGCGTGGATGCTGCTGATATTGGGTCGGCGGAACGGGTGACACTCCTCGCGGATGCTGCTGATATTGGGTCGGTGGAACGGGTGACACTCCTCGCGGATATCGTTGATACTGAGTTGGCGGAATGGGCGATGCGGCACGGTATGGGTCATAAGCTGGTTGTGGTGGCGGTGCAGGAGAAACTGCTCTGCTGTAGCGCTGGTGTTGAACGGGAGGTGCGGGCGAGACGCCACGAGGCTGTTGATGTTGGTACGGTGATGGTGGAGCGGGAGAATGGGCGCGTATGCGTGAGCCGTGACGTGAAGGTGGAGCTGGGGAGACTGCTCGGGCTGCGGGTGTTCTCTTGGAAGGTGGTCGTGGGGATACGGCGCGCAGATTCGAGGGCGCTCTTGTCGCGGGGGCGGATGGCGGCGGACTTTCGCTACTCTCCTGAGACAGGCGCTTCATGGATGAGTATGGCGACTTCGTCTTGACAGTGCCGTTTGCGGAGTTTATGCCACCCGCACGGAGCCTTTCGCGGGCGGCAGCGGCAGGGTTCGGGGCGCCTGCAGCAGCATAGGCAGTGAAGGGTTTCCTGAACATGCTCTTTTGCTTCTGTGGCACAGGTTTGGGCTGTTCCTGCACACTGCTTTGCCTCGAGAAGCTCCCACCACTGCCATTGCGCGCCCATGGCTGGTAGTCTTCACTGAGCAGCTCGACAAAGTTGGATGGGAACAAGCCGACCATGCGCCTGTCGCGCTTGAGACGGCCCATCCACCAAGAGCCATCGCCCGCGTTGAGGACCTCGATCAGGTCTCCTTCTATGAATCCTAGGTCTCGCTTGGTCTAGAGAAAGCGGTCAGGTCAGGTGCCACAGCATGAGGCAGCTTTGGAAGCAGACTTACCTCTCCGCCCCAGGAATAGACTGCTTTGCACCAACAAGGAAAGCGCGTGGGCAGCGCCTGACCGACGGCCATGGCGGGGATTAGGTTTGTTGTTGTGGTTGTGTGTGGTTGACCTGCAACGGCTGGGATGTGTAACAAGGTGGATTACATGCGTCGCTGGTTGCGAGCGAGATGATGCGTCGGCCAGGCAAAGGACGCGACAGACAGCAATCGGCGGTAGCAATAACAGAAGACGGAGAGCAGTACGGAGAAGGTCGCCAGACCCCGAATGATAGCGGGCAGCGGTATAGCAGAGCAGAGCAAAGCAGAGCAGAGCTAACTAAGCAGGGCCCATGCGACTGACGTCTCGCCTTGGCTTGGTGTTTACCGACTCAAGTCGCCGCTTCCCCAGCAACAGCATCGCCTGTCCACTAGCGCCCCTGCCACAAGCGCCCTGCCCCACCCATCGCCAACACGTCAGCCAGCCCTCACCTCCATCCCCCTAGCCAGCTGCACCTCCAACCACTTATGTATATTTCCAAGTACATACCGCGCTATGCATGGAGCAATGCAGGGCAGCATTGCAGCACACTGGGATTCGCCCTCTCCCGTCTTCGTTCCCACGATGCGCTGCGCACACGCCGTGTTGTGAAAAAAAAACACGACGGGAACCAGATCATCTTCTGGACCTCTTGGGGCGGATTGTCGATGCGGCTGAGCGTTGATGCGCTAAACAAGCCGCTCCGCCATCAACCCATGACGCTTAGCCGTGATTGTGCAAGATTTACTGTCATGCGCTCTTTTTGGTCGCTACCACGCTGTTCAGGGCGGTACGCAGCAAAATCCCTTTGGGGCACCTGGGCCACCTCTGTCATCGGACATGATGGGCCCCACGGGAAGATCATAAGCAATACCCCGGTGCCAGCATTATCTGGAGAGTAGCAGTAGGTAGAGGAGCGCGGCGTTGCGATTCGAGAAACTTGGCTTGGATAACAAATACAGGAACAAGGTGAAGCTCTCTCTGTGCAGTAACCTAGTCAGGCGTGGCTGGTGGCTTGCATTCGATAGGGCTGTGATGAGCTACCTACTGGAACCGAACCCGTCCGTGAACCCTTAGTGGCTTGACCGTGGCTATATCCATACATGCATGCATGCTTTTTCTCGACTATCAGAATCTTAATCATGGTTCTGTTGGGTGGAGGGGGATCGGTCACGTGATAAACGATGGGCAGACAAGTATGACTGGCCCGCTAGTACTGAAATGGACCTGAGAAGCATCACAATGTTCAAAAATAATGAGGTCGGAAAGCAACGCATAGTCACATTGATCATAGCTATGGAATGTAGACTAAGAGAGAAATGAAGCGCCACTGGGGCGGATATGAACAAAAACACCCTTTCCTCCTCGACTGTGTGCTGGCTGGGCAGCTGGCATAAATGCTTGCTTGTTTGCTTGACGGCTGGCTGGCAATGCGAATCGCTTACTGGCCGGCGTAGAGCTTGGGGCCGGGCATGGGGTAAGACTTGGGGTTGCTCCACTTGTTGAACTTGATACCGGCATCGTTGGCGCTGTAGAGACCGGGAATCTTAACAGTGGGGCCGAGGGTTCCAGTGCCAGAGGACTGGATGTTCAGCTGGAAGCACTCCATGTAGAATTGGGCCTTGCCACTAAAGAAGGGTTAGTTCATGTCTTGAATGCTGTTGGAATGATTACTTACACGTGACCCTCGTGAAGACCGATGTGCTCGACACGGACAAGGTATTCACCAGCAGGAATGCTCTTCTGGATGGTCCACTCGAGCCTATCCTTGTCCCAGTTGGCCCAGCTCTTGTCAACACCAGGGGCGCTGGGGTTGGCAAGACCGCTCTCCATGACCTTGGTCCAGGCGCCGCTGCCATCGTAGTCCTTGACCTTTCCGGGAGCCTTGGAGATGTAGACAAATCCAGGACCGGGATGCTCGATCCTCTCGTTGTTGAAGATCTTGAAGCCAAGCTTGTCACCGGCCTTGACGGTGTAGGTACCGGTGTTACCAGCGACAGCGCCCCTGTTGCAGCGGAGGTCGTTGGAGTTGACAATGTCGTTGGTGATGACGGGGTTGTACGCGTTGCTGTTCTTGCGAGCGTAGGCATACTCGCCACCGATGGTCTGGCCGTTGACGACGAGGATGTTGAAGATGTAGTGGGCATTGGCCGCCATAGGCGCCACAAGCAGAGCGAGGAGAGCACCAGCCTTCATGTTGGAGGAGTAAAGAGCAAGTTGAATATATGTTCAAAAGAAGAGAAGGTTGAAAGAAGCGAATGAATGAATGAGTGAGTGAGAATCGAAAGTCGTGGACTGCGATGGTTTCTACAGCAAGGCGAACTGGGCCATACTTATACTCGGTGTCTTGTCCATGACGACGCTGGGAGTGGTGACCCAAGACATGAACTTCATCTATTCCCATCACGTCCCCCCCACACAGCGCTGTCATGGGATCCACTCGGGCGGAATGTTTGCAACGTTCTAGTCTCTATGTTTAATGAAGGCAGGAACGCCAACCATTGCCCAAGCCGTTTTAAGCGATGGCCAAGCCTCGCAAAAACAAAACAAGACCCAAGGCCGCCAAAGCACCGCTATGGATCTTGTTTCACCGTCCGACTCTCAGTCGCCTTGGCACTTTGCCTCAATCTATAATCTCCCGTCCTCCATTTTGCCTCTGGCGCCTTGCCAAGCCCGCCCCCTCGTCCATCCCCGCGGGCACAAGTTCTTTGACCACGTTTATTTGCGGTATTTGACCCCGTGGTTTCGTAGCTTGCTCTAGCGCTCACGCCAATGTGGTGATTTACCTTTAGCGCTGTTTTATATATCTCTTTCACGTTAGTACTATCCTTTCCACTCTAGGGTATAGCAACTCAAAGAGATCTTACTTACATTCTACATAAAAAAACAATCTAATTGTTTGAGATGTATCCTGTTTCAGAAAACCACCCGATCAAATAACACTTGCTATCCCAGCGCCGTCACGAGCATTGCTTAGCCAGCCTGCATACCTGCGAGAAGCACCTGCAGCGCCTTCTGGTACTCGATGAAGATCAGCCGCCGCATCTCCAGCCTTGCCAGCATGTCCCCCAACTCAACTCCATAACACCCATCAATGTCCTCCTTCCGTGCCCCCAGCAGGAAGGCATTCACTTCCCTGTCCAGTGCCTCATCGCTGCGTGCATACGCCACCCACTCCCGGGCGATTGGCCGCACTTCGCTTGGCAGCAATTCAAATTGCTCGACCAACAGCAGCGACTCAATGTCTTCATAGAGCAACGGCAACTGCGCTCGACACATAGGGCATGTCGGATTCCCTGGTTTCCCATCGCCGTCCCATAACTTCACCCAAGTCTGCAGACAGTTCTTTCCTATGATGTGGCCACAGGGTGTCTTGATTGGGACCTCCCCCCTTCTGCTGCTGTCTTGGCCAGTCCCTCCTGGCAGACTAGACAGTCCTTGCAATCTGGGCCTATCATTTCGTAGGCTATAGATGTCTGGAAGAACCCCACCCTATCGTCTGTACCAATCACGCCGGCTTCAACACAACTTCCGCGGATCGTTTGTGCAAGGTTACGCTCCTGGCGTGTGAGCCAGCCCACCAGCTCCACGAATGCCTGCCATTCAAGCGATAGGGGCTCCAGTCTATGCTCATAGAGAAGAAATTGGTACCGCTCCGGCAACAACACCTCACCGTTGCTCGTTAGATTAGTCCAAAAGTCACGGCCTCCGTACCGTAGACCACCGTCGCTCGGAAACGTGCCTCGTTCTTCACCGCTCTGCTGCAACAAGAATAGAACTCGCGCTGCTACCATGGTATGGTTTAACCCGGTCAACACCGCTTCCTGCAATTCAATGGACTCGGTTGCACAGATATCTCCGCGGGGAAGGGGGAAGATCTCCTTTTCGTGAGCCAAGTATCGAAGCCTTCGCTCATATTTCCTCATCAGGTGGATGGTCTTTAGCTGACGCTGCACTATATCGTCCGTCCACCATGCCGGCTTGCTGTTTTGCAATTCGGCCAAGAGAAATCCTTTCGTGAGAGACCTGGACATCTTCGATACAGATTGCCAGAGATGTGATATGAAACCGTGCCCCATATTTTCAATCTTACATGTTTTCATAACATTCTCGCTTTCTTTGCGAGCTTGTTCGCAAGTGAGGAAAATTTCCTCTTGTGAAGCGTCCATTGTGTTTACTTTGGATTGTGTCTCGATCTGTAGCAGTTGTAGTTCAAACCGTACTGTTTTTCAGCGTGATCGGGAACATTCTGTGACAAAACTGAATTTAAATAGGCGGTTTTCTTATCATTGTGCCTACACAATACATGGTCAAGTCGATGGTCTTTCGCAATGAGCGTAGAGGCTGACCCTTCATCGTTACTTGCACTATGTCACTGACCTGTCCTGGATGCTCATGTCAACCGATCATTTCACCATTGTAGTCTCAACATTGCACTGACTGAACACACAGAGCTTACTTGCATCAGAATATCAGACTCTGATCTCTCTGATCCCCTCGTTACCATTCTTTCAAACCTTAACAACCACAACCAACAACTCACAGATAACATCACACTCACGCAACAAGAACCACTTACAGTACAAGTCAAGCAACACTAGACCGCCAATATGGACAACGCTGAATTAGCTCTCAGCCAGCCTCCTCATGGCAATATCCCATGCTCGGATCAATGCCAGCCTTCAGCGGTAGACAAGCCGCTCAACAACGAGTCAAGCAACGCGGACCCTGAGCAATCCTCCCAAGGCAAAGCGGGCCTTGCTCCCCCCGGCTCCAACTCTAGCTCTTCCAATGAGTACAAGCATCAACGTCGCGCACTGCGCTGCTGTCTCGGCCTGCAAGAGCTAATCACCGCCTTCCTTGCCGAGCACACTCGGCCCTCCACCATCACCATCCAGGCCACCAACCATCGACGCATCATGCAACAGGCAGGCACACTACTCGTATCCATGGAACATGCGTTGCGCAACCTGCAGCTCGCGATTCCAGCCAAGTACCGCACTCTATGGCTTAGGCATCAGATCGACGAGTACACCACAACGCTGGAGGCCATGCGCGAATTCATGCGCGCGCCTGGCTCGTCAGGCCGTGTCTTTGACATCGGTAGGTAGGTTGGGCTCCTGCTTTCTTCGAGCACTGACGAGTGGCGAATGGGGAGATTGAGAGTTGTGAGGCGATACATGACGGACGAATGACGATGGGAAATATGGGTACGACGTTTCACGCAGACAAAAATCTATAACTAGTGATCATAAGAGTAGAAATCTGAATTTACATTTCACACCGTTTTGCTTTTGCACCGTTTTTTGTGCGACTAGGATGTTTTCGTGCTTTTTTTTTGCTTCTTCTTTTCTTTGCCTTCTTTTGCTTTGCTGCCTTGTCGGTTTCTTTTGCCGCCCTTCGAACATGACTAGGGGGAGGGGGCGGGTTCTCGAAGTCTACCGGGGTATCGTGTTTCAGATGTCTTCTAGTTACACATAGAACAAATAAGCGGGGGGGCCGGACACGGAGGCTTGCTGATATACAAGAGAAAGGGGGATGGGAAAATTGTCAACAATCAGATCGACGTGCGAAATGCTGGTCGTGTGGTGTTTTGGGCGGAGTGATGTCGTGGTTTTTAGGTTGAGCAAGTTGTTATGGTTATCGAAAGTTTATTGGTAGAGCTGCAGGGGTGGGGGTGTGAGAGGCTTGCCCCGCTTGGTAAGTATACCTGCAGGGTCTTTGATGTACGCGGCCTAACTTGGTTTAGCTGCCGTTCAGCATTAAACCAGCGCGTGCGCTCGTTGAAGAACGGCTTATTGTGTTGGTTCAACACTTCAGTGTATTCTTTGGTAGTGCGGTTATGTGGCCCTCGTTGGTGTGATCTAGGAGTTATGTAGATTGATTTTACATAATGTGACGAAACTAGTGAATTAAGATTTGAACCTACAACCACGATTCTACTTTATGAATGAATGTTAATACAATGACTGATTAGACATCGTGTGAATCAGACAGGATGACGGATCTGTATGTGGAACTTGACGAGCTTAGCAGTCGACTGAAAAAAAAACGTTCTTATTTTTTTTAGATATACTTCAATTATGTGGTCTATCGGAACTGACACTTAGTGGGAATGATGATTAATGGTAAGTTGTGTTATAACCAAATCTGTTGTCAACTGGGAACTCTGAGTGTAGAAATGTATACAGAATTTTTGCACCGAGGTTCTTATCGCCTAGTATGAGCATATTTGTGTACGGTGCGAACTATGCTCAAATTCTCTTTTACGCTTTGCAAAAATCATCGTCAATTAAGGAGATAGCCGAATAGACGAAACGCAGATTTTTAGGCGTGTCGCTTTCAACACAAAAATAATAGGGTGAGAACTTCTAAAACCTACAGATTTGAGAAGTACTAATAAAGAGTGTTCGAGAGGCGTTTATTTCATCGATTGATAAGCATCATTTTGTCTGAAATTGCGTGGAAGAATTTTGATTATGGTATTATCTTGCATGGCACACAGGACCTGAACCGATAGGTGATATATCCCCAATCATCTTTTGTAGTCCATGACAATACTAAATGCATCTTTCTAATGTTTCTCTGAGTAAGAACAACGTATCCAATTTCTGTTGCATTCGATGTAACATTATCTATGTACTCCTCTTTCGTCTAATTTCCATTTTCTTCCAAGCAGTTACTTGGTGTATGTTTTTTTTTCCACGCAAAGAAATAATTTCCAACACCTCACGCAGGACTTGTATTGAAAACTATTCTATAAAGGATAGGCTCGGGATTCGGGATAGTTCCAAGAACAACCCGAACAAACGCCACAATCTAAACCCATGATCATATGCAAGTATTAACTAGTGCAGTTTACCAAGAGAAGCGCTGTGATGCAAGAAATCTATTTATGCAGGCATTGTCATAGAACAGATGCGCACAACCCGAGATATGTCAGAGATACCCGTGCTCCCACATGTGTCGGTGCCATTTTCGTGTCAAAGCAGGGTATTCCTCGTATCTCGGGAAGCCCAGAGCAGGCTGACACAACTAGTCCGTGCGTCTCATCTATCTCAACACCTTGGCAGCGCATCGCGCATCACCCACCTCTTCGAAGCCAAGCATTCGCCAATCTGCACTAACTTGGCCAAGCAAGTCGGAAATTAATGACAAGAGCGGGGGAGCGCAGGGCTCTATGGCGTGACTGGGCGGTGATTGATGCGAAATAAATGGCCCTTCTAAACTACCGTCATATTGTCGATAGAAGATGAAGCGCATTCTATCCTGATCGATAATGAAAGTCGATCAGCAGACGAGTAACAGTGTCTTACCCCATGAATTATACCAAGTCTCATAGCTGTGCAACACGTCTATATTTGGTGTTACTTCAAATATGCAATTTCTAGCCCAATACACATGCCTCCTGCACGGAGGCGACGCACGCATGCTCGTTCTATTCTCACAGATATGGATGTGTATGTCTGTACGTAGCTTGAGATGAAGGGTGCGTCGGGCTGCTTCTCCGCTTTCCGGTCGGAACGCCAATATGTAGAGCCAATAGCACCGCTACTATTACATACGTAGTAGCACAACTGCCGACATAGTCAATACCAACAAACGCCCTTGCATACTCAGCCACGAAAGCATAAGCGCAGTCTTCGGACATTGTCACATCAGGCCTAACAATGAATAACTACTCTACGCCAAATGGCGTCAATCACGGCCTCCAAGAATCAGGAATCCAGCCTCGGCTGTACTCTATCAACAACCTGCCGTCATTGGAAGACTTCAAGAAGCTAACAACAGAGTCTTCATCAATTGACCATCCACTTGCAAGCACTATCGAGTCGCACGTGCCGATATATCATCTGCCCAATTATTCATCGTTGAGTCCAGAACAACTTGCTACTCTACAGGACGAATGGTACCACATCCTGCTTTCAGGCCCCGGTGTCTTCGTCGCCAAGAGCCTCTACAAAGACACGTCTCAAATTGATGACGTCAACAAAGTATACTCATCAATAATCGCAGAAGAGAAACAAGCGTCCAGCCAACGCGGCGGCCACTTTGCAGGCGCCGGCGCAAACGACCGTATCTGGAATTCACTATCCAAACACTGTCTCTTGGATGCAGCTTCATTTATAAAATACTACTCTAATCCTTGACTTCCATTAATATCTGAGGCATGGATCGGTCCGTATCACCGCTTGACTGCACAAGTCAATATCGTGAAGCCCAGCGCCAAAGCCCAGATTTCGCACCGAGACTACCACATTGGGTTCCAAGATAGCGAGTCATGCGCGAAGTTTCTAAAAGCAGTGCAGATTACATCGCAGTTTCTCACGCTGTAAGGTGCAGTTGCGCATTCGGATATGCCCGTAGAAAGTGGTCCGACGCGTTTGTTGCCATTTAGTCAGAAGTTTGCGCAAGGGTATATGGCTTATCGGATACCTGAGTTCTAGGACTTCTTTTTGGAGAACTATGTCTCGCTGCCGTTGGACAAAGGCGATGGGTTGTTCTTCAATCCTGCGCTGTTCCATGCTGCAGGTCAGAATGACTCTGTGGATATCATGCGCTCAGCGAACCTGCTGCAGATTTCATCGGCGTTTGGTAAGCCCATGGAATCGATTGATACTTATCCTCTTATTGAGCACACCTGGGATGCGTTGTCAGAGATGTATGTGAAGGATGGGCTCACTGATGAGGTTAAGGCGTTTGTCAGTGTTGTTGCAGAGGGGTATCCGTTTCCCACGAATCTTGATAGGAGAGTACCAGAGGCCACAGGTATGGCACCGACGAGCGAGCAAGACTTACTCTTGAAGTGCTTGAAAGATCATATGTCAAAGGAAGATGTGTTGACACAGCTACTGAAGATGAAGGAGGATTCGAGGGCGTGAACTGTCATGCAACCATATGTTGGATAAGTATGAATTTCCATCTATAATCATCATGATGTAGTCGTATGCCTAAGCACAGGTAGTAGAATACCACAAATTCTGTTATTCGATATCTCATTCAATATTGTAGTTACATAGATGCTCACTGGAAATTCGAGTACGATACAACACATCTCACAATACAATCAAACCCAACCGAAAGACACTCATGAACATTATCAAACACAACAACTAACCCCCACCGTTCGCTATACACCTAACATGTCAAACCAATCCAAAATTTCCAAAAAAAAACACTATCAACTCTTACATACCCCAACTCTATCGACCTTCCCTCATGTTCACCACACATTCTCCTTATTCCCAAACCCATCACACCACCTACCCACCTAGCATACCAAGCCCGAAAGAAGCAAGAATAAACAAAAATGTCCAACACAACCCCAGACACCCTCCTAAAACTCGCCTCCGAACTGTCCACGCTCGGTACCTCTCTCTCAGCTGCAGGCACCAAACTGGCAGCCGCAGCTACGTGTCTGGAGCAAGAAGCAGCAAATATTGCTCTACTTAATGCACAGAAGTGGGGGATAGATGTTCAGGTTCGTTTTTATCTTTCTCATCAATTCACTAGTTACATAGCATAGCCTTTTAGAGGAACTTGTATTGGGAAGGATTGTATCATGGAAGGCTTGTTTTATAAAATATGTTAGAGTAGAGGATGAGCGGAATAACTAACGAGTAGTGATTCTAGGTTGCGGTGAGGACTGGACCAGGAGTGTACAATGCACCGGGCCAAGGAAAAGGGGGGGGACATGAGGTTGTCATCAATGGGGTTAAGAAATGACTCGTTATTTTGGAGAGGATGTGAAAAAAAAGAAATAGTTGTTTCGAGATAGGGGGAACACAATGGGCAAGTGTACCACTTGGACAAGGTGGGAATATTCGATACTGGATCATGTACGAGCTCTTCTTCACGAGAAGAGTAACTATTGGAATATTTATTGGTATTTACTTCCACTCGAGTCATCTGCATCATATGATCACAGCTCTTACCTCCTACCACAATGCTCTGACCGTGTAAACATTGATCCGCGCTCAGGCACCGGAAACCTCTTCGAGTCTAGTAGAAAGTTTTTATCTGATCATCTGATAAGATCCGAGGTCGGACAAGCTTTTACCCAATCACACTGAGTCTCATACCCGAACAATCTCCGCTGATTGTTCCAGGCACATAACTTCATGTAAGCGTACACTACAAGCGTCCGTTGGCTATGCTACAAAGAGCAATTATGGCGTGACTGTAACTTTTAACGGGCATCTTTTCGGTGCGCCAGGGATGCACTCCAATGGGAAAAATGCCTCGGTGTACGATTTTTCTCATGCACAAGTCACTCAAGAGCACGTGAAACCAGTGGGAAGTCGAAGGTAAACTTTACACGTAACACGTGAAGAGATGTATTCTCCTATTAGTCTATCATATGATCATTGTAGTCTGATCAGCGTTGTAGTAAAACCAAGTAGTGGAATCAAAAAATCAGTAAAATGACCGCCCTGCCGTGATTCGTAATCTTTTTTTTGCGACTGCTAATCCCGTCACATGGGATGTACAGTCAATCGTGATGATGAGTCTGCAACGACCGATGCAGATAAAGTATGGCAAAATGATGATCGTTGGAATCAAAGATGGAAAAAATGTAAAGCTAGTTCTTGTCACAATCTAGCATAGGATGGTCATCGGACTTCTTCATGGGAGTGGAAGACTTTCGGCGCCTCTCTTCTGCTTCTTGAACCAAGCGTGAATATGTACCATCGGATGGGCGAGGCTTGATGGGACCCGGAGCATGCTGCAGAGTAGTGAGGATGCTGCTAGCATCCAGCTCCATGGCGCTGTACATACCGGGCTCCATAGTGAATGTGTTCTTTCGAGCATCTTCCTGCGCAAAGGTCGGAGGAACAGGCTTCAGTTGACGCCAATCCATCTGCGTGTCGACTCGCCCGACAAGCAGCTTGAAAGCATCGCTGCAGCCAACTGTGTCTCCGCGACCCACAGGGCTGCTCATGTCGATACTGGTAGAGGCTTTGGGCTCCATGGTTCCTAGCACAACGCTCTTTGTTGAGTTGCGTCGAGAGTTGGGCGGTGTCGCTTCGCTGCGAAGCTGTGCAACCCTTTGGCACCAGGCGCGCTGCTCGGGGTTCGCTTGACAATCAGCACAGGAACCGGGACCGGTCACAGCCACATTTGACTTGACAGGCTCAGCAGAAGGGGCAGTTGAAATGGGTGCCAGCGATGAGGTTGCATCTGTAGCTTCAGAACGCAAACTTCTGCATATGCAGGACTCTGGCTGGTCTGCGCAAAAACCACAATCGGGAAACTTTGCGTCTTCGGTCGAGGAGAGGAGTGCAGCTGGGTCGGCATCATGGGTTCTTTTTTTACTAAACGCAGCTGTAAAATCTGTCTCGAATTCGCTGTGGTCGCGTGGCTTATCGTCATCGAGCTCTCCATGGTCGGCGCGAAGGACGCCTGTCATGGGATCGACAGGGCCTTGGAAAGCCGCGTCATTGGTCATTTCGGCTAGACAGGCGCAATGGTCTTTTGTGCACCGGTCGCATCCCAAGTCTGTTGGTTGAGGGCTGGGAACGAGAGCCTGGGCATTGAAATCGGTATCGAAGGCCCTGCGGAGGGGAGTGTCATGACGGGGGTAGGTGAGAGGCATGGAATGAGGTTGGCCAGAGACGGCTGACAGTCTCTCCTGCATATGGTTGTAGGCCGCTCTCCATTCTTCGACTTCGCTGATGAGTCTTTGATTATGTTCTTTGAGTTTATCGATTTGATTTCTGAGTAGGAGACACTCTCTCGCGTGGTCAGCATTGGCACTCAAAAGTTGCCTAGAGGCCTGATTCAATGACTCCTGCAGATCCAGGACAGTCCTCTGCTTGCGCTGGCGAAAGTTGCGCTGCGACTGTCGGTTTTGGGCCTTGCGCTTAGACTCTGGCTCCTCGGTGGCAGGCTTGCGGCCGGGCTTGGGGCGTGGTGGGACGACATGGGTCTTGCTGAGCGGGCCCCCGCCAGTCTGGGGAGGGCCAGCGGTGTTGGATACAGGAGACAACGTGGCGGCGGAGTCGTGCGCAGGGACTGCGGGGCAGGGGACGAGGGCTGCCAGTCTGTCAGTACCAGTATATACCGTCAACTGTGGTGTTGTGCAGCCAACAGCCGCGGCAAACCGCGGGTGGGACAAGGGAAAAGCAATGGACGGGTGTACACTCACTTCGACTGGGTCGGCGGGAATCAGTGTTTTCCACGAGCGCGGTGGGCGACTGAGGCGATGCACCGGGCGAGTGGTAGGCGGTGGGCGAGGCAGTATGGCCAGCAGGTGTACTGGTGTAGTTGTCGAGCATCTCGTTCCTGATAGCCACTTCTTGTTGGGTAAAGGTCAGGTGCGAATGGAGATGCGCGCTGTTATCAGATGGATATCCTAGTTTATCAGATCGAACCACCAAACCCCGAGTCCCGCCGAGCTCGGAGCGGAGCGGGAAAACTTACCGGCTGTCTGAAGCAGTGAGCCGAGCTGCACTGCAACACCAACACCCTGTGCCAGATGAGTGCCGCTGCTGCCAATACACTCATCAAATCTCGGTCTATCAAACCCCATCGACTGCCCAAGCAGCTGTGCATCCAACTCCCAGTCAAGGTCCATGGCGATGCTGATGATTGCGAGTTGCGTCGCTCGATAGCAATGGACTGCCTGAGAGAAGACGCGCATTTGTCAGATTCTGTTCACTACTTATATACTTCTGTGCTCGCTCTCTTTTCAGACACCTCTATACTAGGCAGTGACGGATCAAACCACAATGGTTCGGCAACGACCATGGATCCCACAGCTGGCCCATTTTTTTGTGCAGCCCTCGGCCTCAACACGCTGACATTCTCTTCAAAACTTATTTGCTAGGTCCCATGAGAAAATTGAAGAAAAAAACGTACCCGTTCCTTATCTACACGATGGCGTTCGTATATATCAGGACCAACTTTCCTCGTTATAGTCACGAGAGTCACTTCCAATAATGGTCCCCCACCACAAAGTGCTCATTCTACTTGCGTAAGTCTCCGTACTTCTTGGACATACTAACCTCCATCAATCGAATAAGCCACGGAGAGTATCCCACAGTCCTACCCAGCAGTTCCGAACAACTATCTTGCATACGCCATGCACAATTTGCAAGATTCTTGGCGTGGAAATGAGGCGCTCTGGTTCATTCTACTAGCTCCAGTTGAGCGTACCCCGGCAAAGCAGTCTGCTGAACCAGAGGCCCACTGAACACCATAGCCATTACCCAAAACCTATATTGTGGTCCCTTGTCTTTCAAGACGCACACCCTCGCCTGGCACCCCCAGCCTCAGAATCGCAAATTGCCCATGGTTCTTGGCCCCTCGGACTCTTTACAACATTTGCATGGCCCACCTTACAGCACTGCTATCCATCAACGTGAGCCACTACAGTGACTTCATTGATCAGGCTGTAGGAATGCTATAGTGCACTACATGATACCATGCTGGTGATGATCAAAGGCATTCTGCAACTTGATGTGTCATATAACCTTTGGTGGTTCGAATGAACAGAGCAAGAAAGCAGTGCGTGAGAACCTGGCCGCGGAGTCCAAGGCTGGAGGAGTTCAATACGGATATACCTGTTATTCGTTCACCAGGGAAGTCGCATCCAATGCCGTGATGTCATCTTCTCCATCACAATCAAGGCTAACACCTTGCACACTTCGGGACGCTGAACATATGGCTCCACACCGACAGAATTTGGGATAGCAGTCGACTGATGCAAGTCGCGCTACCCCATATCGTAGGCAAAGCGATGCCAGACGTGCGAAAACATCTTCCCATCTTATCACTTTTGCGTTGGGGGACACCACGTGCACAGTCAGCCCATTGTTGCAAGTGGGTGATGTACATGCCTCTCCGCACTTGATCAGCAAGGGCGAAGCTATATGGCCCCGTTCCGGGCTGGCCATCAATGCCTTTAGATCCGACATATCGTTTGTAGCATACTCAGTAATGGCGAGGCTTCACTTGTAATCACGCTGCCGCGGAGCATGTCTACCTGGTGCCCCTGTAACCTTGTGTAACAGCTTCCATTTGGTCCAACATGACGATTCAGTTTCGTTGCTTCGGGTCCTCCGCATCCATGATCTAGCCTTGTAGACCGCCAGTCCGTGACTTAATCATATGGGTTAACAACTAGCACCTCCGGTGGCCCCAGTCTCCAGCCCCTTTGAAGCACAGGCTGGAAGCTCCTCTTTCTCACTAACAAGTCATTGTAGCCAGAGTGTCTTATCCACGCAGCACTGATTTTGACAAGCGATATCTCACATTTGGATGTCGGCTGCGTGCTAAACTGGAACCTTGTAGGCCACTGAGTATACTGGCATACCTGTCGTCACTCCAGCCTCATATCCCCAGATTCAAAATCGATGGATGACCATGACTATCAAATGGAGAAACTTAATCATCACTTCCATCTCAATGACCAAAACAGCCAATCGTATCATCTTGAGTGCCCAACGTGCTATACACACCGTGAACACAGTGTCTCCAACAAACCCACAATCTATCAAGTCTTCATCGTATCCCCACACATACTGCCCCCTATTACCACCCAATCATACGCGAGCCATCCCCAGGTTCAGACAAAGTAGAAGTGGAGACGATCAAACACACGATGACTTCTTATCCACCTTATCTCCATTAGTGAGCCACAAACTGCGAGAGAAGCGGCCCACAATTCCCACAATTAAACAACGAGTCAAGTCTGGTCTGGGAAAGCAAAGCCTAAGATCTCACCTCTGGACTCACGATCTGCATTCATTTAAAATGCGCTAACCAGTTTCGAACAGGGCAGCCTCGTTTCCTTCTGGCAATATTGCGGCGCTGGCAATAATGTCATGGTAGTGTTGAGTAGTGAGAAAATTGGTTGCAAAAACCAGAGTCAGCGCCAGAGTATTGCGCCGCACCAAATTTACATGGCAATAATGCGTCTATCCAATCCCATACTGAGCCTTGCTTTATCACCTATTCTTCATCCCAGCGCCTCACTACCAGACAAACACCTCCAAAAAAACGGCCCCAAATCTTAGGCACTCGCACGGAATACAACGCTGTTTCCGTGTCTCCACCTTATCGTCTCTCGTGCGTTCATTACGTGCAGCGCCCGCGCAAGAGCCTGTTCAGAGTATCCCTTGCCATCCACCATTTCGCGCTTGAGCGTCGACAGGTTGACTTGCCACCCGATGGGCATACGACGCCGGAGTTCCTCTTCCACCTTGTTGACCTCATCCATAAGTTCCTTTGAGCTCTGTCCTTCGCCCTGATTCACCGCGTCCATGGTAGACGCAAGGAACAGGCGGATTGCTTCATCGACGTGAGACTCATCTGCTATGGGCGAGAGTGATATTTTGGCTAGCGACTCTGTGATACGGATGATGGCCTCCAGTTGACGCACCGTAATCGGAATGCTAGACCGTTGATTGGCGTTGACTTCGGAAGCGTGCACTTGTCGCCTGATGCTAACAAAGTGGCTCGAGAGTTTCTCCGCTGCTTCGGGCGAAAGACGAGGAGCGCACCGTTGCCGGCAGTAGGTGATGTAGCGCTTCATCTTTTCAATCGGTATCTCAGCTTGTACACTTTCTTCCACACCGCGCCCGCCCATGGCGATGCCCATGACATGCTTTGCTATCCGCTCGTCACGTCCACGGTCATGCTCGTCGCGCACAATGAAAATCATATCGAAACGCGACAGAATGGTGGTTTGGAAATCGATGTTCTCACCAGGTGTCTTCATATCGTCGTAACGTCCGAAAATCGGGTTAGCAGCCGCCAAAACCGATGTTCGCGAGTTGAGAATCGTTGTGATACCTGCTTTGGCAATGGAAATGGTTTGCTGCTCCATGGCTTCGTGAATAGCTACTCGGTCTTCGTCGCGCATCTTGTCGAACTCGTCGATACACACTACACCACCATCCGCGAGAACCATGGCACCTCCTTCGAGATAGAACTCGCGCGTGTTGTGATCACGTTGCACCGAAGCGGTCAAACCAGCGGCTGAGGATCCTTTTCCTGATGTGTAAATGGCGATTGGCGACACTTTCTCGACGAACTTGAGCAACTGCGATTTAGCAGTACCTGGGTCACCAAGAAGAAGCACGTTGATGTCTCCACGAAGCTTCATTCCATCTGGCAGAATCTTCTTTGAACCGCCCATTAGCAAGCAACAAATGGCCTTTTTGATATCCTGGTTTCCGTAGATGGAGGGCGCAATGCACCTCGAAAAGACGTCGTAGATGTCTGGTCTGCGGCTCATCTCCAGGAATTCTTGCTCTTCCTCCTCAGTAAAGACGGCATTTCCCTTAGTGCTGTGGTCGACTTCTGCGTGAATACCAACAGCGCGTATATAAGGATTGCGAATGGCTACAGCAGCGTTTCCTGCACGCTTGGAACCCTTTTGCTGGTAAATTGAAAAGACGCCCATGACGGAGCACCGTGTACCGGGGACAACGCGGTTAGCGAGATACCTGTCGGCAGAAATCATGATATGACGCGGCAGTTCACCAACTGGGACCTTGTCAGGCGCCTCCTGTAGCTTGAGCACCTGCTGGTCGATGAACTGGCAGCGCTCGTGCATGACATAGTATGGATCTAGCGGACACTGTTCGCCGACCTCGCCTTCTCCTCTTTTCCTACTGCATGTTCTCGGAAGAGAGACCCCTGAAAAGCCTCCCGCTATGGGCAGAATCTCTTCATGCTGGCAATTGCGGCATCGAATAGCAAGGGCTGTAGCCTTTGAGGAAAGCGTGGATGCACCAATGATGATACCGGGTATGCGTACGAGTTGTGAGACGTTTGTGGCTGTGAGGTCGCGGATCGAGAGCTCCGAGGCGTTGGAGTGAAGGAGCAATTGGTGCTGAGGTAACGAGATGTTCTTCTGTGAGGGGTAGACGATGCGCTGCGTGCATGTCTTGAGGGCGGCTTCAAACTGGCAAATGTCAATGCGTGCATGTAGAAACAGAGAATGTAGCATACAAGAGGTATGATTTCAGCAGGGTTCTGTCTAAGGTCATGGGCCAGCTCGGGGCTGTAGCTGATGAGATGGGCAACATCAATGTCACAGTAGTATTGCTTCAAGAGCACGTTCTCCCGTATTTGATCTCTGGAGACCGTATCAGCCCCGCACTTGTTACTTCATAACTGTTTTCGTTGTGTACCTGTAAATGAAGATATTGTCCAGGGTAAACTCCATGATGAAGTCCACCAATGCTCGTTGCACGTGCGAAGGCGCAGTGTCATCCTGAGGGCCATCGCCTGCCTGGCTGCCGAAAAGGCTAATGGAAAACGGTGTCTGTCTGTCGGCCATTCTCGTCGTGGGTCGTAACTCGTTATGGTGTTTGTGTGTGGAGGTAGAGAGGGGCAGACGAAGCCGTCGTTAGGGGCGACGCGAATTGTGAAGTCGCGCTCGCGTTCTTGGTCTGAGCGCCCTCCATTTTGCAGCCGTCTTGGGCCTAGCGCTCCCCGCTCCAGCACCTTTTCCACGATGGATATCAGACTGAGCTTCTGGTAGTAGTCCTATTGCTTCCCTTTCTAGGTATGCCTTCAATGATTGTAAATTCCTACCTATCTAAATTGTCATGGTGAAAATCTGTCTCAATTGGAACATCGACTCGACGTGCAAGAAGCACGTTCAGAGTTGACAGTAGGATGTGGACTATTGAGAGATACTCAAGATAGAGACCAAACTAATATGTGTCATGATTTGGATTATCGGTGGGTAACGAAGAAGAGAACAAAAAATATAGCCTAGAATAGGTCAAAATCCCTAGTGCTTGGTTAATAACCGAGAGTTCAGCTCGCTTCAGCATGAAAAAGGTAGCTTGTATTTGAATAGCGGTAGCGATTCATACATTATCTGAATGTATATATCTAGATACTGAAGAATTCTAGATCGTGCGTATTCGTAAAATGGAAGCTGTGTCTCGGTAGCTGAGCAATCTACGCCTTACGGAAATCAAATTCCTTAACATCTCCAGCTTTAGTCTCCAACCTCATACGACCATTAGAAAATCCTTCTGCCTGTCTAGCAGCAATTGTAGAATTTCTGCCGCCACCGTACTTCAACACAACCGGTCCCCCAACCCTGCTTTCCATCCTCATATGCACGAGTTTCCCATCCGCCCACTCAAGATCAAACACGAACCCCCCTCTCGCTGCGATTCCATTAACAGACCCATCATTCCATGCTTCTGGAAGAACAGGCAGCAGCCATACTTCTCGTACGCCCTTGTCGTCGACAACGTGTGATTGTAACAGACCTTCGGCAACACCGCTTACGAATCCCAGGTTACCGTCGATCTGGAAGATACCCTCATTAACATCCATGAGATTGTTGAAAACGCTAGTGTTGAAGAACTGAAACGTATTCTCCGCAAGCGCAGTCCTATTTTGTAAACGAGCGTACCAATTAATCGTCCACGCGCGCGACCAGCCCGTTCCCGCACCGTTATGCGATAAGCGGTCCTCGAGCGTAGCAGCCGCGGCGTTGAAGAGCTTAGCGTCGTAGCCTGGGGCGCCAGGAGGAGGGATTTGGGTTCCTGGGTAGAGAGCGTAAAGATGGGAAACGTGACGGTGACCTGGCTCGGCTTGTTCGTAGTCTTGCATCCATTCCTGCAATGTGCCTGGGTAGCGAGTCGAATATCGGTACGGTGGGAGCTTGGCTTGGGTGTCGCGGATGCGTGTTAGGAATGCTGAGTCCACAGTTGAGTTTGACAGGGTGGCGACGGCGTTGAGGTAGTTTGTGAAGAGCTCGTTGAGGATTTGAACGTCGCATGTGGGTGCGGTGTCGAAGTTGTAGGACTTTCCATCTGGACCTACGTATGTGTTTTCTGGGGAAACAGATGGGTTGGTAACAAGGTACTCTGTTCCATTGGCCTTGTAGGGCTGAAGTGTGTCCAGGTAGAATTCAATGGCCTCGGATACAATAGGCAAGTTTGAAGCTAGGAAGCCTTTGTCGCCCGTGTACCAGTAATGCTCCAGAATGTGAGTGACGAGCCACCCAGAAGATAGTGTCCAATATGTAGCGGGTAGATACGTGTCGACAGGCGCCGTGTCGCCCCAAAGATCTGTGTTATGATGGCTCATCCACCCAGATGCATTGTACATGGCTTTAGCTGTGTGCATGCCATCCTTGCGCATCAGTTCCAGAAGATCAAAGAATGGAGCATGTAGACTAGAGAGACTTGTAACCTCCGCGGGCCAGTAATTCATCTGAAGATTGATGTTGACAGTATATTTGGAGCCCCACAATGGGTCGAATTCTTTGTTCCAGATGCCTTGAAGGTTCGATGGCAAATTACCAGCTCGCGAAGAAGCGATGAGCAGATAGCGACCGTAATTGTAGGCCAACGCGACCAATCCAGGATCATTCGCGCCTTTGCGAGTTGCGTTTATTCGTGCATTAGTCGGTAAGTCGCTCGTCTTGAGATCCGGCCCATTCAGATTAAGCACGCTGGCATTGTAAAACGGCGCATAGTCCTCAATGTGGCGACGGCGGAGCTCTTCATAGGTATGTTGGCGGGCTTTTTGTATAGTGCTCTCCACAGCAGCTCTAGTATCGTTGTGGCGGTACGAAGTCGCAGCTGCAAGGAAGGCCGTCGCTTCAGTAGCATTCTCCACGACGATAAATTCGCCAAGTGTCCTGACATGACCGTCCGACTCAATCGCCAGAGCAGTAGTAAATACTACCGGATCGATGCCGCCAGTTCCACCTGTCATGTATGTCCAACCGTTTTCGTTCCAGTTCTGATCAGAAGCTTCGTTCAAACCATCCTTAGGTCGATGTACACGTATTTGGAAAGACAGTTTCTCGTTTCCCGTTGCTTTCAGGCGGTGCACAAAAACATCGTCTGGTACTGATACGAACATCTCCCGCTCGTACAGGGTATCGTTGACCCGAAACCGTACTCCAGCCAGAGCTGTGTCGAGGTCCAGCCACCGTTCATACGTAGTCTTGTCGTATTTACTTGTACCATCAAAAGAGATCTCCATATCACCCAATGTTTGGTAGTTTCTGCATGTCTGCGGAGTACCCATCATGCCCAAATTGGCCAACTTTTGCGCACCGGCAGCATCGCCTCGAGCAAGTAAGTCTCGAACTTCCGAAACTGTTTGGGCGCCATTCTGATTTACTCGATCTCGCCGGCCTCCTGACCATATGGTTTCTTCGTTAAGTTGTATGCGTTCCTGTACCGGTATGCCATAAATCATTGCTCCGAGGCGGCCATTACCAATGGGGAGAGCATCGGTCCAGGTACTTGATGCGACGGGAGTAGTGTACCAGAGACGAGTGCTGTTTTCCCCTGCTGCCAATGGCACGAAGCCAAAAGCAGCAGCAAGAATTGCCGTGATCAACATTGCAAGTTCCGAAATGTTATGGCCAAATATGGTCAGAACGTATGGTTTTATACTTCATGTGACTCCACTATGGAGTCAAGATATGGTGTGCCAATACCCGACAAGATGGCGATCTGTAACCGTCCCCCGCCTCATTGATGGACCGTATTTTGCCCGTGTACGTACGAGGTACTGCTGATGAACTATGTAGGTCGTCCTTAGCGCAACGTCCCCCGCATTCCATTTTCAGACCTCCGGCGCAGATCGTAGGCGTAGTAAAGGTTGTTTTTCGTTGCATCGGGTTACATTCCGGAGTAGTCCCGAGGAACATAGTGTTGTATTTAGCCTCGGGGTAAAAGGCTCCATCGTAGTCTTGGATCAATGAACTAGCATACACCCAGCAGCCGGGTTTGCACAAGAGCCATCCATGCTTGACCTTGTTTATTTATCCATGAGGTATGTACTCATGCTACGTTTTTCGCCGTTTGTGATTGCTTTTTGGGTGAGGTTGATTGTGGCTTTCTGGTAAATCAGCCCCCACCTATCATGAGATCAAACAATCGCTCGCTGTCGCCATGTATTGCATATTCTGTTTTCATTTCCAACAAGATAGCAATTGTTCAAGTGGACCTTGAGTCGATGATCTACTTGAAGAAGTTGGGGTAATTGGAGAGATTGACGTCACAACAACATGTCCCGCCAGCGCTAGATCTGCACCCCACAAGAGCCGATCTTGTCCCTATTCTTGATAGTCAATTGTTTGACAGCGGCTTGATACATACAAAATCCAGAACCTCTTTCACTACTGAAACGAGGAAGTTTCTCAAAATATCGTCTGCAATCTCGAATAGTCATAACGACTTGCCTTGACTAAACGGATCGCTATGGTGTCGTGAGCATCAACGGTCGTCTTGTATTTCCCTTCAAACTTCCCTAGCTTTTTCCCGGTCCAGGAGTCGATAATTGTGTATGCAACATCAGGATCAAGTTCTGGAACCTCCGAAAAGTCGACGGTTTTAGTTTGCACAGTGTTCAACGTGTTCATGACGAACACATGCACGCCCTTGGATGAGAGCCCGCTCCAATACTCAGCAGGATGGGTCCGATTCCACGTAAAGTCCGGGTTCACGCCCCATTTGTATGGCTTAGCGGCGGGACCCACGAGTGGATCCTGGTTGAAATCAATGAGCTCTCTGTTGCTTAGAATCTCCAATATCTCTGGCCTGATATTGTGAAGGGGTGTTCCAATGATAAGAGGCGACTTCAGAGCAGCCCACATCGCGAAGTGTGTACGGCTCTCCTGGAAGGTCAGCTCGCCATTGCCCACTTGGAGCATGTCCCAGTCGCCATGGCCCCAAAAGTCGGTGCCATTGATAAAGAACGATGCATGGTTGAGAATAGGCATTACACCCCAGTCTCCATTCTGGACCTCTTCCCATCTAGGTCCGATGTCCCCCCACATTCGCCAACTGTGGCCAGTCTCGTTGCCCCATTGATCAATGTGAGCATTTCCCCATACACATTGAGAGAACTGTATTGGACGATTGGTAACGAGTAGTGCGTCTCTCATGTTCTTGTAGCGAGTATAGGTTTTGGAGGACCTCCAGTCGTACCCATCGGGTGCTGGAATTACTTCAGTTTCGGCATCATCACCAGCCTTTTGATCGCCAGTAGGAGGATCAGCCATCCATTCATCTGGTCTCCATCGGTATCTGTCCTGCCATTCTTGAGGGACAAAACAGTTGTCGTACTTCAAGTCTGCTTGTTGTTAGTTATGTTTCTGACTATCCGCGTCGCACCTACAATCAACGCCCCATTCTGCGAACGTCTCTGCATCTAGTCTTTCGTTTCCAAGAGAGCCGGCGTATCCGGCACATGTTAATGTTCCCGAATCACTATAAATCCCGAATCTCAACCCAAGTTTGTGGATCTCATCCGCGGTATGTTTGATGCCCTTGGGAAACTTGTTGTAGTCTGGTCTAATCTTCCCAGTAATATCATCGCGCTGATAATCTTTATCACTCCAACAGTCATCGATGTTGACATAGCTGTAACCGAGATCCTTCAGGCCAAGGGAGACCATAAGATTTCCTACTTCCACAAAGAGTGTCTCGTTAATGTCGCATCGATACACATTCCAGGAGCTCCATCCCATGGCAGGAAGACGCCCAATTTTTTCGCCTGGAGAAGATAGGAAGCGCGTCCCAAACAACGCGAGGTTGATGCGCAGTAACTTCGACACCGTATCGAACATTTGGAAGAGCTGCCAAACTCTCTTGGTCTTAGAAAAGACTTATAGGATTGAGGTCATGAACTTGTATCCGGGACGATCCACAGAGATCACATTACCCCGCTGAGTAAGACGCGTAACCTTTCAGCGCGGGACACAGACCCCATGTTGCCTGAGAATTGGTGCTGCGGGCATTTCGTGTCAGCTGCACGATCGTCACCTTAATACGAGGGACGGCATGCCTCAACTTTCTTGAACGAAAGCAGAGCAGCTACAACCACTAGCAAATCGCCTCATTACCTAGGCTATTAACTATTGGCTACTTTATCGCCTTTTTTGTTGTTGTTGCAGAATCAAAATCGAGAAGTTGGTCATGGAGATTTTGTAGAGTCTACGAGGATGAATGAAGGCATGGCAAGAAGTACCGAGCACCGAGACTAATGTGAATTACGTCACAGGTGGCATTCCCACCATGAACCCCTCTCTGCGTAACAAACTATAACCACTACCTGTACATATCAAAGCATTGAGAGTTTAGTGTTTTTGACCATGTTGGTGACGGCCATGATCATGAGAATGTTCATGGTCATGTTCCTCCTCGTCCTGTACCCGCGGCCATTCCGCCCAGTAGCCGTCGTCCCACATTTCCTGTAGAGTCTCTTCCTTTTCATCTTCATCTAGCTTCTTGTCAAGCAAGACCTTTTCCCACTTCTTCATCTCACTGCGACTCAGCAAGCACGAATCGAGCGCTTTGGTCATACCATCCACATCGAGCTTCTCCCCGATGAAGACTATCTCTTGGCGACGATCTCCCCACTTGCCTTCAAAGTCGTTCTTGATAGCCTTCAAGGTAGCTTCATCAGCACCCCAGTCTTCCTCAGACACGCAGCAGAACCAAGGCATCTCAGATCCGAGTGTCAGCATTGCGCCGGCGGTGCTCCATGAACCCATCTGGTTAGGACGAGTTGCGAGCCAAAATATGCCTTTGCTACGGTGAAGACCACCGAAGTAAGGGCTGGTTCTTTTGTTCTCCAGAATCTGCTTATCATCAATTGGAGGAGTATCTCCATCATTGCTTTCCTTGTCGGAGTCATCACCAGAGGTGCTGGCTTTGCCGGATTCAGATGATCCATCATTGTCATCTTCTTCGTCTTCTTCGTCTTCATCATCCACATCTTCTGCTTCATCTTGTAGAAGAATAAACTTGCCCTCGATCAGTCGGTAGAGCTTCAAAGGATCAAAGGGTCTACGAGCACGATACACGAAAGACCCGATTCCATACCTTTGGAAAAAAGTAAGCAGTAATCCCAATTTTCCTGTGGATCAACTCACTCTAGTGTTTCTGGTTTCGGCGCAACACGCTTCTTGCCATGGACATCCATCACAGTCATCTCGTGCAAGCTCTTCAGCCATCCAGCACTTGCGACTGCCTCACCAAAGTTGAAGACACCCGTGTTCAGCATCTCACGGACATCCACCTTTGAGTACCTGGCTTCAATAAGCTTGGCGTTCGGGTTGAGAGACTTGATGTAGGCCTTGACGCGGCCCAGAGTTGCAGCATCTGCTCTGTCAATCTTGTTAACAATGATGACATTAGCGAACTCGATTTGATCGGCGAAGAGATCAGAGATGGTGCGCTGATCCTCGTCAGGT
Source organism: Bipolaris sorokiniana ND90Pr (assembly GCF_000338995.1). Lineage (NCBI taxonomy): Eukaryota > Fungi > Ascomycota > Dothideomycetes > Pleosporales > Pleosporaceae > Bipolaris > Bipolaris sorokiniana. The sequence goes on along the minus strand of NW_006911897.1, from coordinate 1,342,976 downwards.
ACCTCCTCTCTTCCAAAACGGTCCTGCAGGAACTCTGCAGTGTCGAACTCAGAGAAGAAGCGAAAAGCATCCACAACGGTGACCATTGTATCGACAGTCGCAATTGTCTTCAATCCACCGATCTTTGCACTTCAATCCAAGTCAGCAAGTTAAGTCGCGGTGGCCGCCTCAGCTACTCACACTTTGGTAAACACTTCCTTCTCATCTGGTTCCAAACCCTCCGCATCAAGCATAGCCTCAGTCAACTCGGTAGTAAACGTCTCAGCAACCTGCTGAGGCTCACTGATACCCGAACTCTCAATCACAACATGATCGAAACCCTGCTCGCTCCATGCAAGACGAGCCAGCTCGACGAGCAAATCGCTTCGAAGCGTGCAGCAGATGCAGCCATTCTCCATCTGTATCATCTTCTCCTTGATGCGTACCTCGCCATTGCCATTCGGCTTGTTACTGGATCGGCTTATGATGTTGGCATCGACGTTGACAGAGGCCATATCATTCACGATGACGGCGATGCGCAATCCATGGTCTGGTGACTTGAGGATATGTCGTAGTAGGGTCGTCTTTCCGCTGCCCTGTCGTCTGTAAGCATGATTTGAACTCCCTCCTGAAGATACTTACAAGAAAACCAGAGAGAATGGTAACTGGGAGTGGCTTTCGCTCACTGGCCTTGTTCTTTGGCTTCATCGTCGCACCACTCGTCTTTCTGCGCTTTGCTGGCGGCATAGAGTTTTTTCCTCTTGGATTCACAAGAGAGATTGAAAGATTTTGAGTGTCTAAATTTTTGTCTGGATGATTTTTGTATCCGCTTCTTCGTCGTTGTGCGTTGGACCAATTGAGCACCTCGATGGTCAGGTCACATCAGCACCAAAGGCACGCATCTTATTCGTCTAGAGACTAGAAACGTGCCAAAAGGGCAATTGCTATGCTGTTTGGAGTATCCCGTGCTCATATTGGGGTTGAAAGCGGACGTAGGACTCCAAGCGAGTGATGGTCATTGGCTCTGACTTGGTAGAAAGACGAGGTCGGTCCTTATTGGACTTGTCGTCTCTAAGACTGGATACTCCGAAGGCCTGGAAGAATATGCCCCGAAAACCCTCTACTTTACTGCACCAGGTTCTCTGTTATGTTCACCAGGAGACGTATCCAACGTTCGTCTCGCGTAAGGGTTCTGGGAGCAAGTAACGCCGATGACAGCAACGATCGGCTCCCTGATCTCTCTAGATCAGAATATCCATGTTGCCATAACTAGTATCACTTACTACTCCAATATATATCTTTGTGCTAGGAGAAACATGTATTCTGAATTCAAGATTTGATTGGAAGCCGTATGCATGCAACTTAATCTAACTCGCATGGTACCAGGAAATCTAGTAACCAAATACTCGGGAGAAGAACATACGAGTCAGGAGCGCAGATTAGATATTAAGTTATCAGATTTCTATCATATCAAAAGCAATTCATCTGTGGAGGCAAATTGCGAAGCAAAAACATTATTTTATTTCATAATTATCTTCATCAAAGGAAAACCCTCAATAAATTCATACAAATCTACGACAACCGCCTACGATACTTAGCAGTACCATTACCACCACTAACATCAGTATCCAACACTGCAACACTAAGCTCGGGCATGACAAAGCGGAACACGCCATCGCCTCCGGCCGTCAGAACAACATTGGTAGTGTTGACAATGTTGACACCAGTAAACGGGTCATTGTACATGTAGGGATCGCCAACGGAGTTGGTAAGAAGCGTAAGGTTCGCCTTGGCACCCGCGGCAACACCGTCAAAGTGGACGGAAACAGGTACGTCAACGCTGTTAGTAGTGTTGAACACGGCGCCCTTCCAGACGCGTGCGCCGCCACGGTTCTCGTCCATGCCGGCGCCCCAGTAGAGCGGGCCGTAGGACGCGTTGGAGGATGTAGGCAGGGTGTGGGAAATGGGGTGGTGAGCGAACAAGCTCCAGCAGTACCAAGTGACGGCTTTGGTAGTACGCTTGGGATCGGCGTCGTACTGGAGGAGGGTAATGGGCCACTGGAAGCGGTTGTTGTTTTTCATGACGGGGGCGTAGAAAGTGCCAGGGATGCGGTCCGAGTTGCGCTCGTAGCCGATGAGGGAGACGGCTTCGCCGACGGCACCGATCCACCAGGGGAAGGGGTACAGGTCGCCTTCCCAACGGATACCGCCGTTGACGTGCGTGGCGGCGACTTCACCGACGATGTGGCCGGCATCGTTGTCGAAACGGTTGAATTCGTAGACGAGCTCGTCGGGCTCGCGGTAGGGGTGGTAGTCACCGAGAGCATCTGAGGGAAGGATCTGGCCGTTCTTCTTGTTAGGGCCGTAGAGCGGAGGTGTGCCGCCTGGGTCGCTGGAGGCAGCGGAAGAAATGACAGTCATGTGGGGGTAGGCCTTGCGGATGGCGTTGTAAAACATGGGGAAACGGTAGGCGCGGTAAGATTCCCAGCCGCCAGGGAAACCAGCAAGCCAGTCCTCGTTGCCAACCTCGACGTAGTTGAGCTCAAAAGGCTCAGGATGACCGAGCTCGGCGCGGCGGGCACCCCAAGTGGAGTTCGCGGGTCCAGTAACGAATTCAATCTCGTTGAGTGCGTCTTCAATATAGGCATCGAGATCTTGCTGGGGAGTAACGCCACCGTCAAGAGCAAGACCGGCCCAGACACCCAAAACAATCTGGAGACCCATGTCCTCTGCCCACTCAAGATACTCCATAAGACCGAGACCGTGGGTCTGTTGGTATCCCCATACACCCTGGAAACCAGGACGATAGCGGAGGGGACCAATAGAATCTTTCCAGTCCCACCACGAGTCGTTTCGGAGACCCTCGAGCATGTTGCCACCGGGGAAACGAAGGAAGTGGGGGTTCATGTCGGCAAGAGCCTCTGCAAGATCGACACGAAGTCCATTCTTGCGGCCCTTGTAGGTAGGTGGGAAGAGAGAGATGAGGTTGAAGTCGAGTGCGCGTGCTGCGGCACCGTCGAAAGTGATGGCGAGGGTGTTGTTGGAGTTGGGAGCAGCCTTTTCTGGGACGAGCTCAAAAGTGTGCTCAGTCCAGTCATCTGCAACAGACTGGGAGGGGATTTTGACAGAGCCGAATACTTCGTCTGTAAGGTTGGATTGAAGGGATGCGGTAAAGACACCGTCGTATGCTCCCTTGACCCAGAACGATCCAGTGTATGTTTGTGGACGGACGTCCATACCCCAGTAACCATCGTTCTTGAAACCGATTACACCAGCGCCGGAAGTACCATTGCCAACTGATACTCGCATCGAGGCTGGGAGCTGCTTGGAGAGCGGCTGGTCCAAGAACTGAATGCTGAGGCCAGCATTGTTGATGGGGAAGTAGTGGGCGGTGGATACGCTGTAGTTCTGGCTGAATTGAAAGGCACGGTTTTGAATCAATTCAGCGTAGATACCACCATCACCAGAGTTGTTGATGTCCTGGAGCATCAGTCAGTATGGGCTGTGCTAATTGAGATGCAAGCAAGAATACCTCGTGGAGGAAGCCATATCCATACGGATGTCCATGCTTGCCAGTCTGGTTACCACCAGAGGAATGCACGACAATGTCTGCCGCGAGCGCAGTAGTAGCGCAAGCAGCCGCTACGAAGCCCTTGAGAAGCACCATCTTCGCGATCAGAAGACTGGCAGGTTGCTGGCCGTGACAGTAGAAAATTTGACTGCCGCAGTGTGTTCATCTTATAGTCGCTCGCCAAAGACCCGGTAAACTGACCATTTCCCGGAGGACGGGCGTGGTAAGGTACGCTAGCCCTTGGCGACAGGATGAATGTAGGCAGATCTTCATGGCGGCCTTAGTGTACATTCCAGTCGTCATGACATTTTCCGGCTACATGGCGTGTATGCACGAGCGGCTGGAAAATTGGCCGGCGGTTATTGGAGGATCTGGGGGCTCGCGAACGGAAGAAATGGATGAAGTCGAGTGCTAGTTCCTGGCGATCCATGTCGGCGGATGCAACGCCCCCTCTTGAGTGACGTGACCCTGCGCCGCCCTTCTTGGCTGGCAGTATACACCGATTTCCTTCAGGACGAGAGATTTGCGCATTCCTAGGTCGATAAGAACGAGCGATTGGACATGGGTTTGATGGATGTACACAGGAGGCTGAGAGAAGACGATGATGTGCTGTGAGTATGTAAGAAGAGCATGGGCAATGGGTAAGGGCGTCTCCACATGCCGAGGCTACGGGGGGAGAGAAACTGGGGAATAAGAGCTGGGGGTTCTCCTCCTCCGCCCTGTTGGCCTGACCGTCGCCGGTTAAAATGCTTCTTTAGTGCTAGCCATAAGACCGTTGCCGAGTGCTCAAGAAAGTTTGGCGCCGAGAAACCTCCTCTTGCTTTGAGCTTAGGAATACTGCTATGTCCAAAAGTTGCAACTTGTTCGGAGCAACATGGTCCGTAACCAAGAAAAAGGCCTCTCGTACTAAAGTCGTGGTAACGAGGGCGTCATCGCGTAAGCATTTGACGCCCTTTTGTATGGTAAAGAGGCTACACCACACCAGACCAGCAACGTCGCGCATATGAAGAGGACATGAACTCATGAGACACACTGTCAAAGTGCGTGCAATGTTGGATTTACCCCAGGTATCCACTAAATCCAAACGCCAATGCGTAACCCCAATACCCATATTCACAAAATAATTCTTAAAAACACCATATCCTCCCGATATTACCATTCCCATCCTTCTATGATATGGGTATATCGTCATCGAAATGGGTTCGCGTCTTGTGCACTGTCTCGCTTTGTCGGACTCTCCTTCTCAACATACGCTGCTGTGCCGCTCACACTGACGACGATACATCCAAGTACCTCGCTTTCCCTGATTTCTAGTCCAACTACGGCATTGGCACCCTTGTTCATTGCTTCGTTGATGAGCCTCTCGATTGCCTGGTCGCGGGCTTGGTATATGATACTCGTTATCGTCTTCGGCTCTCCCCAGCTACTGCTGAAGTTGGAGGCAATGTTCTTGATAAAAGATTTTGTGTCTTTGCGCGTCACCGATGTAGTGCCGTGTACTGCACCGATGGCGCTGATGATGCGGTAGCCGGCCAATGTTGGCGATGTCGATACAAGGAGAGCCTGAGTGCGACTTTGAGGGGCTTCGGCTTCCGATGTGAGAGGTGCTGGAGACGCGACTTGTGGTGCCGCGACTTTTGAATGAGGGTGCCAACTTGGCAACCGGTTTGGTGGGACCATCATGGTCGATCGACGGTTTGTCAACATGTTGGCTGGTTTGATATTTGTATTGGAATTGTCCAATTGAAACGAATGCTAATAGACAACAGTAGATGACGATGTAGATGTAGAGTGAATGAACGAACTAGGCTGCGGGCCATAGGACGCGACCATCAACGAATATATCTGCACGCGTCTACCCGTCTACATCGCGATGCTGGTCGGCTTGCGAAACGTTCTAAACTCGTGCCTTGGCTCGCGGGCTCCTGTGGGCTCACCTTCCGCACATCTAAGCCACGATGATAGAAACCAACTCGGCCCAGGATGCCTTGCAACAGACATTTTGCCTACAGCGGAAATTGGCACCGCCTCTAGCGAGAAGAATTAGACAGGAAACACGCGGAGTGGTGTTCCGCTCTCTACGTCACATAGTGGTTTTGGTAAGTGGAGTCGAGATGCTGAAACGCGGAGTGTCGCGGTGCTGGGCCTGAGGTTTTAGGGCCATCGCTGATACATGGATGACACTTCTAACACGCCCTGTCATATGCTGCAACTCAACCACATGGCGATAGAGATTCGCTGAGCTGCCGCCGAGATACCAGCGACGCCCACGTGGAGCGTATCAGAGGGGCTGCAGCAATCGCTGGTGAAAATCCAGTTCACGAAACGGTATCAAGAACTGCATGTCATCTGCACATAACTGCCGTTGGAACAAGAAGGAAGACTGGCCAAGAGAGACAAGACTCATTGCAAGCAATTCTTATCATCTTGGGAATTATGCGAGCATCATCTCTCGGGAACGACAACGAGCTGCCGGTCGTGGGATTGCGATGATGCATGTTGTACTTTCTCATTTCATCACTGCTAATCATGCAATTATGCTGCATACACACGCTTTCCCCCAAACCAGGTCTCGGTTACTCTGGCCTTGAGCAGCTCCTCTCCTTTCCATTGCATATCTACCACACAAAAATCAGCCGTTTTGCCGACCTCCAGGCTGCCCACACGGTCCTCAGAGAAACATGAGTATGCTGCGCCTTGGGTGGCTGCAGTTACCGCTTGTGCTAATTCGAGCTTGAAATGCTCATTGACGGGTGCGTCGCCTTCATCTCCTTGGCGAGCCGACTTGCGAGTTGTTGCGATGTATAGGTTGGGGAGTGGCGCATATGGTGCAGTAGGCGTGTCAGAGCCTATTGCCAGAGTCGCCCCATGATGCGCAAACTCGGAATACGCGAAAGCCCGCTTCACGCGTTCAGGTCCTAACAGTTTTGGCCAAGCACGGAGGATGGCCGGATCAGAGTGGACAGGTTGGATGCTTGCCGTGATGCCGAGTTCACCAAGCCGCTTCGCATCTTCGGGCGCAGTGAGCTCGAGATGCTCGATGCGATGTCGCTGGCCGGGCTTGCCATACTTTCCCAGGACTTCGACAGCATTGTGGACAGCCTGATCTCCGATTGCATGCAGCGCACACTGCAGTCCGTGTTCGGTGGCTCTCTTGACAACGGGTTCTAACATTTCAGGGGTCCAGATTGGGCCTTCGAAATGTCCATTTGAAGTGTACGGTTCTGACAGTGCAGCAGTACACGCATCAATGACGCCGTCGCAGATGATCTTGATGCCAACAATTTTCAGATCCGGGCTGGTTTGACTGTTATATTCCTGGCTTAGTTTGATAGCTCGATCGACTTGTCGTAGTCGATGCTCCTCGTCTTCGCCAGGCAGAATGCACCAATGCGCTGCAAATCGAAGCGGCAGTCCCTCAGCAGACTTCAATGCAAGAATTGTCTCCCAGGCGGGCTCTTCCATAGCCATGTCGATACATCCCGTAACCCCAGCCGCATGGTACGCGTTGATTGCAGCCCGCAGAGCGTTCATCTTATCCTCTAGTGGCGTGGCTTTTGCGAGATATGGCCACACGATCAATATCACACACGCTTCGCTCAAGAGACCCGACGCATTCCCCTGCTCATCTCGTTCAATTGTGCCACCTGCCGGGTTCTCCATATCCTGAACGCCAATCTCTTTCAACGCTGCACTGTTGCACCAGCACGAATGCAGGTCCTTGGCGTCGATATATATCGGTCTCGGGTCCAGATCGTCCAACATGCTAGCTTTGGCCTGACTGTCGGTCGTCGAGTGCATCCATCCTTTGCACAGGATGCGCGGTTTATCCGGGTTGGCTTTTGCGTACTCTGAGATACGCCGCCGGATATCTTCCAGATCTTTGGCATCATCCAAATCAACCTTGTCCAGCGATTGACCTAGCATGAGGAAATGCATGTGTGCATCAATGAACCCAGACAGGACACTTTTGCCGCCAAGATCATGGACCGTTGCGCCAGCATCACGGTGTGATTGGACTTCCTTTGCATCTGGGCTACCAATGAAGCTGATCTTATCATCTTGGATGATTATAGTCGAGTTGGAGAGAACTTGCTGTTCAGACGCGCCAGCATTGAAGCAGCGTCCATTTGTAAGAATGGTAGTATTCGAAGAGGTAGCCATGACTAGGATGCGGGGTGTTGATAGATTTCTCATTGCATTTAAGGGGAACTAGTATATGTACTATGGATGTTCACGTGTACGAATGAGTCTTAAATCCGATCAATCGCCGATACCGGTACCCCACATTTCGACTCCAAGTCTGGCTCCCCGATATCAGCTGTATTACTCCACACTGTGATACTGTAAGCTTTGGAGACTGTGGCAGTGTACGATCATCAGGGCTTACCATCGGTCGCTGTGCAATATATAGGTTTACGAATCACCCAAGTGGCACCATTCAGACCCTCTCTATGAATAACACCCTATTTACAGCCTGTTTACTTGAACCCTTACACCCAGGCTTGGACCTTCCCTTTTAGGCTTACTGAAGGACACGCTCTAAATTTGACGCTAAGTCTAACTGTTTCATCTACCATCCATCATGTGCCCAGAAATCTCAGAAACGGACCGAATAACTTACGAAGAAGCACGCAACGGAGCGGCTGCATATCTGCAATCACGACTCTCAGCAAAAAACGAAGAAGCAGACAAAGATTTTGAAATACCAGTCATCGACCTCGAACCATCATTCTCGGAATCTCTCTCCGACCGCCAGAAAGTTGCAGACCAAATACGCAAAGTATGCACAGCATCAGGCTTCTTCTACATTACCAACCACCGAATCCCAAAGTCGGCTTGCGACGGCATCCTACACCAAGCCAAGCGCTTCATGAAAGAGTTACCACTTGAAAAGAAAGAAAAATTGCATTTGAAGCACAATAAATTCGGATTAGGCTGGGAGCCCAGCGAATACACATCCATCGCAGGCGACAAGGAAGAAAAAGAAGTCTTCAATTTCGCATACGAAGCCGACCTCGACCCCACCGGCGGCGATGGCCAGTACAAGAACCTCGATGGATCAACCGGTAACGCGAACATGTGGCCCAAAGACGAAGATCTACCCGGATTCTACAGCGAAGTAAAAGAGTATTACGGTAGTGTAAGTATCCCAATCCACCCGCTTGAATCAGCTCGAAAAAAGAAGCCGCATATTTATCGTAACATACAGGTCCTAAACCTAGCGCGCCACCTCTTCCGCCTCTTCGCCCTCTCCCTCTCCCTCCCAGAATCCCACTTCGACCCCCTAACCACCCACCCAGGCGGCATCGCCCGCCTCCTTTACTACCCACCCCCTTCTTCCTCTCCTCCCCTCTCCACAGACGAAACCCAGCAAATCGGTCTAGGCGCCCACTCTGACTACGAATGCTTCACGCTCCTCCTCCCCTCCTCCACCCCGGGCCTCGAAATTCTCAAGCCCTCCGGCACTTGGTACATCGCCCCTTTTCTCCCCAACACTTTGATAGTCAACGTCGCGGATTTCCTGATGCGCTGGACGAATGGCATGTATAAGAGTACGGTGCATAGGGTTGTGAATCGCACGAGGGAGGAGAGGTATAGTGTGCCGTTTTTCTTTTCAGTCAATTATGATGCTGTTGTTGAGATGTTGCCGGGGTGTTTGAAGGAGGGCGAGGAGGCGGGGTGGAGGCCAATAAGAGCTGGGGAGTATATTTTGGAAAGGTTGAATGCTACGACTGCTTATGGAAAGGGGTTTCAGGTTTAAGGGGGGGGGGCATGGGCGAATTGAAAGGTGAAATACTGGGAAATCGGATTTCACTCGTTTCTACTATTCAGGATTTTTGAATTTTTGTTCAGCGTAGCAATTGTCTTTTCTTCTCTGACTTTCATGAATTTCACCTTCTCAAGAAGACTTGCGGTAAAACAGAATCATTATTCGATCATGAATCTAGTTTTTCGTTTATAAAGCCCACACCATTCCCAGATATGAACTCCACACATTGCAGTTGCAAAACATGCCTCAAATCTATCCATCGTACTCATATCCAGCACTCCATATCCTTCCGCCAGATCTACAAAGATACAAAGATATCGAAAAGAGGGGCATACCGAAGGAAATATCACATCCAATATGACACACACCATATGTCCTCAATAAGAATACCCCGCACCCTGACCACGAGCAGTATGTTTCGCTCTCCCCGCCCCCCGCCCTTGTCCTACATCCGTCCTCTGGTCACCATGATACGTCGGACCCGACGAAGTATTGCCATAAAACTGGCCCTGTCCCCGGCCTCGAGTAGCATTGTTATACGGCGGCGGCGGAGGATACTGACCCCTTCCATGAAAAGGAGGGGGAAAGTTACCTCTACCACCAGGTCCACCCTGCCCACGACCGTGCGAACCGTGAAAAGACCCCCTACCACGGTCGCCGCCGCGTCCACGATGCCCGCCAAACGACTGAGCTCGCAGTGGCCAGAAAATTTCTCGTGTATCCCTATCCACAGCGTGACTTCTCTCCTCCATCGTACGCAGCACTAGCGGTCCACCTTTTGCTTCTCGCACGAGAACAACAGCGCGATTCGGTCTGCGTTCGCGCACTAGCACAGTGCGGATGCGAACGAGTAGCGCAACGAGTTTCCGGAGGGCTTCTTGCTGCGCTTGTTCCCATCTCGCTACGCGCTCAGCTGCATTCTCCTTCTTCACGCGCTGGACACGTCCCGTGTCCCTGTCGTAGGGGGCAGTGAATAAGAGGGATGTGCGACCGAACCAGAGTTGGTCTTGGCATTGTACTAGAGCGCTGCTTTCGGGGTGGTAGGCTTGTGTTTTCAGTTCGACCATTTGCGCGGTGGGGACGATGTGGCCTTTTTGGAGCACGCGGATAGGAGCGGAGTAGTTGAAGGTGGGTTTCGTAGTTGGGCCTGCACCGTTGCCGGTTGTGGCTGCAGCCTCGGATTCTGTGAGGTTGTCGTTTGTCATGCCGTCGTCGTAGGCGTCGGCTTCGAAGCGGCAGACGACGTTCAGGGGACCCATTTTATAGCGGATGGCGCGATAATGGCTTGTTGCGTCAAGCATGTCGTCTGTTGTCGTTGTAAAGTCTCGCTCAAAATTGATGCCGTAACTTTGGCCGTCGGAAAGCTTCCACCAACGTGACTCGCGGCGTACAATGACTAGAGTGTTGAAGACCAGGTGCACGTTTAGTCGAAATGGCCCATTGGCTTTGCCCTGGGCAAATTCGAGCAACACGCGGAGATTGTTGCGATCGGCCAGAATGTCAACGTTGTGGAATGTAAAGTTCGGGTTCATGACGCTGAGTGCTTGGAACATAGGAGAATAAGGATTCCTTGGCTGCCGTGCATAGTTGTAATCTTGGTATTGGAAACCGCTGTCTCGCTCTAAATGATGTGGCAGAGCTGGTTGCTGCCATTTTGCTGGCTCACCCGGGACTGACAGGGAAATGTGAGTACTTCAATTAACAATGTTAAGATTTACGTACCGAAGATAGTGTTGGTGCCATCCGTAGACGCTTGCCAATTGTAGCAACAGAGAAGCTCTGGATCCTGGTCCCATGACACTTGTTGTGCGATGGGTGTGAGCGAGGCAACGTCAATTGTCTCAACCGCCTCTCCCGCATCTCTGGCAATGGTCTTTTCAAACCGCTCAAGTTTTTTCTTGCGTTTCTTAAGTAGGGCTTCATCGACTTCTGGCTCTTGAGCTGCGCCCGCATCGGCAGTCCCGTCCACTATGGGAATTCCGTTTCCGTCATCTCCGTCTTCATCATCATTGTCTTCATACTCTTCATACTCTTCATCCGCATGGGCTGTTTGTCCGGCTGCAAGAATGGGATCCGCAGTGTTACTGTTCTGTAGACTCTGCCAACTAGATCCTCCCAATGCCATGGCAATCTTTGCCTCAAAGGACATGTTTGAAGCGTCCATGGCTGGTGACGTTGAAGATGGTATATTAATGGGAGTAAGTTACCGGCTCTTGCTTCAAAGATACTGCAACGTATTTGCCTTGCGATACAGCTCTCCTACACCTCCTTTTCTAGCTATGCTATTAATTCAATATGTCCGCAAGGAAGTGAAAACAACTTAAACAGTCGCATTCGAGTAAGCCTAGCTCTATTTTGTTTCATAAAAGACCAACGACGATTGTGACTTACTCTATATATAGAGCGCTTCCTGCCCTCTACATGCAGACAGCTCGCTCAAACCGGATTCAAACAGGCGAAAGCGAGTGAAGTAGTCAGACCAACTAAAGCAATGAATCATGTGATGATGGTAAGTTGTGTAGTTCATGCAAAACGGGGGTGCGTTGTTTACGCTACTGAGCCCCTGTAGCCGCTAGCGCGCCTCTCCCGCGTCTAGCCAGACTGGGCCTCTATCACCTGCTTTCACGGTGACCTCCATTTACAAATATGCCTGCAGAACACGCTCTATGGAAACAAGTAACATCCTTCCTTTTTGCAATTAGTATCTCTGAAAATCCTATGAGAATTACAAGACGGTCAAAGTTGGTTTGCATTTGTCAGAGTCAAAGCTGGAGTACTTCTTTAATGTGACCATATCTTCATCACAATCAGCAGTGGTCATGGTAACGAAAGGTGCGTGAAGTGAACAAAGTCTGATTCACTGCAGAAGATTGTGTGACAAAAGGATGAAACGTGTTCTTGCAAATGTATGCACTGACATGCGAAGAGGCCAGCAATAATGGACTTGATGCGTATATGATTATTACATAAGAAAAGACGCCAGGTCGTAAGGGTCGTGGTTCACGGCAACAACACCCATCATAGTCTAATTTTCCAACAAAGGCGTAAACTCGACACCATCAGACACGGCTCGTTGCGGGGTACATGTTGGTCGAGTGATGCTATGAGCGGAGCATAGCGGGGTGCGGGGAAGGTGATCGTCCGCGTAGCATGGGAGTGCTAGGCTTGAGCATGGGACTAGCCGTAGCGCTTAGTGCATCGAGACTGAGCTTGCTTATGGCATCGAGATTATCCTGGACGTCCTCTTTGCTGAGGTCGAGCATGAGGCGCAGTTCATTGGCCTTGAGAGACTGGCCTAGACCAACTGCCAACTGCTGCTTATTGGCGGAGCCTGGGACGTCGTAGTAGGACCACCGGTATTCAATATCCTCCAGGCGATGTGGCTCTGCGGGGGTGGTGAGTCTGGCGACAATGCGCCTCACATCCATGCCGAAAACGCCTGATATCAAGGGCTCAGTGCCAATTGCTCCCAAGCTGGCACCAGATCTGCCTCGCAGAGAAAGGGGAACTTTGGCATCTTTCTCAAGAGGCAGCTCGTTGAGGCGGTTGGAGGCGCCGGCATCACGGAGCTTGGCTCGCTTGAAGGAGGCATTCTTGAGTTCGGTCAGACCAAGAACAATATACAGCGGCTTCCCTGCTTGAATCTGTTCGGCCATCCAGGTGCGGGCATCGGCATCGCTGCACACGGCCTCAAAGGCCTTGGTAGGGCTCTGGGTGGTGCATTGGACCATCTGCTCAGCCTTGACAGTGAGCAGGTTGGGCTGTCTGTATATCCGTCCGAGATCGAACTTGGCGCCATAGTTTGTCATAAAACGGCCCTCGGTATCGACTGAGTAGAGGTCTTTGTAGCGGAGCTGGATGTGGAAGTCGTTCAAGTCATCGACTGCCGAGTGGGCCTTGTCAGGGTAGAAAGAGTCGCGCTCTGGATGGACGGGGTCCGTGAGCAGCTGGCCGACGGTGACGGCATCGGCGGGGATGGGCTTGGGCAAGAGGGCGTTTTGGACCATTGCTGCGGGGCGCGGGTCTGGTGTGGGTTTATATGCTGCGGCGTGTTGGAAGAGAGTCGTGGAACAAGCAGCCTGTGGTCAACTGGGCGGGAGGGGCAGGGTGGCAGGGTGACAGGGTGACGCAGGAGAGCAAAAGGATGGCGAGAGCTCTCCCATGGCTGCGAATCAGAGGGGCGCATCAGGCCCTGTGGCAGCTGCTTGGCTAATCGGGTCCGTCTTTGCTCCAGATGCTCGCAACCAGAGTCGCAACAGCAGGATCGAGTTGCAGTATGACTCGCCGTGTCAAATACACCAAGACGAGCTATCACGACGATGATGCATTGTCGCGGCTGGCACAAAAGATGTCGTCACGTGCTGTGCCTGAGCGGTGCCGGATAAACAAGGAGCCGCTGACTTTGTGCAGGCGAAGCACTACTAGTAGTGTAGCAGTACCATGACTTTGACCCCGCCGGCCACTATCTAGAAGTATGCTTGGAGAGCATCGCTGATGCTCTGCGTCGACACCTGGCAGTTGCACGCATGCCCGGATCCGCATCGTATACCTAGCCTGAAGGCTTTGCACACGCGCAAAGATTTTCGGCCCTCTTCCTTGTTCATGTGCTGCTACACATGCAGGGTCCATCAGAGTTCTCCGATGAGCATCGAGCATCGAGCATCGCGCAGGCACACCGGCATGGACCATTACATACACGCATTACATAGACTAACAGAGAAAGAGCTGAGTAACCCTGACTGCAGACACGCCGTGTACCCAGAATACTAGACACAGCCCGATTTGTCAAATGTTAGTCGGAGACATAGCGTTCTTTGTCAACATGGTAATCGCTGACAGTGCATGCCATGCCACTGATAGCGGGATTCTCGGAGACACATGCTTGGGACATAGTAGACTACAACGCCTGACTCTCGAGTGGCGCCATGTCGCAGTGACATGCAAACCAAGGTGAACTGCAGCCATGTCCAATGCAGATGGCCTTGCATGCACCGTCTGCATCGGCCAAAAACGCCAGATAGGCCCAGGAACACAGGGCGAGCTAGCATTAGCAGACAGCCACGCTAACGTCACGTCTGTCCGAACCAACCCACCACCCCCACCATCACCAGCTAGCATCCCAGCCGAACGCCGTAAACCCAGAATATCCACAATACGGATCCATTGGCGAATCATCCCTGGAAGCATGACGTCGCGCCACTATTGAATCGAGCTACACGTCACTCTGGACCCAGCGCCCCTCACTAACCACTAACCCGAGCCTCGCAATCATGTCGTCTGGCCAAACACTACTTGAACCCCTCGGTACCCCTCAATTGCCCTCTTCATCCTCATACTCTCAGCTTCAATTGCACCTTGCCAACATTTGAGTCTTCTTCTTCTTCTTCTTCAATCAATACCCCACCGTCACAATGATTCCCGTTCCCCAAGCAACCGAGCTCAAGGACCTCTTCAGCCTCAAGGGCAAGGTCGTCATCGTCACTGGTGCCTCTGGCCCTACCGGTATTGGCACAGAGGCTGCCCGCGGATGCGCCGAGTTTGGCGCTGACCTCGCCATCACCTACAACTCTCGTGCTGAGGGTGCCGAGAAGAATGCCAAAGAGATGAGCGAGAAGTATGGCGTCAAGGTCAAGGCCTACAAGTGCCAAGTCAACGAGTACGCCCAGTGCGAGAAGCTCGTCCAGGACGTTATCAAGGACTTTGGCAAGGTCGATGTCTTCATCGCCAACGCCGGCAAGACTGCCGACAACGGTATCCTCGACGCCACTGTTGAGCAGTGGAACGAGGTTGTCGAGACTGACCTGACTGGTACCTTCAACTGCGCGCGTGCCGTCGGTCTCCACTTCCGCGAGCGCAAGACTGGCTCCCTCATCATCACCTCATCCATGTCTGGCCACATTGCCAACTTCCCTCAGGAGCAGACCTCATACAACGTCGCAAAGGCTGGCTGCATACATTTGGCCAAGTCGCTTGCCAATGAGTGGAGGGACTTTGCCCGTGTCAACTCCATCTCCCCTGGATACATTGACACTGGTCTGTCCGACTTTGTTCCCCAGGACATTCAGAAGCTGTGGCACTCCATGATCCCCATGGGCCGTGACGCCAAGGCTACTGAGCTTAAGGGCGCCTACGTCTACTTTGCCTCTGATGCTTCGTCGTACTGCACTGTAAGTTTTGTTTTATCATTGTTGGTATTCAATGGCTAATGTGTATATAGGGCTCCGATCTCCTCATTGACGGTGGTTACTGCGTCAGGTAAACGTGTCGCTCCTGGACAAGGATACGAAGGAATGAATACAATAATATCCCAGCGCATGCCGGAAGCTATGATTACATGTATCTAATTTGGAAATGTCAATAAGCTTCGCAGGTTCCATAAATCTTGTTTACCCATGTTGTCTGCTGTTGTGTGGTATGTGAGCTAACTCATTTGAAACAAGTCATCCGAATATATTGATTCAGGAAAACGTCCATATGCAGGAACCAGGAAGACAGGCACATGTTTCCCAGCTGCCATGTGTCTGTCTATATGTAGGGCTGACGAGGCGGATAAACAGCTTACCAAGTCGGCTACTTGAAATACTTCCCCGCAATCCCCAATTAGCGACTCCGCATCATCAACCGCGGCAAACCTCAGCGCGTCGATCCTGCAACATCAGCAATCAGCATCAGCAACATTCTCACCCCACCATGTGATAAAAAAAAAGGCCCAAATATCTCTTTTCCCTCCAGATCTTTACCCCAACCTTGTATCCCCCCCTTCTACAAAACAAAAAATGCCATCCCCCAAGCAAGAAACGTACGGCGACCTAGGCCCCTGGGCCGAACCCTCATGGTACACCTCGCTCTCCTCGCCCTACTACACCGCATCCCATAAAAAACTGCGCAACGAGATGCGCACCTATATCGACGAGCACGTAAAACCCTACATGCTCTCGTGGGAAGAAGCCGGCGAAGCTCCCGCCGCTGAACGCTTAAAATGGGCACAAACAGGCTTTGCATTCGCAGACATCCCCGAGCCGTATCGCGCAGCCAATGTACCGGGGCCGGCGGGGATACCGGTGAAAGAGCTGGATGCTTTCCATTTGCTGATTATGAATGATGAGGCTAGTCGGGTTGAGGGCGGGGTGGCGACAGCGCTGGCGGGCGCGAGTGTGATTGGGGTGCCGCCGGTGGTGCATTTTGGGACGGAGGAGCAGAAGAGGAGGTGGTTGCCCGGGTTGTTTACGTGGGAGACGAGTTTTTGTCTTGGGGTGACGGAGCCGGGTGGTGGTGTATGTGTATACCCTCTTCTTCACCTTCACTCTATTTCTGATTTGCGAGCGATATATTGAGGATTGGCATTGGTGGTGTTATAAGTGATACAGCTGACGCTACAATACAGTCCGACGTCGCCAACCTCCAGACCACCGCCACAAAATCCCCCGACGGCACCTCCTACACCATCAACGGCTACAAAAAATGGATTACCGGTTTCCCCTGGGCAACGCACATGACAACCGCCGTCCGCACCGGCGGCCCCGGCGCAGCAGGCCTCTCCCTCATCGTCATCCCAACAAACTCCCCCGGTATAACCCACCGCCGCATCTCCAACAGCGGCCAAAAAGCTGGCGGCGCCTCCTTCGTCGAACTCGACAACGTCGTCGTCCCCGCCGACCACCTCATCGGCGCTGAAAACGCAGGGTTCCCCATCATAATGCGGAATTTCAACCGCGAACGCTACATACTCGCCGTATCCTGCAACCGTAAAGCGCGAACGTGTCTGTCCGAATCCATGGCGTATGCGCGGCAGAGAGAAACGTTCGGGAAGCCGCTGGTGGAGAACCAGATTATACGGAGTAAGCTGGCGACGCTGGCAAGGTACGTAGAGTCGCATTGGGCGTGGTTGGAGCAGTTGGCGTTCCATGTGCAGAATGCGCCTAAGGGATGGATGGATCCGGGGATTGCGGGGCAGATTGCGCTGTGCAAGGTACATGGGGGTAGGATACTCGAGTTGGCGGCGAGAGAGGCACAGCAGGTGTTTGGGGGCGCGGGGTATCAGAAGGGTGGGGGACCCGGGGCGGTGGTGGAGCAGATTAGTCGGGATTTGAGGATGATGGTGGTGGGAGGGGGGAGTGAGGAGATTATTGCGGATTTGGCGGTCAGGCAGGAGGTTGGGCTTGCGAAGGCGAGGGGGTGGAAGTTGTGATATGGATAATGTGATGTTGTGTTTCTTAGCAATAGACATGGACCAAGCATACTGAAGTGGACAGTTGAAAGTGAAGAAGATGTTTTGATTATTCAAAGCCAACAGGCAACTAACTAGAAAGGTATCGTTTTTTAAAACAAAAAAGCAAATTGCATTCCATCAGTCGTGTACTCATGATTGCGAGACGTAGACTATAAATATATGGCTGCACCAATAAACGCCGAGTGAGGTATCCTAACGCGCTAAGCAACAACAAAAGAAGAGAAGAGAAACGAAGAAGAGACAACAACAACAACATTCTATCAAGCCGCGACGACGGGCTGTCGTGTTGGCGATGCACCGTTGACGGTTGATGACTCCTCTTCCTCGATATCGGAACACAATGCAACCTCCTTGGACAGACGTGAAGGCTTCTCGATACCGGCATCGACAGTGACGTAAGAGGTTGAATCACATCCCTCGCCGTAAAAGTTGCTTGGTGCCAAATCACCCAATGGCTTGCGGTCCTCATCCATAGAGTCCTTGACAAACTTGCGTACGATGCGGCGTTTAATAGGCTCATCACCGAGAATCTCCGTCTCATAGCCGTCATCCTCAACCAGAGTGGCTGCCTGAGAGCGGGGCTGCGAGGCACGGAAGCCTGGGGGTGGGATATTCTCCTTTCCGCGGTCCTCGTTGCGTGTCTTGGTCTCGACGTCGTCATCGGATGAGATGTCAAGGGTAGAGGCAGAGTGTTCCATGAGGTTGGAGGCCTCCTGCTCGGGGGTATCCTCGTGAATCTCGAAGAACCAGGCCTTGGGCATAGTTTCGTCAAGTGCGCTAGCTTGCTGGGCGGGGGCGGAGGCGGGCGTGGCTGTTACTTTGGGTGCTTTGGGGGTGTAGGTAGAGATGGAACCACTTAGTGCTGCGTCAATGGAGAAGGGAAGTCCTGGGCTGCTCTTGGTAAAGGCCGGGGGGTCGACGCGTCGGAAAGGCGAGGTGGAGGCGCGACGCTTGGAAATGGCATGGAGACGCTTGTTCTTTGGCGATCCGCGGCTGTTGGTGATGGGCGTCGACTTGGTGGAGCTGGGCGATGAGCGGGCCTTGCGGGAAGACGAGACGGAAGGCGTGGAGGTGAGGCTAGTGCTGGTCTTGATGGGCGAGGTGAAGGCTGGGAAGCTGGCTGGCTTGACGAATCCGGCATCACTAGTGATGGCGGTGGTGGTTTTGGTCTTCTTAGTCGGGCTGCTAAAGACGAGAGGGTCCACGTTCTCGGAATCGGCATCCTCGAAGATCTCGGGCGCGCGCTGGCGCTTACCCGTTGACGGACCGGGGGCAAGCTTCAAGCTCTGCGAGGGGGAAAGCTTGGAGATGGCTATGTGAAGGCACGGTTAGCCAATGCTGAGCTGCATGTCAGACGAGGTTCTTTACAATTCTGGCGATTCTTTGCGCTGTGCAGTCCTTGCAGCCGGGACGAGCCGAGCTCGGCAAAGGGTTGGCGCGTCGAGGTAGCCATGGTACAGAGAGTGAAGAATACGGCGGTACAGGTTTGCAGAAATTAGAGATGCAGCAGCAATGGGCTGGAGTTGCGGTGGTTGTGGTGTTGGAGGTGGTGGGTAAACAGGCGCTGGGGCGTGAGGGTAGCTAAGTAGTGGGGGTGTGAGTGTCGACGTGACTCTGGGATTAGCCGGGCACACAACAACAAGCGTAGTGCAACAAGCAGCGTATGGAATGAGTGAAAGAGACACAGCGACTTGGATTCCCACAGCGACTCTTGAGCCCAGCAAAAGAGGATGAGCAGGAGGAGTAGAAGAGAGAATGAAGCAGAAAAGGCCGTGGTGGGCAGGCTTCAGCTAATAGACGGAGCACTCAACGCGTCGGTGGCTAGCGTGTCGTTCACGTATTCTAGGGGCGAGCGCGCGCTGAGGGCGTCATCTCCACTCCACCCCAGACACTTGCCGGGATGCCTCTCCGAATCAGACGCTTGGAAACCGGCTTCATCCTAATCAGCGCAATTCATGCAATGCCGTCTACTGGCCATTACCCTCTGGGTCCACCCGCGCTATTTGCAGATATGCCTTACAGCCAGCCTATGCCGCCCCATAGACACGCTCGCGATGCGTCCATCCGGCCTTCCAAAAGACGTGAACTGCCCGTTCCCCATGTGCCCACTTGGCGCGTCTGGCTGCTTCTGCTGGAACGAGTAGTGTGTGTCTTGAGACGGGCACCGGACGACTTTTGCGTAACAGCAATGTCCCTCGAGGGGGGGTTGGTGGACCGGAGCTGTGCTGCGCTTTGGCTCCATCCCACTCGCGCCATGTTCCAAGTCCCGGGCGGTGTTTCGACGCGTAGAGCTGGATGCATGTCAGCGACGTGATTCCCGGTAATGCTATGCGCGACGAGGCGCCCTCTGCACGCGAAGTCTGCTTCGTCACGCTCAATATATCAAAGGTTGGGACACTCGTTGGTTCCCCGTGCTGTATCCATTACACCCTCACTCCCAGCATTCAGCCTTTGCGCTCCACCATGACCACTCCATACGAAACATCCATATTACTCCTATAGCCTTGGGGGAGAAAAAAATCCATTTTCCATCAATTCATCCTAGTCCCCACTAAAAATCCCCAGGTCTCGTTTCTTCAACACGGTCCGTCATCAGTCGCGCTTTCGTGGTTCTAGTACTAGTCCAAGCACCCACGCCAATCGCCGAACCCCACATAAAAAAGTCCGATATACTTTTTTTCAGCCTCGGAAGACCGACAAGACTAGTACTTAGTCACGCGTACCGGTGTCCCGCCCCAATTCGCATTTAGATACGTCGCGTTGTCCTCATCGAAGCCATTCCCGTATCTGACAGTGCCTCTTCTGCTACTTCCGTGCGCCTCCCAGCCATGCTGATTATCAGCGCGTCTTTGCTCGCGAGACGTGCTTCGCCGACCTGTGTCATGATGATTGCTTTGCATGCTCTTATTACTAGGGCACCCGTGTGTGCTGCTGGAGCCTGCAATGCTGACGTCACTTAGTGTCTTGTCGCGCTCGAACCCGTCCCATGTTACTTCGCTTGACGAGTGTGTCGTAGGTGTATTGTTCAGGACGTGTTGCTGTGAGGGATAAGCTTGGGTACCCGTCCATGCAGGATTGTCTGCTGCCTTTCGTCTGCGACTCCAGTTGCCTACGCTGTTGGATGGACTGGTTGCCCAAGTATATGGGTGAGGCAAATTCCTGGCATCACCTCCCAACGAGGTACTGGATGCATCTTCCACGGCCGGCGCCTTGTATGTCGAGCAACTCTTGGTCGACTTTTTGCTCTTGCTCGAGGTCGACCCATTATTCTGGTACCAATGATCCGGACCATCCACTTCCCACGCGTCTCCAGCGCGCCTACTCTCCCTAGAAACTGGCTTGACGTGCCTGTACCCCTTTCTCACCATCTCGGCTACCGATTTTGAGCTCCTGTAGTCCCAGCTCTCGCTTGCTGAGTCAACTGTAGACACAGCTGAAGGCTGAGTGTGTGGTGACCATGCATTTGTACCACTCATCATGAATTCTGCCGGTGACCTGGTGGTCTCGCTTCCAGAAGACAGGCATCCACTCTCGCACTCAAATTCTGGGATAGGCGCGAGTACTTTTGTTGGCAGGCCCTGGTTACTGCACCGTCCAAATTTCTTATGCCTCCTCCTCGCCGTTTTAGCACTCCCCTCGGACCGGCCTGAACCCATATGCTGCTCCAGTCTCAGCTGCTCCCCATCCCCTCTCACAGACTCAGCCTCAGATGCCTTAATCCAAGCCCACCTTGGCTGCTGCTGCTGCGCCCCAGAATCGAACTCCCCCTCCTCATCCACAACCACAACTCGCCCATCCTTCTCCCTGATAACAAACGTCCCCCACTCCCGCGGCAACGGTACGCACACCTTCTCTTTCTTCTTCTCGCTTTCCCCCACGCCACCACCCCCAATCTTCTGCACCCGCACACACCCACGCAGCCCCCGTATCTTGTCTATATGCCGCTGCACATCTCCGCTCACCGCTTTCCGCACATACTCGTTCCACACTTGCTCTTTGCTGTGCTTCTTCTTCTCTTTTTTTCTGTCGCGCGCGTGGTGGGATGATACACCGATGTCGCGTAACACGCTGTCCGCATTGTCGTCGATGAAGCTGCCCGTGTACGCCGACGTGTCGGATCCGTGCCGTAAGAGCCATTGCGCTACTTGATGTGGACCCAGGCCCCGGGGTAGGCGGTTGGTTAGCGAGATGGCGTCGTCGATGAAGGAGGGTGGGGTTGTGGAGCTCATGGTGGTGTGGTGAGATGTTTTTGTGAGGTGAGAGTGGGAGTGACAGTGCGAGGTGCTAGGCTCGCAAATGTAGGTGTTGTAGGCTGGTGGGCAACTATGCTTTGGCTTAAGTTTTGGGGTTGGTTTTTTCCAATGGGTAACGAGGTGGATGTAGAAGAGAGGTTTGCGAGGACGTTTCGAGGGCATTGTTTGGGGTGGCGGGGAGAAGTGAAAGAGGTATGTCCTGTCCGTTTGCAGAGTGATACGTGAGAGAATGATGATCAGCAATTCTAAAACTAGAGCGCTGCAAAGGAATTGGATACAGAAATATACACAAGGTTGACGACATTAAAAACCAGTTACTGTAACACAATGTTGTTTGGCCAACTACTAGGATATATATGCGCACATTAAACAAACATCAAGACAAATACCGGCGCTGAGCCCAGCCCAAGGGGACACAGCAGTGCAGCTCAAACTACTCCTTACAGCTTTGCTTTTTCCTTCTTCTTTTCTTGCTCCCATTGCAGCTGCACATTGCGCATCTTGTACCAGCTCCACAGTCCCGCCATGGCACCAAACGGCGGGAAGACCCAGAGAAGAAAACTCCACCACCGCGGACTTCTTTTCCGAACATCTTGCATCACTCTCTGCACCTCCTTCTCCAAATGTTCTCTATCATGATCATTCCAGACCACAACGCCATTACCCGGCCCCCTCCGCAAACAACGCTCTGCCTTCTCGCGCACATCGCCTTGGCTCATAACGCGGTTCCGCGCATCCTCCTCAGTAAGATGTGAATCCCGAGCGCGCAGACGCTGGATCTGGATTGCGGGGTCCGAGACGCCAACAACGAGAATGGTGCCGCAGTATCGCTCCCATCCACTCTCAAAGAGAAGAGGGACATCTAGCACAACAGCCCAGTTGCCGCGCAGATAGGCCCATACCATCTGCTTGTACATCTCCCTGCGTATCGCGGGGTGGACAATGCTGTTGAGCATCTTCCTGTCGCGCTCCTTCTCCTCGCCAGCACCAAACACTCTTCGTCCCAGCGCTGGTCGGTTCAGCGGCGCGCCTTTCGGTGTCGCATCCTGCAGGAGCAAGTCCGGTGTCGAAGGGGAGAAATATTTAACAATCGCATTGTATCCTGCTGTGCCGGGCTCGACAACCTGTCGCGCGATGAGGTCGGCGTCTATGATTGGAAGCGAATATGGTGGCTTGGATAGTAGAGATGAGACGGTCGATTTGCCCGTCGCAATCGATCCGGTGAGGCCGAGAAGGAGCATGTTTAATTGTTTTTTTGTTGTGTACGTTGGTGTCGTTTGCCGTACATGGTGAAGATGAGAGATGTAATGACGAGTGCGGGGAGCTGTTCCTGAGCTCGTCCCGGTACGTACCTCGGAGCTTGCGCTCAGACCAACGACATCCACTAAACACAGCCTATCCGCACTCTTCTCTACTTGGCTCACTTTGCTTTATGAACCATTTAGTTCTGCCCATAATGCTCTTTCAGTCAGATCTACATGAAGAATGGTCAACAAATATATCACAGCGGTTCACCCGCTGATTCCGGTGCAACTACCAGGATTATTACCAAACTCACACCACTTTCCTAGCAAGCTGTACAACCTGACCCATGCTGATTTCCGCGAATTGGGTCACAGTTTCCCTGACATATGCAAATCAGCCGTAATACTATGAGGTTACAGTGCACAGGACCGCTGTTCCCAAGGTAGGATACATCTGATCATCCACAGCAGCCTTCCCCGCCTTCGTGTGTGCAACTATATATACTCTTCGTGATGCCCGCCATGTGATAGACATAGACAGCATAGCCATGCGCCTCCTAACTACCCTTTCATGGGTTGCACAAGGCACCCTTGCCTCTACAATTACCTTGCAACAATGGAATGTCATATCCTCTGCCAACGTCGTTGATGACCCCACCAGACTCTCTCAATCCGGCATCGACACTTCATCATGGTATTCCATCGGACCCGCTGCCACACTCATGAACACACTTCTCAGCAATGCGGTGTACAACGACACCGACTTGTTTTATTCGACCAATATGCAAAAGATAGACACTGCGCTATTTCGAATCCCATGGTACTACCGAACTGACAAAGTCGTGATCGCCGAGAAGACTCCCGCGGACTACTACACATTAATCACCAATGGCATCACCTCAAGAGCGGACATTTGGGTCAACGGGCAACTTATTGCAAACAAGGAAACGCAGGCTGGGTCGTATGCTGGGATAGAGTACGATATATCTAACCTCATCCAGCCCAATGGTGCGCAAAACGTAGTCCTGGTGAAAGTGTATCCTACAGATTACAACCGAGACTTTGCTATTTCCTTCTTAGACTGGAACCCTGCTCCCCAAGACAATGGAACCGGCATATGGCGACCATTTCAACTGAAAAGGTCAGGCCAGGTAAGACTAACTACACCGAGGGTCACCGCACACGCCGCGCTCGATGGAGGTCTTGATATCTTTGTGGACGTCAAGAACATGGCAAAGGACGGCGATGTTGAGGGCAATGTTGCGTGTACAGTCTTCGACCCTAATAAACTCGCAATCTTGAGCGCAACGTCGAACTTCAAGCTCACTAGCAGTCAGCAATCTACCATCTCTTTCAGGGGGAAAGTAGACAAACCTCAGGTTTGGTGGCCTTACCAATGGGGCAGCCAGCCGTTATACAGCATTCAATGCACCGCTTCGACCTCGACCAATCCTATTTCCGACTCTACACCACCAACCAACTTCGGTATCCGCACGGTAACTTCTTCTTTGAACCCACGCTTCAATGATACCACGTTCTTTGTCAACGGCCATCGATTCCAAGCTCAGGGTGCGGGCTACACGTCTGATATTTACCTAAGATTTGACCTAGAACAGACCAAAAGACAATTCCAATTGGTCAAAGATATGGGTCTAAACACTATCCGCTCGGAAGGAAAGCAGGAACACCCGGAATTCTACGATCTAGCCGACCAAATGGGCATCATGATTCTTGCTGGCTGGGAATGCTGCAACAAATGGGAGGGATGGACTTACAACGACATTGGCAGTGGAGAAAAATGGACTGATCTTGACTACCCAATTGCGGCGCGATCGATAAAGCACGAAGCTGAGATGATGCGGCATCATCCAAGCATGTTGGGCTTCCTGATTGGAAGTGACTTTTGGCCGAACGACAGAGCAACACATATCTACCTCGATGCTCTCAGTGCTGTAAACTGGGACATCCCAATTCTAGCATCCGCAATTCAGTGGGGAGCACCAGCACAACTCAATAACAGTGGATTGAAGATGCAAGGTCCATATGACTGGGAGCCTCCCAACTATTGGTACGATCCTCAACGTCGCTACGGCAGTGCAGCAGGATTCGGCTCTGAGCTGAGTGCAGGAGCAGGCACACCTGAGCTTAATTCCCTAGTGAGATTCCTCTCGCCATCTGACCTGGAAGATCTCTGGAAAGAACCAAAGAAAGGCCTTTACCACATGGCGACAGAAGGCTCAGTTTTCCACACGCGCGAAATCTACAACACCGGTCTTTGGGCACGCTACGGCGCCCCATCAAGCCTATCCGACTACGTCCTCAAAGCGCAAATGATGGACTACGAAGCAACACGCGCCCAATTCGAGTCTCTGATCAGTACTTGGAACGAAGCCCTCGAGAGACCCGCAACAGGCATGATATACTGGATGCTCAACAACGCCTGGCCCTCTCTCCATTGGAACCTCTTCGACTACTATCTCCGCCCAGCAGGCGCCTACTTCGGCACCAAAGACGCCCTTAGTACACCCGAAACCCTCACTCTCAACTACGAAACCCAAGCTGTATCCCTCGTCAACCGCCTCCTAATCCCCAACACCCCCGGATATATCTCCGACCAACGCATCATAAGCATGCAAATCGTATCCCTAAACGGCACAACTATAGCCAACCAAACCACCGCTGCAATTACGAGACCTAACTCCGCACACGAAATAGCCAAACTTCCCGCTTGGCAAGATAAAACCTCTGATTCTGTCGTCCTAGTTCGCTTGCGGCTTAACAATAGAAATAGTACTCTAGTAAAGAAAACATACTGGCTCTCGCACACACCCGACACCCTAGACTGGGGCAAGTCAGATTGGTACTACACCCCTGTAGCCAAATACGAGGATTATTCCGCTTTATCGCGTATCCCCGCCGCCGACATC
This sequence comes from Bipolaris sorokiniana ND90Pr, assembly GCF_000338995.1. NCBI lineage: Eukaryota > Fungi > Ascomycota > Dothideomycetes > Pleosporales > Pleosporaceae > Bipolaris > Bipolaris sorokiniana. Next base: position 1,316,999 of record NW_006911897.1, on the reverse strand, counting down.
ACTGTTTCCATCGCCCCTTCTTACCCCGGGAAAAACTTATTAGCGCGTCTGGTGTTGAGGAATACTGGGACAGTGCCCGCGGTGTTTGTACGGTTGAACATCGTTGATGCGGCGGGAAGGGATGTCGGATCGCTGCTGTGGAGTAAGAATTACTTTACGCTTTTGCCTGGGGAAGAGGAGATTGTGGAGGTTGCAGGGGGAGAAGGGGAGGGTGCGAGGGTGCTGGTTGTTGACGGGAGGAATGTTGGGGAGAGGAGGGTTGTGCTGGGGTATTGAAGGGGTGGGGATGGAAAAGGTCGTTTGATTGTATTTATTTAGTTTGGGGGGGGGGGGGTTGTTAAATGAGGATATCGTGGAGTGTTCTGCGCCTAATTCCTTCATATTTCCTGTTCGCTCTTTCGTTTTAAATAGACTGAGTTGGTGAGAAGCAAGAACATACTGCCTCCGAGATTTCGAAATTGGGGGTGGAGCTCTTGTACAGCACATCATCACTTCATTCTTGCCTTGCCCCCCTTCCTTGATGATATGCCATGCTACATCCTCCCGTTAAAGAAGAGTTCCACAAACAAACACATCTCAATCCGACACCTCCCCATGAGTCACACTCTTCTTAAGCGGCTCTACAAGCTTCCGCGAGGGCCGGAAAATCTGCAACTGGTTATCCTCCGCCGCACCCATCATAAGCCATGGATCATTCTTATTCCAATCAAAGTCGCAGATCCTGTTTGTGAAACCGCCGTGCATGAACAATCTATCCCATAATTAGTACACATCTTCAACAAAAAAGAACCATGTCTTGAAAACTTACAACTCGGGCGGTCCATCTTCCGCCTCTTCCTCCGTCTGCTCGGACCCAATCTTGCTGAGATCCCAGAGGCAAATACGGCGATCGTAGCTGGAACTCGCGAGGATAGCAGCGTCCTGCGGGTGCCACTGTAGCCCGATGACGTCGGCGCGGTGACTCTGGAGGCTATGCAGCTTCTTATCGAAATTGCGCAAGTCCCAAATACCGACTGTTTTGTCCGCCGAGCCCGTAGCGAATGTGCTTTCGAATTCTGGGTGGAATGAAATGCAGTTTACAGCGTCTTCGTGGGCTTCTTTTCTGTAGAGGGCTTTCTTGTGGGTTTCCATGCGGGTGTCGATGATTTGCCAGGTGAGGTCGTCCGAGGCGGTGCCGATGAGGAAGTTGTGGATGGGGTGGTATTGGACGTCGTTTACGGTTGCGCTGTGGACGGTGTAGGTGGCGGTGGGGCTGAGGGTTTTGTTGCTCTTTGAGAAGCCGGATTTGAGGTCCCAGGTCTTAACTGTGGTGTCTTCGTTTCCGGTTACCAAGTGGCCTTCTTTGAGGGGACTCCAGCTTAGACCGAAACCCTCCTTGCTGTGGCCGACCAGCTCGGCTTCGAACTTGATAGAATCGTCTTTGGGTTGAAGGGGGTGCTTGGTTCGGTCGAATACCAGTACTTTGCCGTCTACGCATAGAGATGCTATTATGTCTGGGTTTTGGGGCTGGTATCGCGCCTTGTTGACCTCGCCTGGGTGGTTGATCTTTTGTACAATCTTGAAGTCAAAGGGCCGCTTGGCATTTCCGTGTCCGCCAATCTCCCCTCGCTCTTCGTTGAGCTCTGACAGGTCGGGCTCGCGAAAATCGGGTATCTCGCAGTGGGCGATCTGGAGGTAGTTTTGCGCTTGGTTCGAGGTGTGGGTGCCGAGGATGACGCGGTGCTGGCTCATGTTTGTGCCTTCGACTGGCTTCTTGTCGGGAAGCCATTGTGTGGTGAGCGTCGGCCACTCGAGCGCGCGGCCGTACAGCATATCATAGAGAAATACAGAGTTCTTCTTCCATATCTTGTACTCTTCGTTGATAATCTTCTGCTCGACCTGCTCCTGGTCGTCCATCTCATGGGAATCGTGGGCGTCTGTGATGACGGTGTTAGTGTCAATTTGAAGATTACTGCCTTATAATTCATGTCTTGTCCATATCCTCTAGAATGTGCCTGTCGGAGAGCAAACAGTGCGCTAGTCATGTCAAGATGATAGCATGTAATGCGCAGCTCGCGGCCTGTCGCAAATGCAATCATATTTGGTTGACACCCTGACAAAGCTCTGGGCGATACTCAGCCCAAAGAGCATTATCCATGCCTCGTTCGTGTGAGCGAAGAGCGCTTGTGGAGGCATACAAAGCTACGACTAGCAATTGTCCAGCACCCGGCGTCATTGGCGGACTATTGCTGCAGACAATATATATGAAGGCGCTTGTAACTTACCACTCATTGTCTCGTCCATTTTGATTGTGGTTGGGTCCTCACCAAGCTCAACTGTGGCAAATACACGTCCTATCGCGGTACGTGGAGGTTGTCGGGCGTGAAAGTCCGGCGCAACGACGCGATGCCAAAGTTCGCGTTCAGACAACCCGGGTGTCGATCACGTCGTTAGCGCCCCACATGCTTGGCATTCGCCGTCAGTATATCCATTGACGCTGTCATCTAGACTTGCCCTCTTTGAAGACCCCAGCGTCGAGAACCGCCACCCCATACCCTCTGCTCTCTCTCCCCCTCAGCGCCTTTGCGCGCCTCTCTTCGCTATTGCTTTTCTTCTTTTGTCTGCTTTGCGATCCAATTCGCCCCGCCCGACTACGAAAATAACGGCCGCATAGCCGCCTTGCCATCTATTCTCAGCAATTACTAGACAGTAGTACCAGCAGCAGCCATGGGTGTTCCCAAGTTCTTTCGATGGATGTCTGAAAGGTATCCGGGCATCTCGCAGCTCATTGCCGAGAACCGCATTCCTGAGTTCGACTGTCTCTATGTAAGTGATTTGATGCTGTCGTTGATGCCCAAGGCTGACAGTCACAGCTTGATATGAACGGTATTATCCATAACTGTACCCACAGCGATTCCGACAGCGTCACCGCCCGCAAAACGGAAGAGCAGATGTTCATCAGCATCTTCAACTACATCGAGCACTTGTTTGGCAAAATCAAGCCCAAGCAGCTCTTCTTCATGGCCATCGATGGTGTCGCCCCGCGCGCCAAGATGAACCAGCAGCGTGCGCGACGCTTTCGAACGGCTCTCGATGCTGAAAAGGCTCGGGAGAAGGCTATCCGCGAAGGCGTTGAGATGCCCACCGAGGAAGCATTCGACAGCAACTGCATCACGCCAGGCACAGCGTTTATGGCGAAGCTCACACAGCAGCTCAAGTACTTCATCAACAAGAAGGTCTCTGAGGACATTGACTGGCAGGGCGTGGAAGTCGTCTTGTCAGGCCACGAGGTCCCCGGAGAGGGCGAGCACAAGATCATGGAGTACATCCGTCAGGCAAAGGCGCAGCCGGGGTACGACCCGAACCGGCGCCACTGCTTGTATGGTCTTGATGCAGACTTGATCATGTTGGGTCTGCTTAGCCATGACCCCCACTTCAGTTTGCTGCGAGAAGAGGTGACTTTCGGTCGCCAGAGCCAGACTAAGTCCAAGGAGTTGGAGCACCAAAATTTCTACCTCATGCATCTTTGCATAGTTCGCGAGTATTTGGAACTCGAGTTTCAGGAGCTGGAAGAGCCCGGCGCTCTTAGCTTTCCCTTCGACATGGAGCGTGTTATTGACGATTTTATCCTAATGGCTTTCTTTGTTGGTAACGATTTCCTTCCAAATCTTCCGCATTTGCATATTAACGAGGGCGCTTTGGCTCTCATGTTCAACGTTTACAAGACGGTTTTGCCCAAGGGTAAAGGGTATATCAATGAGGGAGGTGTCATCAACATGGAGCGCTTGGCTGTATTGTTGGACGAACTCTCAAACATAGAATATCGTCATTTCGAATCTGAAAACTCTGACGCAGCCTGGTTCAAGGGTAAGAGCCTTGAGAAGGAGGATGTAATGAAGAAGACCGCGAAACGAGGCACGATTGTCATGACTACTCAACAACAGGAGTTGTTCTCACAGGTCAAGGCCTGGTTGGACAACTACTTGGGAAAGAAGGAGCAGGCTCCTCTCGACCTTCCCGTTTCCTTGCCAGCGGATGACCGAAAATTCGTCCAGGAGCTTGCGGATAAACTCCATCTTCCTTGGAAGACTGTTCAGAACGATGATGGCGATCGTCATCTTCAAATCACTGCTCCGCCGAAGCTGGTCGAGGGCGATTCGGACGAGGATGAGGAAATGGAAGACGAATCTGCCAAAGCTATTGCACGCGTTGTGCAGAAATATGAGCAGGCCAAAGTTGTTGATATCTCACCCGAGGCTGCTCAATCCGAGATGCAGAAGAAGTACGACGAAAAGTTCGAAGCTTGGAAGAACAGCTACTACAAGAGCAAGTTTGATTGGGACCGTAGCAACGAGGAAGAGCTCCGCAAGCTGACGGAGAACTACGTTCAAGGATTGCAGTGGGTTCTCTATTACTACTACCGTGGTGTAGCATCGTGGCCATGGTACTATGGTTACCACTACTCGCCCATGATCTCTGATGTTAAGAAGGGTCTGAAGGCAGATATCAACTTCAAGCTCGGTCAACCATTTAAGCCTTACCAGCAGTTGATGGGTGTTTTGCCCGATCGTAGTAAGAGCATTGTACCGAAAGCCTACCATCCCCTCATGACGAACGAGGATTCCCCCATCATCGATTTCTATCCTCGGGACTTCACTCTGGACATGAATGGAAAAAAGCAGGATTGGGAGGCTGTTGTCAAAATCCCATTTATTCAGGAAGACCGCTTGCTCAAGGCCATGGCTACCAAGGATGGTCAACTGGCTCCAGATGAGAAAGCCCGCAACACATTCGGTGTATCACTCAAGTTCAGCTACGCAAAAGATTTGGACTTTATCTACCCATCATCTCTACCGGGCATCTTCCCAGATCTCCCGCACTGCAAATGTATTGAGAATATTTTCGATCTGCCTACTATGGAAGGGTTGGAATACTACATTGGTCTCATGGATGGTGTCAAAACTGGAGCAGAGGCCTTGGCAGGTTTCCCTAGCTTGAAGGTTCTCCCGTTCCACGGCAAGCTCGAGTTTGCTGGCGTCAACGTTTTCCAACAAGACAGCAGAAACGAGAGCATGGTCATTACATTGTTAGATACTGCGCCTCGACAGTCAGTGTCGCATGCACAAGAAAAGCTCGGAAAAGCCGTTCACGTCGGCTACCCGTTCCTACACGAGGCAAAGGTAGTGAAGGTGTCGGATGAGCTCTTCGACTATGTACTTCCTGAGAGTGGCCCATCTGCTCCTGTTGCCATTCCACATGGACCTCAAGAAATCTCCAACTGGAAGAAGACTGCGAACCGCATCGAAACTCAATACAGCAAGCGTCTCGGTATCAACATTGGAGAGGTTGAGTCTCTCGTGCACGTGGAAATGCTCAAGGGACTACGCAAGACTGACGAGGGTGCGACCATCAAGGAGTATGGTGAGGTCGCTGGACTGCAGGTCGAGTATGCGACCCAGACCATTGTTGATGAGGTCGCCAGTCCAGACGCTCGATTCTTGGAGAAGGATGCTTTGCCTATTGAGGAAGAGTTCCCTGTAGGCGCTAGGGCTTTCTATCTTGGAGACTACGCCTATGGTCGCCCCTTGCAAGTCATTAGTCATGCCGACAACAAGGCTACGATCATGGTGGCCAAACTCAAGAAACCAGAGCCACACTTCGGACGTGAGGTTGTGAGCATGGCTGAAAAGGCTACTCCCTACCTGCCCTCGTACATTGTGGCTAAGCAGCTCAATATGCCACCGCTTGCTCTATCCAAGCTGACGTCCTCTTTCAATGTCAACTCAAGTGGTCTCAAGTTGAATCTTGGTCTGAACTTGAAATTTGAAGCGAAAAAACTCAAGGTTCTGGGTTACTCAAGAAAGTCGGCCAACGGATGGGAATACAGCCAGAAAGCTATGGCTTTGCTCGCTAGCTATATGATCAAGTTTCCCGAATTTGTTGCCGCCATCATCAATAACCCGACAGGCGACGGCTGGGAAGACACCGATTTCTACCCACCCGAAATTGCAAAGCAAAAAGTCAAAGAGATTGGAGCTTGGTTGAAGGAAGTTCAAACTAAGAGTTTTGAGAAGGTTCCTTTGGATGCTGAGCAGCTCGACTCCGACACCGTCAAGCTGATCGAGCAGGCAGCGGATGCCAACTTCCCACTCACCCAAGATGTCGAGCCTAAGAAGGTTACAAAGGTACCTCGTGTTGCTCTGCTGAAGCCATCGGATGCAGAGCAGCGGCTGGGGCATCAGACTTTCAGCATTGGTGATCGCATTGTTTACGTCCAGGATTCTGGAAGAGTGCCCATTGGGTCATCGGGCACTGTTGTCGGTAAGACACGCACAGCTCGCGTGCTCTTGCTAGACGTTGTTTTCGACGCAACATTCATGAGTGGAACATCACTTGGCGACCGCTGTTCTCCATTTAGAGGATCTACCGTTCCAGCAACTGCGGTCGTCAATATGACCGATCAGCAGGTTGTTCACTACTCAAGTGCCGCTGCTGCCCGACGCCCGCAACAAGCGCCACAATCATACACCATGCCACGTATTGGTGCTCCTGGAGGCCCTCAACTGGTACCAGCAAACACACCGCCCCCTCTCCGTGGCTCATACCGAGGAGCTTTCGGTAACGTCAATGGGCGCGGTGGTGGTATGGCTCCACGACAAAGCCCAACTCCTCAGCAAGCCCAGGGTCAGCAGCAGACTCTGCCAATCCATGGCGGACCACCTCGTGGCGGCCGTGGTGGTTACGCGCCTCGTGGCGGACAGACGAACGGTCACCATGCTCAAGACCAGAACCATGCTCCAAACAGAGGCAATGCTCGCGGTAATCTCCGAGGTGGTTCTGCAGATTTCGTGCCTCGTGGACGAGGAGGTTCCAAGGCCAACCGTGGTGGCTTTACCGTTATCGACAACACCGACCCTGCCGAGGGTGTTGTCCCCAACAACCCCAACTTCCAACCACGAAACTACTCCAACGTTCCTCCACCAGCCAATCTGGACGGTGGACGGGGTGGACGGGGTCGGGGTCGCGGGCGTGGAGGATTCCGTGGACGAGGTGGTCCTAGGGGCGGTGCACAGGCTGCTGCCCAGTAGAGCACTGCCATCTTGACAAGGGAGACGTTGCCTTGGGCGATTTGTTATCTGGCAATGGATGTAGTGACTCAATGCTTGTCAGCGCGGCGTCCCAGAGTTCAGCTTAGAGTACACATGGATGGTAAAGGTGGTTTGGACAAGCGGTCGTACCATGTATCATTGTAGAAGAAAAAGAGAAGCAGACTTCGCCATGCGCAGTTCATCAATTGTAGCCTCTGCATCATTCATGAACAATTCCGACTCATTCTTCATGCCTTTTCTTTCCATGAATGCTAACAAATGCGTCTAGCTAGACCCAAACCATCCCCAACTGACACTCCACTCAATATCAAAGAGGTCTCTCGATACCCGATGCGGTCTGTGCAAATAGTATTCTTACTCGCTTGACACCGCCATCCTCTCTCGCCTATAGTGTTGGTGTCAAAAAATTCTCATACACACAGCCTGACACGTGCCAAAAGGATTGCTACACAAAGCTATCATATCTGGTCCTACAACAGCACCACCGAAAGCAGCATGAGCTACAGCAACACCACTTGCATTACCCCATATGGAGCCAGCTGCGACACAGCCCGCCAACAGGACTGGGGTACAAACTACTTGGCATATACACAAGCCGATGGTGTCGGCAGACGCTTGGCTAGCAATAAGGCTCAGGACGACGATGGTTGCTTTAGAGAGGGAGAGGGGTTTCATCGCAGCTGGATCTAGGATGAATTCGTAGTTTGAATGGGAGAGTTGTTTTGGAGCAGAAATGCTTGTTGTGGTAGTGCAGTTGCGGCTTGTTTGGTGCTTACGAAAATACAGCATTGATGGCTAGATGTAGAGATTGGGAATGGTTTGCTTGCTGGTCGATATGACGCCAGAATGGTCTACGGCGTTCGTGGAAGAACAGGGTGTTTCTGTATTTGTTTTCTGTCACGAGCTAATGTCATATGTAAGGGTCAATCAAGGAGTTGTTTGCTACCCCGATAAGGGGAATGATGAAGAAGATTTGAGAGAGCGGGAATCTGTGGACTCTAGAGGTGGCTTGATTGGGACATCTGACGAGTGGTAAAGAAAAAAGCACTGAGGGTCATCATTAGAAAACTGTCAATGTATGGAGTCTTGATATCCTAGATAGACGAAAACAACGAAGTTGAAACAAGCCTGGATCGGATCGACTCCCAAGCAATAGAGATCGTACGCTACGCCAATCAGCAAGCACCACAAAGCATGCCCCCAACCCCAAGTGCATGCATTGGGGTGCCGCCACTAAACCTGAGCCTCACCAATCGAATCCCTACCCCGCAAGACGCGCCAGATAAGGCAATCCAAAATGTATGGTACACTACCGTACCCCATCCCTGAAACCTCGCGGCTCCCGCTTCAGCCGCCTAGCACTAAACCCTAAAACAGCAACAAGCTAAATGCATCTTTATCAGGAAACTGAGCGCTTCTCAGTGAGCCCGGCGGCCCTCCGATCGATCGCACACGTCATTACTATTGCTGTGCTGTCCCTCTCCTCCCCTGGAGCCAACGCTAACCCCAGAGTTTCTTTCGAATCCAGAGATATGGACCGCTGTAACACATCATATTCTTTCGGAATACCTGGAGTCGTCGACGACACATTCCAATGTGCGGCATCACTTGTGCGGTTGCGCTGCGCGGTCACGGACCGTTGCTGGCTGGTGATACAACAGCGGTGAGCACCACGCTGGACAAGAGTTTGGATACGATTAAGCATCGCGGGCCAGACGCGAATGGGCATTGGATTAGTGAGGATTGTCGCGTGGGTATGTCATCTTTTGGATTGTTGGGGATTGAGCGGTGTTTGGATATGGGTGTTTTGTTAAATGGACCACGTGACTAACGTCTCTCTTTTTCTTCGGGATATGCAGCACTTGGACATAATCGGCTTGCGATTGTCGATCTGACTCCGGAGGGGGAACAACCATTCCATGATGTGGAGGGGACGGTGCATGCGGTTGTGAATGGGGAGCTTTATGGGTATGAAGAGATTAGGGAGGAGCTGAGTCGTGAGGGGTATAGGTTTAAGAGTCGGTCGGATTCAGAGATTGCGCTGGCGTTATATAAGAAGCATGGGATGTCGTTCTTAGAGTATTTGAGGGGAGAATTTTCGTTATGTCTGTATGATTCGCTTGCAAAGGTGGTCATCGCTGCTTGTGATCGGTATGCGATCAAGCCGATGTATTATACGATTTTGGATGGGAAACTTCTGGTAGGAATATCCTTCATTTGATGGAAGACATTTGATACTTACTTTGGCATTCCAGGTTGCTTCTGAGATGAAGGCCTTCCTTCCGTTTGGATGGAAGCCGGAATGGGATGTACAAAGTATCAAAGACGTTGGTTGGCTCTGCGATGGACGAACAATATTCCAGGGCGTATCGAAGATACTACCTGGTCACTATTTGGTTTGCAGGTCTTTCAACACAATATCGCAGTACAAGTACTGGGATGTCCAATTCAAAGACAAGGTAAATCTGTATCACTTAGAGAGGAAGTGCGACTGACAATCTTCAGCGACAAGTGGAAACACGAAGTGAACAGGAAATGATCGAGGGCGTTCGTGAACGACTTCTAGACGCTGTTCGCGATCGTCTCCGCGCTGATGTACCTATCGGCGTCTTTCTGAGTGGCGGCATCGACTCCAGCGCAATAGCAGGAATGATCAAGCATCTGATGGACACTGAAGGCGCGCGACTGGGCACTGCACCCGCATCCGAGCGAATGAATTGCTTCAGCGTCAAGTTCATAGGCGAGGAACATGACGAAGAACCTATCGCGCGCCGAACTGCAGAGTGGCTAGGAGTGAAAATGCATCACTGCGAGATGACCGAGGAGAACTTCGCTGCCAACATCGAAACTGCAGTCTGGCACAACGAGGCTGCTGTGACAGATCTAGGTACAGTAGGAAAGTTTTTGTTGTCCAAGACTACCAGCGATGCTGGCATCAAAGTCGTTTTGACTGGCGAAGGTTCAGACGAGCATTTTGCTGGCTACCGCGAGCTACTTACCGACTTTGTTCGCGAACCCGATGCCTCATGGCCAAATACTACTCTCGCAGAAGCCGATCGCATAGCCACTTTTAATGAACTCGAAGGCTCAGAAACCTCTGGCCCCAAAGATCTCTCCACCTCCGCCGCCGTGCGCGCCCAGGTAAACAACACTTCATTCCTAGGCTTCACCCAAACCGCCTCCCTTCGCGACACTCTCTTCGCACCCTGGGTACCCCATGAGTTCGGCACAAGCGACAAGCGTCTCACAGCCGTAAACTCCCTCGACGGCTGCACCCGCGCGCTCATGGCGAAAAAATGGCATCCACTTCACACATCCCTCTACATCTGGACGAAATCCAGTCTCGCAAATGGTCTCCTCACCGTCCTCGGCGACCGCTGCGAAATGGCGCACAGCGTGGAAGGACGCCAGCCGTTTCTCGACCACCGCCTTACAGAGTACGCTATGGCGCTGCCGCCGTCGGTGAAATTGCATTATGACCCTGCTACTCGCTCTTTTAGCGAAAAGTGGATTCTTAAGGAAGCCATGAAGCCGTTTGTTACGCCTGAGCTGTATAAACGAAAGAAGCATCCTTTCTCGGCGCCGGTAAGGTATAAGCCGGATGGGCCGGTGCACAAGTTGTTCCAGAGGCTGATTACGAAAGAGAATCTGGAGAATCTGGGGTTCTTGGAGTGGGATAAGTGTAAGGACTTGTTGCATGACGCTATCTATGATGGGAACAGGCCGAAATGGAGTCAGATGATTCTCGTGGGGCAGCTTGTTATTTTGAGCAAGCAGTTTGGGGTGAAGAAGGCGATGCCAGAACATACTAGTCTCAGTGACTACTGATTATACATGTCGTTAGTATATATGGCTAGTAGCTACAAGCGTTTTGAATCTGATGCACATACTCGCCTACAAATTGGCACCAATTCATCGTGCTTGGGTGATTGATATGATTTGGCTCATCAAGAACAGCCTCTTGATGAACAGCACACAGCTGGGATATAGTACCGATATCTAAGACTACCAACTTCAATCCCTATTCCTGCTTGGGCTCCATCGCTTGAACACGAATTCTCGAACCTTGTACTTCTTCAGCACACTGCCAATATCAACCTTGAATCCTCCCAGCTCCGTAGCGCTTGTATCCCATGGTTCCGGGACTTCAACGTAGACTAGCATGAGCGTCTTCATAACTTGCGTCTGTACTCGATTGACCCTGTGAAACCACCACCAGTCTTTGCGCTGCTGATCCGCAATCTTCGACTCACCACCCGAGTTTTCATTCCAGTACGGAGCCGAGTATGATGGGATGATCATTATTGCGAATTCCGCATGGGTGAATGCGGGACCGCGCATATAAAGCAGATAATCAACAGCGAACTTGATACCAGGACGAACAACCCAACCAAGGGAGCGGAAGTGGTGAAAGACGACGTACTTCAGCAGGAAAGGATTATCTGGAGCGATAGACGGGACGCATGACAGGGCCGAGTCGACTTGCGTAGCGGCCTTACTCATGCTGTATGCAGTATGAAGATGTGTCAGAGTTCTCTCACTATCCGCAGTGTCGTCGGGAGTTGATGCATGTGCACAATACAGTCGGAGCAAGTACCAAGCTGGGTAAGATTCCGACTGCCCATCGGACTCGGTAGCGCCAACGTTGACCACATCCAGAGCACCGAGTACGTAGGAGAGAAAGAAAGCCTCCTCAGGTGTGAGCTGAAGGTGCTCCAAGTCCGGGATATCGATTCCCTCAAGTTTAGTGTTGGCTTCTTCTTCTTCTGCCAGTATAGTATTTGTGGCCTCATCTATAGCAGGAACCTTGACATTGTCAGAGGTCGGGACGTCCTTGGAATCACCATCTACAAGCTCATCGACAGTAGCCTCCGGTACTAGTTTGCCTTCTTGCCGGAGTTGTTGCTCAATAGCTTCACGTTGAGCCTTGGCTCTTTCTAACTTGAATTGTCTCCGCTCCTCTCGCCTAGATTGAGTAACTTCTGTGCTAGTCTTCGATGCCTGTGCTCCCCGCCGGCGCTTTTCCGCGACCAGCCACTGCGGTTCACTTCTGCTAAGCGAGCCCTTGCCCCAAAATCCCTGTTCCCATAGGGCTCGAATTGAGACTGGATCGGTGACGTGAATTGACTGCGTCTCTACAGAGTAGTAGACCTTGTGGATGACGTTATGCGACTTGGGTGGCCAAAGAGACTGCGAAAGGAGACTGATGGCCAGTCGCACGAGAGAGATTGGATTGTGAGGGACAAAGGCAGGTAGCGCATATACATCTATTGGAAGAGGTTTGGCATGTATCTCATTGTAGTTGGGTCTGCGTGGACGAGGTTTCCTCGAAGCACCGTTGCTTGGCTTCTCTTGATTTTGTTCAGTCGCGCCAGCTGAATGGGCATTGCCTGCAGCATCAGCTTTCACAGGCTGAACAGCTTCGGCCATGTCTGGCAACAGAAGCTTGATGTTTGAGGAAACTACACGGTGATTAGCGAATATGCATAGACCGATTTTGTTCGACGCGCAGCAAATATATGTATATCAGATACCGTTGTAGTCTATTGTAACGGAAACAGCATCGATCGCCTAACGCAGTCAAGTGAATGCCAGCGCCGGCAATCGTATAAGTAAAAAGATGTCATCATGAAATGGGTGCCCCCGGGTGCAAAAGCGCACATTGTGGGTGCAAGCGCACAGAACCAATGCTGTATAAGCATGTCCCACACTGTTTGGCATCCCGAGCACCAGAAAGAGAAGAATAAATGACTTACCCAGTCTTTGCGACGTCACGTAATGGCGCCGTGGATGAGCGTTGTCAGCGTCATGGCGAGTGTGTTGAGAGAAAGAGCAAAGCTCAAAAAGTTTAGAGATGAGTCTTCGCCAAGCCCCGCTCTTATTGGCTGGGGCCCGCTCACAACAATTTGATTGCTAGACAACCCCCACGATATACTTTTGAGATCTACACGGCCTCACGCAGCGATTGAACACTTGCTTCTAGATCTCATCTAGATCGTTTTTCTGAAATCGCTTATTAGACTGCGTTGGCGAACGACTTCGTCGTTATGACATAATAAGAAGAGAACGACTTCTCAGAAATAGCATACGCACCTTTGCGACGCCACCCAAGTGCAATCGAGCATCGTCACCTGTTCATTGAATCTGCCCAATTTAACCAACACCTACTTGTAAAAGCTTGCGTGTTCGGACACGCAACGCTGAGTTCTCAAGATGCTACCGGCAGCGAGGTGGTCCACCCGGCCATCACGACAACTCCTTCGATCGCTCAGTAGAACAAGCACACCGTCTATCATCAAATCTCATATTCTCCGACCGAACTGGGTGTATCAGCAAACAGCTTTAGCATACTCAACTAAGACACCAGAAAATGAGCCTCCAAAGGATTCCTCGAAAGTCGATGCGGTCTCAAATGCCCTCGCCACCACACCTGATTCGGAGAACAATCTCATCACGCCAGTGTACATGCCGGAAGATCCCCATGCAGTCCTCAAACAGAGCCACCCTGCCATGCGCCTACTTGACAACTCCTCGCTTATCGTGCAACGCCAGCTCGAGATGATGAACGTACTCATGGGTTTCGAGCAGGCGAACCGCTACGTTATCATGGATCCACACGGCAACCACATCGGATACCTGGCCGAGCAAGAGCACGGCATAGGTAACGCAGTCGCAAGACAAATGTTCAAAACCCATCGGAGCTTCACCACGCATGTATTCGATCGTGATGAAAAGGAAATACTCCGATTTCACCGACCGTTTAGCTGGATCAGTTCGAGAATACGGGTCTATGATGCCGCAGGACGGGACAGCGCGACGTATACTAGCTCGAATAGTTTGCAAGGTACAAGCGCAGCAAACATCGTGAATCAAACGAGCGCAAATGTTTCAAGCTTGCCATTGCAAGATATGAAGATCATAGGAGCTGCGGAGCAAGAATGGGCGCCACTCAGGAGGAAATACAACCTGTTTGTGGCGCGAAATCTAGATAACGACCTGGCTGCCCCAGGAACACCGCAGCTAACATCCGGCGACCTGCCTATCTCGAATTCAAAAGAAGTTGCAGTGGTGGAGAATGACACACGAGAGGTCGGCATGCTTCAGTTTGCTAGGGTTGATGAACCTTTTCTGTCTTGGGACTTTAGTTTGATGACCGAGGATGGCCGATTGGCAGGCTCTGTCAATCGCAACTTTGGCGGCTTCGCTCGGGAAATTTTCACAGATACTGGAGTCTACGCATTGAGAATGGATGCTGCTGGGCTGGCAAACGAACCTGCGCACTTGATCTCGAAAACTGGGGAACAAAGCAGGCCATTATTAAATCAACATCCAGGTATGACGCTCGATCAACGAGCGGTCATGCTTGCTACAGCTGTCAGCATTGATTTCGATTACTTCAGCAGGCATAGCGGCTCAGGAGGAATGTGGCCAATGTGGATGCCCTGGGTTGGTGGTGGTGGTGAAGCTGCTGGCGGTGCTGCTGCCGGGGGCGCAGCGGCAGGAGAAGCAGGCGCTGCTGGAGCTGGAGCCGTTGGGGCGGCTAGCGAAACTGGTATTGCCGGTGAGGTCGGTGCCGCAGCCCGAGGTCTAGGTGTGGGAGAAGGCGCTGCGACTGGTGCTGCAACAATGGCAGGCTATGAGGCTATGCAAAGAGGCAGAGAAGCTGCACAGCAACGAGGAGATGATGCTTCACCACAGGCTACCGATCCATATCAGCCAGACCCAAATCAACAGTCTGGTACAAGCCAAGTTGGCGAAGATGTCTGGGGGGAAACTCAAGATCCTGGGTTTGGATCCAGAGGCCAGGACCAAGACTTCTGGGGTAGCCAGGGCGGTCAAAGTGGTGGCGATGCTGGTGGCGGAGACAGAGGGGGATTTAGCTGGACCGACATTTTCGGAGATGGAGAATAATAACTAGTCGGATGTATCATTTCTGACAACATTTACATGTAACATATATTTCACGGTTGACTAAAAGACTGAGTATGGACGACGTTCGTTTGCGCATGGGACTGGTAAGGCAAGCCTTCCTAAAACATACGTCTTGTGACAGCAAGCGTGATGCAGTATTCTTAACAGGAAACGCTATGCATAAACTTGCCATTTATCATCAATGATATTTGTGCCTTGTGGCGTTATCAATCTAGATGAGCTCAACTCGAAAAACTATATTAGGATCATGCCCATGTGCCCCAGACTACATTGTAAGGACATCTAGCTGCGAACAAACATCCGTGAACCACCAGACGAGCTTTGCCGCCCGAGGAATTTCTGTCCAACCTGGCTTCTCCTCGCTATTGCAAATGATCTTTATGTATGGGCCAAGTATAGTCTCTCCAGAAAAGAAACACATGGGTCCTGTCAGATCATAATCCTCCACATCGCAATCGAATCTGTACTGCCCTAATGATTCCTGGTGATCTTCATAAGAGAGCAGCATTCCCATGGTCGGTTTGTGAGATTTTTTATTGTTTACAAACATCCGTACGTGATTTGCTCTAGCAAGAGATGCAGAAGAGACGTTCCAACCCCGTCTTTTACTTGCTCCAGCGAGAGATGGAGAAGACGCCCACCATTGCGGTATCCAAGGTTTAGGCATAGTATACGCGGCTTGAAGAGGTGGAGTGGTTAGCGATCCAATTGCCTTCCCTTCGTAGGTAACACCAATCTTTAGTCGTCCTGAGAATAAGACCGCGTCGTCGTTATAGCAGAAACCGGTGATTCGATAGGCGTTTTGTTTAAGGAGAGGTTCAAACCGGTATCGATGCTCCCTTTCCGTCGGCACATAATGCCCAAAGGTACAGGTACGCTGGAAGGATGTGTTCAACTGTTTGAACATCAGCTTGTTACACGCAAACGGGTATGCTACTTACCACAAGAACAGACTGGCGACTGCTTACATCATGTTTCGGCTCACGAATCCATGCAGCAGCAATGAAGTCGCCCTTATGAAGAGGCATAAAAGTGTATACAGTGCGATCTGAAAATCCGTGCGTAACTCGAGCATAGTTGTATGGTTTACTACCGCGACCACAGGCTTCAAGGCTCACGAAACCATCTATAGCACAAGCAACAATAATTCCTTGTGTGTCTTCATTGAGCTCCACATACCTCATGCGTTGAGGAAGAGATGTTTCGCAATTGTGAACCAACCCTGTAGAATTGCGAACATACCATGTAGATACTTTAGGCTGAGATAGAAATTGGCAATTCCAGTAGGGGTTCCAAATTGGCGCATGTGTGTTTGCCAGTTCAATATCCATAATGATGTTCTGAACATGTTAATGACTGATTCACTAGTTGTATGATATTTACTATTTGTATGATTCATACCTTGGTGTAAACGCAAAGCTCCAGGTTGTCTGTCTCAGCCTGAATAAGTCTGTACCAAAGACCATTTCGCGAGTACCGAAAGTGACCTTGGAAGTTTATGTCAAGCACACCTAATTCATCCCGCGTTACGGCAATAGAAAGGACGTTTTTACGATCGGCTACTGTGTTTTCTTGCAAGGCAACACTCGTTGCATAGCGATGTCCTAAGAAATTGCAGTAACGAACCAGGGCTAGCTCTCCTGCGAACTTTAGGACGTCGATGTGGTTGCTCTTCTGACGCTTTGCGAAGTCTAATAAGGATTGGCCTTCCCTGAGAATTGTCGCTGGCTTTTGTAAAGCGCATGGCCACGAGAACCTTGCGATATTTAACACAAGCTCTCGTGGCAGTTTTTCAGCTACCGACCGGAGGAGATTTCCCAAGCTGTCTTTTGCGATATGCGCGAATAACGCCGATCCTGGACGAGGGAAGTGTTCTTCGTAGGCATGTTTTTCACTCTCGATGCTGTGTCGATTGAGGAAGTCTACATCCTCTGGCCATAGTCCTAGCAGGTCCCGAAGTCGTAGTCGCTGTGATTCGGGAAAGAGATGGCGGTAATATTGATAGCAATCACGATGAACGCAGTTAGATCTCGGACCTCTATCTAACATACATTCAAAACAAGGTGATTGCCGGCAAAACAACTGTTTGTACGGAGGAAATAAAGGTTGCTGGGGGTCCTGTGAGGCTTGCGATAGTGATTTAAGTGTCTTGAAATTTGAGAAATACATACCTACTGCGACATGTTCATCTGACTGGACAGCACATTGACACAGTAAGCACGTTGTTTTACCCTTGTGATGGAACATGGCAGACTGGTGAAGAGTGGATGGTGGGCAGCTCTTTGGTCATGTACTACTTGATTATGACTCGCTAAGTAACCGCCGCGTCGGTATAAGCTACGTAACGTAACCAATCAACCTCCTCAATGAGCAGCGAGTTATGATAAATAAATGTGGGGTAGAGTCCACCAACCACAAGATAATAATGCACAAGTGAGTGATGAACCTACTTATCAATGCGAGCGAAGAATGTAAATCGAACAGTGAGAATAACTAAGAATACTATGTGAATACTGCTTACTAACCATGTTATTGAATGTATCTAAATTTAATAAGAAAATAGACTAACTACTATATATCATGATTGGAAGATATCAGTATCACCTGATACTACGATATTCTATCCATAAAGAGTGAGGTTACTACACACATATGCTAGAAGTTGTTATAATACCTTAATCCCTATACACCTTAGGTGGCACTGTTCTAACCTAGGCAGATCTATGCCTAAATTATCCGGGTCACTCTCTTTCGGACACAATTGACCCGTAGCCTCACTATTATCCGAGCCCCGCATGAAGAAACACGAAGGCAGGGTGGTAATTTATAGCTGGACGTATACCGAGTGTGAATATGGCAACCAAATCTCTTATTTATAATTCGGATTGGCCGCCATGAAGCTATCCATAACTTCGCGTCTCGCGTTGACCACCTACGCTAGTATCGCAGCGGCGACACCGGTATCTCCGAGTGCCAGAAAGCCTACTTTCGACTGGACTGCCATCGACTCTCTGATAGCTTTTGGCGATAGCTATACATTCATTCAAGGCACCCTCGGCCACTCCAATTACTCCTTCATCGGCGACGAATTAAACCTGCCCTTTACACCAGCGCAACTCGTTTCCAACCGCATTGTGCAGAGCCTCACCGGAACAGCAGAAGGTGGACCCAACTGGGTCGAGTTTCTGACTGACTGTGGTGTAGAAGACGGGCTACATGATCCACAAGAATGCGACATCCAGCTCTGGGACTTTGCTTACGCGGGTGCCAATACGATTGAGGAAGCTGGCTTCACACCACTTCACCATAACCACACTGTTTCCCTAGAGCGCCAAGTCGAGCAATTCATTTCTTACGGAAACCCTGCGCTCAAATCTATTCATTTGGATAAGAAGCATGCGCTGGTAGCCGTTTGGATTGGTATCAACGATATCAACGATCTCGTCGCTACACAGGGCAAAAACGCTACTTTTGCTCCAGTCTACAGGAAAGTGCAGGAAAACGTGTTCAAGAATGTGGAAAAGGTGTACAGGCTGGGATATAGGAACTTTTTGTTCATGAATCTCCCGCCTTTGGATCGTGGACCGGGTACACCTAACGTCAATGCTTCGCTCGTGGAGTTATTCAACGGCATCCAGGCCAGCTACGCAGATGGGTTTGCGAAAAAGCACTACAGTGCGACGGTCCTACAGTTTGATGTTAATACTGTTCTGAACGATGTGTTGGATCGATATCAGGAATATGGGTTCAAGAACGTGACGGGGTATTGCCCGGGTTATAATCAACCAGATGTCCTGACCAACCCGACAAAATATGGTTGTACGGAATTGGGTACTTACTTTTGGTATAACTCAGGGCATTTGACGAGCCGGGCACATGAAATTATGACGGATGTTTTGAGGAAATGGTTGCGAAAGCAATCACATGAATAGTGTTTGTAGCAACCAGTAATCAGTTCATTCAAAATGTGTAGTCACTAAAAGCCAATTCCAATTTACAACGCCCAGACTCTCTGATCGCCTCTACTATCGCTCCTCTGAAGCCGATTCATTCTCGCGTACCATAACCTAAGCCATGTCGCGACAGCTGCAACAAAAAAACTACAGCGCATCAGTAAACCAAACCCCCTTCACTCCCTCACAAACTTCCCAAAAATGTGAAGTTCATCAGTAGTCCTCCATTTGCCCGCAAGCCATAGCCCATCCCCATCCCAAACGTACACAGCCAGCTCCTTCATACCGCTCTTCGTCAAGACGCGCATACTAGGTGGATTCTCGTAATTAACAACCGCTCTAACAAACACCTTTTGGTAATTGTCCCAGAACTTTTGCTCACTGTGGCAAGCGTCGAGGACTTTTGTTACGGCTTCGGTTGCGAGGCCTTTGCCCCATGCGGCGGGCAAGAATTGGTATCCGAGTTCGACTGTGAGACAATCGGGTGAGTGGACAGATTCTGGGAAGATATGGAGTGGTAGAGCAAGACTGCCTTTATCGAGAGAACGGAGAGTGATGAGTCCGATAACCCGGGTAGGGATATCTTCTTGATTTGCTGGAGTGCTGTTTGGAGCGAGTAGTTCGTGAATGGCATAGACGACCCGGTATGATTTCTCTTCGCCTTCGTTGAATGTAGCCGGCAAAGCGCTTTTCATGATTCTTTCCGTATCTTCGATGGTCTTTGATATGCCGTAAAAACTTTGTACAATCAGCTTCAGTCTTATAGAATATTGACTTTCCTGTAATGAACAGGAGCAGATAAATATTCAATACAGAAGGAAAAATAAAAAATCAACACTAACCTCCACCATGTAGCCTTCTCATCACTGCGCAACTCATGTAACCATTCAAGCTCCTGGCTCCCTCTTTCCGCTGTCGTGATGAGCGACAACTTCAGCCGCGGCGTAAACAACGTTTGGTCCATGATACTCAATATGCCTAGAAAATGAATGAATGACAACTCATCGTCAGCACAGAATGACTATATATATTCCTAAGGATTTCAGGCAGACATTCCGGAATAGACTACTCCGCCTTCTGGCCAATAGGCGTTCGTAGAACTTGGTAAGTGTTGGAAACGGTAAAGTGCACTTGAGATTTGGGTTAGTTATTCCGAAATCTAAGGCTAGAATCGGTATACCACGATGATGAGTCAAAATCAGCCCCAAGTTGCAATGAACGTTATGTTGTCAGAAATATATGAGTCAGTTTGTCTTCGCAGGATTGGGATCTCTGCTAGCATGTTGACCAGCTCCCACGATTTATTCTTTCATCCCGCATGAATCCCTCTACAGTGCCAGAACTTCCTTTCAAGATATCTATCATAAGCTACACATCGAAGACGCAGTACTAGGACTACTGGCAACGTCTATTAGTCGACAAGTCGAATGTTTTCGCTTCTTCATTTATGCACCCTGCTGATTACTTCTGCGGCGAAAAGTTAGAAGATAGTTTTATCAACCCCAATGTCTAAGATATCAATTTATGAATGTTGCCATCTGCAAATTTACATAAATCTCGCTTTGTAAAACAAGTGATGTAACTATAGACGTCAGCTCAATGACAGTCGAAGCGTACGCTTCCGTTTTGTTAGCGCAGTCATGTCTTGGCACTCCCGAATCTCCGGCCGAACTTTTGGCACCACCGCAGCCACCATCGATATCTCCAACGCCGCAATGGCACACCCACGATCGTTAATAGCGCCTTTAGGCCGGTTCGCAACCTCATCAATTGCCGCTGCGAGACCAGAAGTTCCGCGCATTGCTGCATTACCATACCAGACGATACGATGCGCAACTACCAAAGCACAGCCGAAGAAAAAGAAGAAGACGCGGAACACATTCCTGCAATATGATTTGAAGCAGGCAGACCAATTCTCGCTAATAGATGCGATGCAGTAAGTCTCTGGCTAGGGCTCTGAAGTGCCGTCAATGGCAAGGGCAGGTGCTAACTGCGGCATAGATATATCCGCGCCTTCGAAGTAGGCCGTAACCCCTCCTCCTCAAAATACGAGATGCACGTTCGCCTGCGCACGCTGAAAAACGGACCCGTGGTGCGAAACAGGTTACGACTCCCCCATCCCGTCAAGACCGACATACGGATCTGTGTCATTGCCGCACCAGACTCTAAGGCCGCCGCTGAAGCTCGCGCTGCGGGCGCCACGCTTGTCGGCGAAGACGAAATCTTCAACCAAATCAAAGAAGGCATTGTCGAATTCGACAGGTGCATATGCCATATCGACAGTCTTCAGAAGATGAACAAGGCGGGGCTAGGACGAGTGCTGGGTCCCAAGGGCTTGATGCCCAGCACAAAGACTGGCACAGTAGTCACGCAAGTAGGCACAAGTGTGAGGAACATGGTGGGAGGAAGCGAATATAGGGAACGCCTAGGCGTTGTTCGCATGGCAATAGGACAACTGGGATTTACGCCAGATGAGATGCAGAGGAATATCAAAGCATTCATGGATGCGCTTAAGAAGGACATGGCACAATTGAGCGACCGGATTGGCAAGGAAATTCACGAGGTGGTGCTCAGCTCGACGAATGC
This sequence comes from Bipolaris sorokiniana ND90Pr, assembly GCF_000338995.1. Lineage (NCBI taxonomy): Eukaryota > Fungi > Ascomycota > Dothideomycetes > Pleosporales > Pleosporaceae > Bipolaris > Bipolaris sorokiniana. The sequence goes on along the minus strand of NW_006911897.1, from coordinate 1,295,440 downwards.
GCCGGGTTTTACGTTGAGCGGGGAATTTAGAGGGCCAAATTCGATAGCACCAAAGGAGCTGAGCGGACCTTTGTAGATGTAGCCCTAGGGGTGGGTGTATGAACAATGTACCATATCAAACGCCGTCGCTATGCTGATGTCAAGATCTCCCATTATGATCACTTTAATGTCTTGAGAATTTTGACAGCTTCTGCCGATTCCTCCATGTCCGCGTAAATCTTCATAATCTTCATGACGCGCCCTGATCCGTCTGCTCCCGCGCTCTTCGCTTGCCGTAGTGCGGTACTCAAGTCCATCAACAAGGTCGTCCGCACTTTTGATTTTCTTGCAGCCTGCGCCGCGACAAAAGGATGCTCGTCTAGTTCCTTTTCCAATCCCAACAGTAATTGGTGCTGTACTACATTTCGTCTTAATTTTGCGACGGAAATAGTGTAGCTTCCCTCCTCTTCGTCTTCGTCCTCATCCTCGTCGCTGTCCGAGACCTCTTCTCCGACTATAATAGGCTCTTGACCTGACGTCTCAATCATGAGCTCAGCCTCCAACTCCTTGAGCCTAGCATCGTAGTCTATGAGCCGTCTGCCAACTTCGATTTTACGCCTGACGTCGCGCTTCTGTTCTAATAGCTCGCGGACCTCTTCCTCTCTCTTGCCCACTACATCCATCAATCCATCAATCTCCTTTCGGAACCCCAGCAATCCCACTCGCACCTCTTCTACTTTCTCCTCGCCGCCATTCAAGCTGTTTCCCAAGTTGAGGAAGTCCTGGTAGTTTGAATTGACGAGGTCGAGAAGCTCCTTGGACAGAAGCTGGGATCGCGAGCGCAATTCTGAGCGTAGGTCCTCGAGCGTTTGGTGACGGTTATGCAAAGTAGAGAGATAGCTTGCAGGCGAGAAGTCCGGAGCGAGAAAATCGGAGCGGCGGAGCGGCGTCGCAAAGGGAAGGGTAGAGATGTTGTCGTCATCAGAGTCGTCGCTGGATCCAGAGCGCGAGTCTGCGCCAAACTAGACAAAAAGCGTATCAGTCGTACAGGTCTACTTCCTATTGCGCTTCTTGGAGAATTCAACGAGGGGTACGTTTACATACTTGGAATTGACTCATGGCTGCTGTCTTTGTTCCATTGACACGTCGTGTGCTGGGGTGATGATGCCAGAAGTTCAAATAAACTAATCGATAAGCTTCGGAACGTGGACCGAGGTGTCGGAACAAGCGTGTTGGCGGGTTGGTAATGTCGTGCCGATTAGCGGCCCCCTCGTCTGTGGGGTACGACGGCAAAGTAGAGTGCATACACTACGTCAAGCGCTGGTTTGTTTTTCTCCTGCACTTCGTCTTCGGGTGTTCGCGACAACTTTGTCCGTTTGAGCTAGTTCAAGCCTTGCATTTGCACATTTAAAGGATTGTTTTCTGTATACTTATAGATATACATTGGCTTCCTCCTCCTTCTCCGCTACTATCCGACACGATAAGAGTGCCAGATCACATTGTCTATAGTCTAGTACAATGCTACCGCAGCCAGACCTCCCTGAGCCAGCACACCCAGGAGTCGATTCGATGCTGAGCCGCAAGTTTGGAAAGGAAGTAGCCAATTACTTCTCTGGTACGAAGACACGCGGTCTATCTACTCGTGGAGACGCTTATCTCTAACAATGGCATACAGGGTCCCCATTAAACCGTGTGGGTTTCCTTCGTCCTGACCACCAATTTCTGTCTTCGGCACTACACCACCCATCAACTACTTTCCTTCTCTTCAACAAGCTCGAGCCGCTCGTCAAGTCCGCCACCGAGCTTGCGCACTGTACTTTCTCGGATGTTAAGCCCGTTATTGGCGACAACCCGTTTGAGAAATCTGAGGAAGATCTCGTTGCACAGTACAATTCGACTCTGTATACACCGCAGATTATCTTCTTAGGTCTGGATGAGAGGAAAGATGGCTTCAAGTACAAGGAGCATTACAAGGGCCAGCCATGGTTCGCCGTAGATGTCACACCGCAAGAAAGCGTCAAGGAGAAGGCAGAGGGGTTGATCAAGAAGTTCGAAGAGCAGGGGTTGGAGTTCAGCAAGGGGCGGATGCATATGAGTCTGCCAGCTGAAGAAGGTACGAATTTAACATGCTCTCATACCATGCAGTTCCAACACATAGAAACAACTCAGCAACTAACACGCACCAGCGGCTATCTACGCCGAAGCTCGCCACCTCCTCGACTGGAACGCCCGAAACCCCTACTGTGCCTCATGCGGCTACAGGACGCTCTCCGTCAACGCCGGTTTCAAGCGTACCTGCCCGCCCAAGGACATTGCATCCAGCATCGATCAAGGCGAGCGACCACCCTGCGCCACCCGCACCGGCATCTCCAATCTCTGTTTCCCACGTACCGACCCCACCGTCATTATGGCCGTCGTATCCGCCGACGGCAAAAAGATCCTTCTCGGTCGTCAAAAGCGGTGGCCCCCGAATTGGTATTCTACCCTCGCTGGATTCCTTGAGCCAGCCGAGAGCGTCGAGGAAGCCGTCCGTCGCGAGGTCTGGGAGGAATCCGGTATTCATCTTGGTCGTGTGGTTATTCACTCTACGCAGCCATGGCCATATCCTGCTAACCTTATGATTGGGGCTGTTGGTCAGGCGATCCCGGAAGGTGAGACGATTCATCTGGGTCACGATGCCGAGTTGGAAGATGCAAAGTGGTTTACGGCTGAGGAGGTTAGGGAGGCGTTGCGTGTGGGGACGAGTGGGCTAGGAGAGGGTGCTGGGCCTGAGTATAAGGAGGGTGAGCTGAGGTTGCCGCCTAAGACGGCGATTGCGAATCAGCTTATGACGGCGGTTGTGAATGGGTTCGCAAGTGGGAGTCCGATGATTTAAGCATATGAGTGGATATATGAGAAAGTGTAGTTGTAGATGTAGATGTAGAAGTATATACAGAAGACGGTCTTGGGGATAGAGGCGCATATGTTTCTCGTAGACTTATGATGTTTCTGTTTTGTATATACATGGTAATCTACTCCAGTACAATGTACTTGCGCAAGTGTTGGGGTATAGCATCATACAACTTCTTCTGTTCCAACCACTTCTTGGAGAACAAACGGTCGGCGTATCGGTATGCGCCATCACACAGCAGTGTGACAACTGTTGATCCCTTGCCCAGCTTCTCAGCTACTTCCTTAGCTGCAACAACATTCAGACATGAACTGGCGCCCAAGTAGAGACCCTCCTCGTCTAGACATCTGTACACCATTTCAATGGTCTTCTCATCGCTGATGTGCACCGAGCCATCAAGGAGGTCAATGTCTGGCTTCAGGTTGTCTGTTACACGACCTTGACCGATGCCTTCTGTTATGGAGCCACCAGATCGCTCTGTGAGCTTACCACCACTCTGAATATAGGAGTGCAACACTGAGCCTGGTGGATCTGCCAAAAAGCTCTTGACCTTTCCATCGCTCTTCTCCTTGAGATACCTCGTCACGCCCGCCAGACTGCCTCCGGTGCCTGTGGCGCAAGTAAAAGCGTCAAGCTTTCCTCCAGTCTGGGCCCAAATCTCCGGTCCTGTAGTCTCAATATGCGCCTGTCGGTTCGCCACGTTGTCGAACTGATTTGTCCATACTGCATTTTCCAGTCTCTCCGCGTGCCGCTTTGCTTGGTGGTTGTAGTTTTCAGGGTTCTCGAATGCGACAGCGGGTACTGGGTACACTTCTGCGCCCAACAATCTCAGCAGATCAATCTTGCCCTGCGACTGGGTGTTGGGCATGTAGATGACGAGTTTGTAGCCCTTTGAGCGGCATACGTGCGCAAGACCGATACCAGTATTGCCGGCTGTGCCTTCAATGACGGTACCGCCGGGCTTTAGGAGACCTTGGCGTTCGGCATTCTCGACGACGAAGAGGGCAGCGCGATCCTTGACTGAGCCGCCTGGGTTTTGGAACTCTGCTTTTCCAAGAATGTTGCAGCCAGTTTCTTCAGAGAGCCTCTTCAGGCGGATAAGAGGGGTCTTGCCAATTGCTGAGAATATATGTCAATATGTTTTCGCTCTGGGGTTTTGTAAGGAAATATGTTACCATCAAGGAAACCCCGCTGACCAATGCCCTGGGCCTTTGAGATATTTAGGGCAGTCTGCTGGGCTTCTGCTGAGCCAATGATCTCAGCGCCGCGACGTGCAGAGGTCGCAAAGCCTCGCGCAGCTGTCCGGAACATTGTTGCAATTGAGGGATTGCCTCACAAAGCTGGGGGCAAAGGTCAAGTTCAAGTACAAGTTCAAGATGATGCCATCGGCTGGTCGGCGAATCAACGCGCTTTCGCCCGATGTCGCAAGCAGTCAAAGGTGGACCCTGCACGCGGGACCCCTGCTCCCACGAGCCGTTGCCGCGCGGGGGTGTGCGTAAACAACAACACCAACCACAATTGATGCCAATGATCGTGCTACAGTAGACGACCACACATCCTGCTGACCATACACCAAATATGCCCGGACGCCCTTCAACCCGCGCGCCGCGTGGGTCGACCACAACAACTGCCCGCAAAACCAGTGGCGGTACAACAAGGGCAGCACGCGGATCCTCCGCAAGGCAATCCGCAAATGCAGTTAATATCCCTGATGAGGGCCCCGTCACAACTCTCCGCACACAGATTGCCCAAGTATTCAGCGATGCACAAAAGACGACGGCCACACAAAGGAAGCTGGTAGTCAACTTGAGGAAGATCCAGGAAGCATGCTGTTTCGAGCCGCCAGACACAGGCAAGAAGGGCGGAAAGAAGGGCCAGGAGGAGCAAGAAGATTTTGACGAGGAGGAGTTCAATGCCGAAATCGTGAGGTGTCTGCTTAGAATCATGTCCGTCAAGAAGAGCGAGCCAGTGGGCGACAGGGTGATTCGCTTCTTGGGCATCTTCTTGAAGCATGCGTCAGACAAAGGTTTGTCATGCACTGCCGGTCAGAAAAAGAAAGTACTGATCAAAGCCAGATCAACAGATATTTGCTACCGAGTCCGAGGAAGATGCTACTGCCTTTCACGAAACGCCTACCAGCAGGCTTACATCCAATATCCTCACTACAATCCTGGGACTTCTCACAGCCAAAGACAAGACGGTCCGATTCCGAGCCACGCAGACAGTTGCGCACATTGTGAACAGCCTCACTACCATCGATGACGATATTTTCAACCTGATAAGATTGGGTTTCTTGAAGCGTCTTCGAGACAAAGAACCATCGGTACGCGTCCAGGCGATTCTCGGACTGGGTCGTCTTGCCGGGAATGACGACGAGGAGCAAGATGAAGAAGACAGCGACGACGAAGCAGGTGGCATTCTAGACAAGCTTCTGGACATTATGATCAACGACCCGAGTGCCGAAGTGCGACGGGCTGTGTTGCTGAATCTGCCACTTTGGCCGTCAACCCTGCGATATATCCTGGAGCGGGCTCGTGATATGGATGCGACCACTCGCAGGCTAGTTTATGGCAAGATTTTGCCGGCTTTGGGCGATTTCCGACACATGTCGCTTGTGGAACGAGAGAAGCTTATTCGATGGGGCCTTCGCGACAGAGACGACATTGTCCGCAAGGCTGCAGCAACCCTGTTCCGTGAGCGCTGGCTCGAAGACTGTGCTTCATCCCGCGATACCCGGACTGAAGAGGAGAAGAAGCCTGGTGATGTTGCACCACCTAGCCTGGAAGCGCTGTGCGAGCTATTGGAACGCATTGATGTCACACGATCCGGTGAGGAGGACGGCATGGCTCATGAAGCCATGCGCCAATTCTGGGATGGCCGACCGGATTACCGTAGAGACATCACATTCGATCACGAGTTCTGGAACAACCTAGATGCGCAGACAGCCTTTATTGCTCGCACGCTCAACGACTATAGCCAGAGCACCGACGATGACAGAATCCAGAGCATGATTGAGGACAAGATGCCCGAAGTCACCATGTTTGCATTTGTTCTGCAGCGAGAACTCAATTCCCTCATGGAGCTGGTGGACAAAGTCGCAATGATGGAAGAGACTGATCCAGAGATTGAGGAGGCCCAGGAAGATGTTGAGGAACAGGATTTTGTTGTCCAGCAGCTACTTCACATTGCTCATACTCTCGATTACACCGACGAGATGGGACGAAGGCAGATGTACAACATCATGCGAGAAGCGATCTCCAAGGCTCAGCTGCCCGAAGAGTGCACAAAGCTCTCCATTGAGGTTCTGCGCAAGGTTTGCGGTAGTCGAGGCGAGTCAGACTTCTGTGCTCTCATCGTCGAGGCCATTGCCGACGTTCGAGATTCTCTCTTGGATGCCGACGACGCCACTGTCACTGGCGGAGATGCTGAAGAAAGCTTCCACTCTGCACAGTCAGACGTGGACATGGATGCTCCATTGATCAAGGCCAAGACTGCCAAAGCCGCAGAAAATCTCACTGAAGAAGAGAAGGAAGAGCGACAGATCCGAGAGGTCATGGTATACTCCAAGTGCTTGCACATTGCGCAATGCACACTTCAAAATGTGGAGGGCGATCTGGAGTCGGATACATCGCTCACAAATATCCTCAACACACTCATTATCCCGGCTGTGCAAGCTCATCAGGCAATGATCCGAGAACGCGGTGTCATCTGCCTAGGCCTAGCTGCCCTTCTCAGCAAAGTAGGTTTTACAACCCATCATCTTCTATGGGAAATACTAACAACAACTAGGATCTCGCGGATAACAACCTCGACCTCTTTTTCCACTGCTTCGCAAAGGGCCATGACGCTCTGAAAGAGATTGTCATTCAAGTCCTCACAGATGTAATCATCACTCATCCACAGCTTCTTACGCCCACTATCCCGGACCCAGACGCCGAGACTGAAGATGCAGAGCCCATTACCAACCCACGCATTCGCCCTATTACCAAGATTCTTCTTAAGGCTTTCACATCGGACAACAAACGCATTAGTCTTATCTCATGTACCGCTGCCTCGAAGCTGTTGCTCCTCGGTATCCTACCACCCCAGCCTACGGCCGAAATCTTGAAGGCATTCACATTGACCTACTTTGATCCCGAGACAGCAATAAACCCAGCACTACGACAAGCACTGAGCTACTTCCTCCCCGTCTTTTGCCACAGCAAGCTAAAGAACGCCAAGCTCATGGGCGAAATCGCCGTCCCCATCATCTCCAAGCTTCTCATCATGCGCGATGAGAATGTCGAAGAGGACGACATAGACGAGATGGTCGGCTGGCCCGTCATCACCGCCCACCTTTCCGAATGGACCGACGGCCGCAAGGTAGTCGGCGCAACCGAACTCGGTCTCGACGGCAAGACGAGCACAACAGCCGAAGCCGAGGAACCCCATGTTCAACTCGCAATTGAGATTCTCGAGCGCGCACTCACAAGCACTTGTTCGAAAGACGAGCGTAAACCTTTGCTTTCGCTCCTAAGCAAACTCTTCATCGCTCCCTCGGGCCCGAGCTACAAGAGCAGCACCGACCAAAACGGTGAAGATGAGGAAGAAGAAGAGCCCCTGCATACCCTCCACAACCTTGTTTCCGAAGGTGTCGAAGCCAAGATTGGCACAGATGCTACACAGCGCAATGCACTGGCGAAGCTCGAAGCTACTCTAACAAAGCGATTGGGCGAAGTGGGTAACGCGACACAAGCTCCCGACGAAGACGCAGATGACCAGACGGCTGTTCCTGACACTACTGTTGCGCCCGATGAGACAGAGACGACCGAGGCGTCTGAGACCCGGGTACCATCTAAGAAACCTGTCAAGGTTAAAGAAGAAGATGATGAGGAAGAGGAAGAGGATGAAGATACAATGTTAGCTGGTATGCAAGGAGAGGGTACACGTATGCCTCTTGAAGCTGATGACGATGACGATGATGAGGATGAAGAGGAAGAGCAGTCGATGGCTGAACATAGCACGTTGATTGTGGGTAGGGATGATAGGAAGAGGACTATGGTTACTGAGGAGGATATTATGGAGAGTTTGTTGCAGAGTGAGATGGAGGATTCTGCTTAGACGTTCTTCTTCTCTCGAGGGTTTTTGGGTTGGATGTGTTGTAGATGGCGTTTTTTTGGAGGGGCCTAGGGGGATAAAGTCGGATGGGGAGATATGATTTTATGTATTACGCGGTTATGATATCCTGTTGCTATCCATACTTTTTGTTTCTTTTTTTTTTACTTGACAATGTCATCTTCTCCATTCTACTCATGATACTTGCATATCATATGACATGAACGATTCAACAGAATTGTTGTCCTTTGAGAATTCCTTTTATTTTATTTTTGGCTGAAAAATTGGGTATATAACCAACGTGCTAACTTACGCGGTATAGCAAGCAAACTAAAAACAAACGCTAAATGCAACAAAAACAAACCACTAGCTAAATTTTTGCTCGCTTGACATCTGTCGTGAATCCGTATTAAACATGTACAGAAAAAAAAAGTGTACACTCATTAGTGTGTCTTGCAAGAGAGCAGAAGGAGCAGTTTACCTTCCTCACCCGTCACAATCATGACAAAAACCCCTCCAATCACCTTTTGCGTGAAATCATCGTAGTAGTCGCTCAAGAAGAAAGCTTCTTCCAAATCATGACCGGAGTGGCATATCCACCTCGACCTCGCCAAAAACATCTCTGTACCACCCCCGCAACTTCCTGCACTTCTCACCGCGCGCATCCTCTCTGCACCCTTCTTCAACAACGACATCCCACATGCGCTGCTCAACATCATATCCGAGCTGCTTCTGCATATCTTCTTTCTTGCCCCACATCCTGTGCGAGCGGCCCTCCATATCAAACGGGCGGTAATCATTCAGCACATGCGCTGGGTCGAGCTTGAGATTATTCTCATGGATAAAAAGCGGGATGGGTTTGCTCGGCGCGGTACGTGGCTTATTCCTCTGAGATTGAGTGACGAGATCCTTGTCTTGCCAGTGGGCTTGATCGTGGATGTGGTTGCGCATCGGGGGCAGGTACTGGTAGTCGAGACGGGGGTCCGCCTGGGCGATTCCTGTACCTTCATATGTGCCGTTGAGGAAGCGGCCGAGGGCCATCGGGGTGGTGCGGACTTGGTAGAAAGGAAGGCCGACGGCGAGGGCGGCTTGTGTGAAGGTTTCTTTGTCGCCAGCGCCGGGGGCGCCTTGGCTGAAGAGGATGTAGTAGAAGTCTGGGCCGTAGTAGTTGTAGTAGACCATCATGAGGAGGGTTTCGCGGTGTAGGTCTTTGTTCATGAGGAGCTGACCGCTTTCAGTCGAGAGGCGCGATTGCGAGGGGACTTCGGGGATGGCGGCGATGTGGTAGAAATGGGCCGATATGGTCTGCGCCCAGAAGTCGGGCCAAGTTACCAGGCCATGGGTTGTGTAGGGGGCGACGGAGAATAAACCTTTCGGATCTTGCGAGGGGAAGGCATCGCTGTCGAGAAACAGAACGTGCTGGAAGGATGAGAATAGGATCGCAAAAGCCTTGTACTGGTAGTGACTGGGTGGCTTGGCGTTGGCGGCCGTCTCGTAAATGTTTGATAGGACAACGCAACGGGCGTTTAGAGAAGGTAGAACGGTCTCGCACACTGTCGCGTCATACTTGCTCCAGTCGTCGATGAAGACTTCCATGGGCAAATCACATCCCGTCTTGCGTAACAAGCGCAGTGAGACCAAAAAGATAGGCATGTACATAGCGTTGGCTGTCGTAACGATGCCCGTAGTACCCTGTGCAAAGGGGACTTTGGACGCGAGCTCTTTTGCAGAACTGCGCATAGTATAGTGCGCTCTGAACAAGGCCAATTCTTCATTCTTTGTGAAGTTAACCAGCCGATCAGGGTGCATCCTGTGAGGTTCCAGCGGCTTGAAATTGACAACATCGTCGAACCCCTCGTCGTCCAGCTGCAAAGGCTCACATCGTGGTTGGGCGTCAACCAGAGCAGTGGCAAGGTCCGACCAAAACTCTTGAACAGACTTGTCAAAGGTTGAACTGGCTGCAGTGAGGTTTTTGCCCGTCAAGATGGGGATATGAATGGCAGCCGAGCCATGGTATTGCCGGGGAAAGAAGAAGAAGGCGCCGCATATGAAGAGGAACAGAGGGAGGATAAGCAGTCGCGGTAACGAGTGAGAGGTAGTGACGAGCATGGCGGGGGGTGGGCCCGCACTTGAGAGCGAGTAAGTATCACGAAGGCAAAAGGAAACGGGGTATCTTTGGAGAGAGAGAAAAGTGGGAAAGGCAGAGAGAGATAAGTCAGAAGGCTAGCGCCAGATGAGAGGTGAGAGTGAAAGGACGAATTGCATGTAAGTACACTGCTATGGACGCCTAGAGATAAGTGGAAATGATGTGACATGGGTGCCACAGTGCCATCCCAAGGTGGCACAGCATGCAACTGCAATACGAGCGGATGCTACAAACGGGGTACGCCGCCGCGGTTATGGAGAGGCCGACTCATGGCGCGAGTCCAGGACACATGCTTAGCTTGATGCTGTCGGGTGGTATAGGGCTAGTGCTAAGCCCCAACAGGATGTTATATGAGAGCAGACAGCATGATGCTTGACAAGATCGTGGGTACAGCTCTTGGGTGAGGTTGTGACAAGCTTATGGGATAGGGGCGGACCGAGCGAGATGGAATGGTGAATTGCATCCGGCGTATCCTAGGCCCTACCTAAGCTCAGCATAGCGCAGAAAAGCTGGATAAACGGGCAAGCTGAGTAAAAGCGACTAACGAGCAAGTAGCTCATTAGCCGTGCCAAATTAGACGTTGGAAGATTCAAAATTAGAGACGCTAACGCCATGGGCAGGCTGACTGATAACGGCATGGCAAGGCGAGACTGGCCGACGTTTGACAGCGTGGGTCGTTGGTTGGGTCCCCCCTGCTCTCAGGGACAACGGCTGTGCACGTAACGTCTCTGCGCATGAGGCTCTGGGCGATCTTAACAAACTACATTACTTCCGTCGTATGTTTCCTAGCCCTGGTCACATTGCAGTCAGTACACACAAGTACATACGCCTGTGGAACCGACAACTTCAACAGCAGCACAACTCACTTCTAGCATATGCGACCCAGAGCAACGCGTCGCAAAGACCTTTTTTGTTTCCCAGCCTCCAGCCGTGCGTATCGCGCATATACGCACTATTGAAAAATCGCGCAACCGTATATACGGGGCGTGTGACACCCTAGATGCCCATCCACCCGCCTCGGAAATTGAGCCACGCAGACGCCACAGACCTCTCATCAATGCCAATGTCAACACGGCCATGTCTTTTGTATCCATATCTTACTTGGATGTGAGATGTCATATATATTAATTCTAGAATAGGGGGGCACATCATCATAACGGTGTGTGCTCAACAAACTCCCATCTAGCATGTTACAAAAAAAATTGGGTTCAGACGAAGAAGAAAAAAGGAAATAACAACAACAAGAGAAGAGATTACCCGAATATCGTCGTGATGCCGCGCAGATTCCTACGCTTTACTACTCTAATCGTAAACAAGACACAACTAGCCCGCTGTAGCGCGGGCTAGAAATCCTGCTAAGCTCCATAACACCCGTACCTTGCATGACCAACAAAGCCAACCAACCACAAGATCCCATCTGCTCCTCTCCCACGCTTACTCCCATACAGTATGTCCATTCCTTACAAACAGCCAAACAACCGAAACGAATCTCAAAAAAAACACTCCCTGACAAATCCATAACATTACATAACTACTAGTTAACTACTCATTTTAAAACATAATCACCGGCCCGAAACGAAAAACCGGCCTTATATCGTAACTATGCACATAAGCATCACCGCAACCCCCACCCATAGTCCACCACATTAGGACTCTTGTGCCCAGCCCAGCCCAGAAAACCCGCCCAACGTGGGGTGGGGGTCAAGCAAGCAAGATTAAGTCCGCCAAGCCCACACTCTCTCCTACTTCAATCTTGGACACTTGCTTGGCATCAGCAGAGAAACTCCCCCAAACAAACCCATGTAACCCATCCTTTATAATTACGCATGCTCAGCTTGGATGTTTTTGAGAGAGAGAGAGAGAGAGAGAGAGAGAGAGAGAGAAAGGGAGAAAACGAGGGAAAAGGAAGATCGAATAGAAAATGTCAGATATCCCCCGAGTTGGTGTGAGATGATGAGATATCCAAGGGTCCTGATACGGTACCCCGAACTAGGATAGAGGGATTGATAATGCGTACAATTCCCCTTGGCTTAGGTTGGTTTTGTTGGAAAAGCCACGAGATAATTTACTTTACATTGAGCGCACTATTTACTACTATGGAATTTTTGCCCCCTCCCCCCCCCCAACACACACACACTCACACACATCTGTCACTGACCCTCTGTGTCCCATTTCCTTGATTCACATAATATTCGCCATTGCCCGGCGGTGGCATCTTATCGTCTTCTTCACATTTCACTATGACGCGGCTACGACACCAAACTTTTTTTTCTTCTGAAAGATTGGTCCACTGCTACTACGTACGAGGGCGAAAAAAAAGACAAACGCAAATTATTAGTACAGATACTGGTGGAAAATATTCCGGAAAAAAAGAAGAAAAAACCCGCGCAGAAAACACACACGATATACCTCGAGAGCCACCCTTTACTTCACAGGCACCTTGATTGCCAAGGCAATGTGTTGTGATTCAATTTGTAGCATGCACAAGAAAACAAGAGAGAGAAAAAAAGATCAAGAAAAGAGGAAAATGAACACCAGCTCGGGGCCCAGATGCTGTACGAAGATATCGTCTTCCCAGATCCAAGAACCTCATACAAGCCTGCATTCGCTACCGTCCAATTTGTACTTTTTTATCCACCCACCCAGCTTTTGCAAAAGGAATTCAAGTCGATCCCCAAACACCCCCGCCATCCCAGGTATCGAACTCCATCAAATGAGGATTTTTCCGTCTATACGCATCCGTGCCGTAGGTAGCCTGCAAATGCCACGAATCTCTTAAATCGACCGATGCTGTAAAACTCCACCCATAGCCAATCTTGCCCACGCCAGCCTACCCGAAAAAACCGACCCATATCAAATTGCACCGCAAGATACGCGCTCCAGACGATCGATACCTATGTACGAGTGAACTTACGCCGGCGACTTATTGGCGGGGTTAGTGACGTTGCGCCGATCATCGTTCATGGAAAGAGAGCCGAAGCCGGTTGAAAGAAAGGCAAAGGGGTCATTGCGACCATCGCCACCGTTGGGAGCACCCTGAGCGGGGTAGGGGTCCGCCGAGGAAAAAGCAGCTTCAGCAGCGCGGCTGTCAAAGGGAGTCGAGTGCATGCCACCGTTGGGCACATACTGACCGCCCATGGGAGGGTAAGGGCTAGCCGCACCCATACCAGAGGGCAGAGCATACGAGCTGGGAGGGCCGCCATACTGTTGAGCTGGGAAGCCGCCACCACCGTAACCAGCAGGACCGTAGGGACCGGCACCAGGACCAGCGCCCATGGAAGGAGGACCCATGCCGAAACCAGAGGGCGTGTCCATTGGCGACGGGAATGCGGAATCAGCAACGACAGCAGCGCCGGCACGGCTAGCTCCACAGCGGAGGCAGGCAGTATTCTTTGCAAAGTTGTGGTATCCGCAGCCATTCTCACCGCACTTCCAGTCTCCAGCACGGAAGGGAACGACACCAGTACCTCCACGCATGTGTCCACCACCCATTCCGTGACCGTGACCGTGGCCGTGGCCCATGTGGTGCTGGGGAGGGCCCATCATACCTGGATGACCTCCGTATCCGTATCCGCCGTAGGCCATGGGGTCACCACCTGGCGGGCCTTGTTGCATGGCAGGGAACGAGCATCGGAAACAAGCGGTACGGCGCTGGAAGTTGGAGAAGCCACAAGAAGGGCAGTTCCAGTCACCAGGGCGAGGTCGGTTCTTGCTAGGTGGGAATGGTGTGATGATATCAGAGGCACGGTCGAGAACGCGAGTGGACGAAGGCGAGACTTCAATGGCCTTTTCGTTGAGAGCGCGGCCGTTCATGCAGAGGCTCTCAGCAGCCTAAGAAAGAAGAATCAAAGTTAGCATATTACATGTCGAACATGATTGATACAATACATACCTCCTCGTGGGAAGAAAAGATGGCGAAGCCAGTGCCAGTGGGCTTGTGCTGGTCTGGGGTACGGAGGGTCCAGAAAGCAATAGGACGACCGCCAAACTGCGTGAACCAGCTCTCAAGCTCTGACTGAGTAGTGTCATGGGGAAGGCCGCTCATGTGAAGAACCTTGCTGCGCTCGGACAAAAAGGCGCGCACGTCAGCCCTGGCGTCCATGGGTTTGGTAAGTACGTCAGGGTGGTCCTGAGGTGGCTGCGACTTGCGAATCAGGCCACGGAGAACTCGTGCAAGTGTGACGGCCTCCTCCATTGCCCGCCGCGGCGAGGCGGGGGCGAGGGCTTGCAAGTGAAAGGGCAGGTTGTGTTTGATGGGCGCCGACGATTGGACAGGCTCCACTTCAAGAGCCGCACAAATGTTGGTCAAGGCGCTAGAGCCAAACGGCAACGACTCTGGGTGGTGTGCCTGCCAGCGCTGGTATTCAGTGCGTAGGTCGAATGTACGGGAGTGTTGGAGGTATGGGGGAAGAACAACGGCCTTGTCCCTAGCCTCACGCGGCAGCTGGACGCGGAGGTCCCACGAGTCAAGAGTGACAAAAGCAAACTCGAGGTTTTTGGGGGCAATGTGCTCGGCGTGGAAGTTGTTGAAGCGTTCGATGGCATCACGGAAGGAGCCAGCGTTGCGGACCTGGTCCCAGGTAAGGGTTGTCAAGCTGGCTGTGCAAGCAAGGGTGCAGGGTTAGCCGAAGCTCGTCGAGGTGAAGAAGGGGGTAGGGAGTGAAGGAGGCAAGTAGGCAAGTAGGCAGGGGAGAAGGAGCAAGACAACGTACTGCACAGAGCCGTGATTGGTGTGTTGACGGGCTTCACGAGGACGGACTCGCGGTGTAGCTGGGATTGGATCAGCAATTGAGGTGCGGGATTGGGATGGGCAAGCCCACCTCTTCGCACGACTTTGCATCGAGGAGAATCCAGCCGAGCTCAATGACCTCAGCTGAATCCTTTGTCACGTAGACGCCGTGCTCGTCACAGGTGGTAGCTACGTGAATGACGACGTAGCGGTCGAGATTGGCCGCCTGGGGGCTCGGGGTCGGTTGGGACGCCATAGCTATCTGTATTTGTCTGCGGTAGGTGCACTGTCAGTACGGGTGCCTCTGGGGTGGTCCAGAGGTCAGGCGAAACTGCGGCGAGGGTGGATTGGGCAATTGAGGTGTTGCGGCGAGGGAAGTCGGAGGTAAGAGGCGGCGTCGGTGGAAGTCGCTCGCAGCGGGTACGTCAGCGGGGAGGTGAATACGGATGAGGTGAGGCGGGGATGGGTGACTTGCTGCTCACTGCAAGTGAAAGGGAGAACAGAGCAGAGCCTCGAGGTGAATGATGGAGCTAGGGTAGAGGTGACCCAGTGAGATGAAACCAGGTGCTCTGTGATGGGGACGGACGACCTGAGGCTCCGTGCAATGATGCCGGAAGATTTCTTGACGTGGATAGCAGAGCTAAGGCACAACGTCGAGATCTTGGCGGGAGCTCGAGTTTAGTGTCGGACGTGTCACTGGGAGCGCATTGGGGGATATGGGCTTTTTTTTCCCTGATGCTGTCTTGTTTTTTGCGGGTTGCACGGCTACCTCGCGTGTTGCTGTGTGCCTATATGGTCCCTGGACGGGTGCTGGCGGTGTTCCGACGTCGCAATTGGCAGCAATGGGCTCGAGAGTGTCGTCTCGGGCCTTGGGATAGCATGTACACGGGTGTGTGTATTGTATATACATAGTTCATGGCTGCATGGCTGCATGCATCCATACATAGTACATGGCGGGATATCTGCAGCGACGTCGACGCTCATTACCGGTCCCACGCGTGCGGTCAAGGGGAACCGGCGCGTGCTCATGCCCTGTGTGTATACATAGGACGTGTATGCATGTACAGTGTACACAGTAGCGTGCATGTATGTCGTCGCGTTTGAGTGCAATGGACACGGCGCCATGGTGAGAGCTAGACATTGGGTAGGGTACTGTGTACATGCACATACACACACCACACACACACCCACGCCCACCCGAGCCCGAACAACAGGGTCCGGCCATGGCTTGGACGGGGCAGCCCGCTGGCGTGTTATCTCGAGAAGCCATGTTGGACCAGTGGACCAGTGGACCAGCAGAGCTGTAGGGTGGGCGAGAGGCGGCTAGGGGCCAAGGGGACAAGGGGCCAGCACATCATCCCGCCCTCCCCCCTGGCCGTGTGTCGTCCTCCCACTCCCGCGGCGACGGCCACGTCAGCACGTGATCAGCCCCAACCCTCGTGCTCGCCTGCCCTCGCTGCAGTTTCGGCGCAGGTGGCAGCCAATTTCGCACGTCGGCAGGCTGGCAGGCTGGCAGGCTGGCAGTTGAGTTTGGAGGCGCGCGCTCAAGACGATCAGCGTCCTTCAAGCTTTGCTGACACGGCCGACAAGTACTAGCCCTGTCAGCAGCGCCCGCTCGACGTAGTGTGCGCGACGTCTCCCAGAGCCCGTGGTACATCTGCTGTGAACCCCTTAAACGCCGCGCGCGCCCCCCTTCTGCCCATCAAGAGATCCTCTGCAATTTATGCACTCCGCCTGTGGCATCGGGGACTTTGCATTGGCGCCTAAGCATCTACCACTACCCACACGAGGAAGGCCCGTGTAGTAAATCGGGACCGCCAGCTTTACTAACCATGGCCTCTCGGCAACGCGGCTTTCTGTCTTCCCCGCAAGCTGCACCAAACGGACGCGAGTTAGTATTCACCTACCCACTTTTTGAAACAACGGACAAAGAAACACGTCCACCCCCCCAAATCTGCCTTCAGCCGCTGCACTCCTCCATGCCGCTGTCCTCCTGACCTTTTCTACAGTTCCTCTCGCGGCATCATGGGCTTCTTCAAGCGATTCAGGCGTCACAAAACCCCAAAGAAGAACGAATCCCGTCCTCGCAACGACCTCTACGCCCCCGCTATCCCCGAATACCATGGGCCCGATCAGTTTGTCCGTCTGCCCGACAACATCTTGCGTCGCATCTTTGAGGAAGTCTGCCCCCATTCCACTGACGAGACCCTCGACGGCAGCGAGGACAGTGGCAACGATGGCTGCATGAGCTGCGACATGCGAGACCTGGCCCACTGCGCCTTGACAAAACGACAATGGTATGGTGTAGCCGCCGGTCTACTGTAAGTTTTGCCATTCTACTCTGTCTGCATGTACATTGCGGCTGACCTGCCTCCCTAGCTACAACAGCATCCGCATTGATGCCGTCCACTACTGCGAGCTTGAGGAAATCTACGCCGACCAGCGCAGGCGCAAGTCGCGTAACGGAGATGAGATTGATGCCCCCACCGAGCGACTCCAGCAGCTCGGCCAGAGTGTCCGCGGCAACCAATACCTCGGCCAGCGTGTGCGCTTCATCAAGCTCCCCTATATGACGCGCGAGGCCTGCAAAGCCGACCTTGCGCGAACAGTGTCCGGCTGCCCCAACCTCGAGTACATTGACCTCCCAGACGGCTTCTATAGTGGCGACCAGTCTTGCCAGTTGCTCCGACAGGAGCTGCAGGGACGATGCCCCCACATCAGGAGAATGAAGTACACCGAGGGTGGTGAACAGGCACTCGAGTCGCTCCTCCAGGGCTACTGGCAAGAGCTCATCACCATTGAGCTCAACAAGATACACATTGAGCCCAGCATCTTACGACAGGTCTTCGGCATGCTTCCCCGACTCAAGGAGCTTACCATAATCGGCGCTCCATGGCTGAACGATTCCACTTTCCACGATGCCCCTGGAATTCCAAACTTCCCTGCCTTGGAAATCCTGAGGCTAGAAAAGTGCCACACAGTGACTGCACACGGCTTGGCCCAGTTCCTCCATAACCCCATGTGCAGTGCCAGACTTCGAACGCTCGTACTCAAAGACTGCGCTGGCTTCCCCGTGGCATCTCTTCACATTGTTTTGCAGGCCGCGGTCAACCTTCGGACATTGGAGTACACGGCCACGGTCTCGGCATCCCTTCCCCTGGACCCTATTCCGCCCATGAACTCGTACACACTGCACAAGCTCAACTTTGAGGTTGTGTCAAGCGCCGCCAACCAGGTCTACCCGCCCGCTGCGTCGTATTACCAGTATCTAGCCAAGTCGCTAATGTCCAACTCGCTCCCGGCTTTGCGACAGCTGTGGGTTCGTGACCCCGATTTCCCAGAAATCCTTACTCTTGCACCACCAGTACGTCCGTTCAGTGAGGCACCGCCGCCCATGTTCAACCAGCCCCTGGAGGTCTACTCCAAGGGTCTTGATGAACTTGATTGGATCTTTACATCCATCATGCCTCCCGAAGGCCAGGCACGACGAGCGTCCATGTCTGTGGGCCGGCCGTTGAGCAGTTATTCGGCACACAAGGGTCTTGGCCCCCAGTGGGGTGGAGATGCCCGTAAGAGCATTGTAGTGCCAAATGGGTTCGGTGGATTCCTGGCCATACCTGCTGACAACGATGGGCGGCCAAGAAGCGCAGGCCATACGGCACCTAGTGGAGGCTTTGGACACGGCTACTCCAACTCGCTCGGTGGCCGAGAACCCAGCCCGCGCGCAAGCTGGATGACCCACGTTGGCCGCGAGAAGCGAGCCTCGAGGGCTGATTTGTGGCGCTAGTTTCTGTTCGTTTGGACATGCCAGCATCGCACTCTGCATCTATGTACTGCATCTCGCCTGCCCGTCTTCTTATTTACCTTTCTCTCTCTCGCTCACTTCGATTCTCTCTTCTGGATAGCTGTCCACGTTCTTTTTTTCCCTTCAAACATCACCTTTGTAAGATACCAAGGAACTTTTTCTTGTTGTGTGTTTTTACTTTTGTTCTATTTTGGTCGTTTTAAGGTTGGTGGAACATGGGTGCAACACCAGTACGAATTATGGCGACACCGGGCAGGACCAATGAGGGTTGGACGAAAATACCCCTGGTGAAGGATGGAGTTTCCTTTGTTGGCCATGTGTGTGTACATAAAGAAACAAAGCAAAGCAAGAAAGAAAAACAGAGCGCTTGGTTGCGCGAGACTGGTCTCTCGTGGCTACTTAAAATACCACCGACGACTTGTGCTTTTAATATCGAGTGCCGGTTTGTTTTGGGAAGGGGGGAGGGGGGGGGTTGCTCGGTGGACAGGGCCAAGGTTTGTGTGCGTGGTAATATTGCAGTTGGTCATTCTCCACTGAGATATTACAAAAGTGTTTTCTCATTTAGGCAATATAGGCTGTTATGGTGACATACTAGTACTTACATAGGCGGGTTCATATTACACACATTACACATGTACGCATAGGGTTCATGCCATTGTCACTGTCAGGCCACGTAGCCAAGGGACAGGCGTAGTAGTGTGGTGTGCCCTATGTGGATGCATGCACAGCATTGCGATCTGCAGGATCTCATTGCATGCCGCGATCTGCTTGGGGGGGGCATTCATGCACACGCCATGACTACGTGCGTACTCGAATAGCGTGCTGTGGCTAAGGCATGGCGGCCATGCGTCGCGTTTCAGGCGGGCGTGTGGCTGACACCGCCTGCACTGACCGCCCCGCGTTGGTCATGTGGACGAGTCGTCTAGCGCACGCGCCTGCGTACGGCCGGCCTACCAGGTTTCAGTCCAGCCACTGGCCGTTCTCGCCCTCTCAGGAGGACTACCAAGATAGAACGGGGGGTGGAGAGAATGTTTCGGCTACCTGCTTTGACCTGGTGATTGGATTCAGGTACTTTAATGTCAAAGAGTTAAACGCCGCCTTAGCCGTATTCCGCCTGCTGCCACTTGTACTTGCTTCTTCGCCCTGTTCACGCCTTCTCTTTCCCCTCACTCGCTAGGCGTGCTCTATGGCCGTGGTTGTGCTTTCTATGTTCTCTACCGCTCTTCGCGCCGGCACGAGGATTCCAGTCGCACAGCATTCTCCCCTACACCGCCATGGCCACTGAAGCAATGTCCTCGTCTGCTGCTGCAACAGCAGCCGCAGCGTCGACGCAAAAGATGTCTCGCTATAGGAGCGTAAGGCGCGCTCAGGAACAGCATCCCGCACCACCGGGCCAGTTTTCGCAGCATGACCAGCCTTCGCAGGCCATGTCGACAATGCCTACTATGCCTGCGGTACCAGACTCTCAGCCTCAGAACGATGCGCCACTCAGCAGGAGCAAGAGCCGCTACCACCGCCGACCACCAACTTCGCACGCGACCAGTCCGCAACCCCCTCCCCGCTCCAACACCACATTTGACCCTCCACCGCCCTTTTACCCGCAGTCGCCGCCGTATGCTTCGTCGAACGATGCCGACAGTTCCCCACAGCAGACGTCGAATGCGGCCAACACTGCCCAGCGCCGCCCTCGGACGGCTAAACCTCGTACTCAAGCGTCGCCCCTTGTCTACGGTGCTCCAAGAGATCAGTCCCTCAGTGGCGATGATAGTGCGAGGGAAGTTCTCGAAAAGGAGAAGCAGCGCCAGCGGCAGATGAAGGAAAGACATGATGCAGAGGCACGGGCAAGGAGGCAGGCACAACAGGCCGAGTTGGATAGGGCCGACAAGTTACGTCAGGAAGCAGAGGAAGCGGCGCGGTTACAGAAGCAGCAACAACAGCAGCAGCGAGAGTTTGAAGAGGCGGAAGCGCTGCGTCGGCAAAGAATCGAACAAAAGGCAGAGCAGGAGCGTGGGAGACGACTACAGAAAGCCGGGCCACGAAAGACTTCGCAAAACAAGGACGAACATCAACGTCAAGCGGTATTGGCCAAGCTCGAAGAGCGTTCTCAAAAGCCACCGGCCTCACCTAATGCCATTTCGCCTCCGCGACAGCAAGAAGTTGGGTTTGGCATGTTCAAAAGGAGAAAGGACGAGGCTCTAGGCCTGGATGCTCCGGCGCAATTGTCGGCTGCACCACAACTCAGCCTCAGCCTCAGCCACGAGGAAGAGACCATCAAACCCGGTGGAGGAGGCGCGGTCCTGGGCATTGATGCACCAACTTCAGCCGTGAATGCTGGTGACAGGGTATGTTGGTTGCCTCTTGGGCGGGATAAAGTGACTAACAACTGGGGCAGCGCGTTACGGTTGTGTGCAACAAGAAGCGTATTCAACTACCAGTCACACCGACCACAACACCTCTGGATCTGATTAAGTCTGCGTCGACTGTCCTCACAGACCCAATTGACGTTCGCACAGCAGTTATTTCTGAATATTTCACAAAAGTCAGCATCACGCGCCCACTTCGCAATTACGAATATGTACGAGATGTTATGAACTCGTGGGATCACGACAGCCAAAATGAGCTAACCATTATCGACTCGGACGTGGACGGAATCAACCAGGATGATTTGCTCGCATACAAAGTGCCCGAGGCAAGACCCGAAGGCATGTCGTGCTTTATCCAATACTCTTCGAGACCCGGCAAATGGAGCAAGCGCCTGCTTACCCTGCGTCCCGACGGCCAGCTAGTCATGGCGAAGAACGAAAAGACCAAGGAAAAGGATCTGGAGAACATTTGCACGCTTACAGACTACGACATCTACACGATAACGCAGCAGAAGCTGGCAAGGGTCAAGCCACCCAAGAAGATATGCTACGCGGTCAAGAGTATGCAAAAGTCGAACATTTTTGCCGACGAGTCGCAGTATGTGCATTTCTTCTGCACCAATGACCGCAACACGGCAAACATGTTCTACCATGCTTTGCAGTCGTGGCGGAGCTGGTATCTCAAGTACCAAAAGGGCGAGGGGTTGAAGAAGAAGTCGCCGGCCATGCGCAACGTGTCTGGCAACCAAGAGGCAGCGCAGTCATCAGCGCATGCACGGGGTGAGTCTGTAGGATCACATTACCAGCTAGGTGCTTTCTCGTCGTTGTTGGACATGGACAGTTTCAACAAGAAGCTAGATGAAATTGAAGTGCATAAGCCGGGCGAGTTTCCAGATGACAAGCCCTTGTCGAAACTTGATAGCAGAGCAATGCATACGAGGAAGAAGTCGTTGCGGGTAAAGCAACCACCTCCGACAACGTTGATCAAAAGTGCAATCGGCAAGCCCAACCCGTCGCAGCCCACGTCTCGACAGACGTCTGGACGACGCAGCTTCGATGGCAAGGAGGAAGAAGCATTTACTTCTAGTGGGCTTCTAGGCCGGGGCTATACCGAGCGCCAGGCTGCAGCACAGGCTCGTGAGCAGCAGCAGGCGACGGCATTTACAGAGGGTCCATCACTGCTGAACGTGGGTCGGTTGGGTCAGGCCGACAGTAATGTCAAACGTAGCACTTCCACGCGCAGTAACCACCATCGACGGACATCCAGCGACCTGCAAAGAAGTGCTTCGAAGCGGGTGCCTGGTATGCCAGAGCCGTTGATTGATCTTACGCCGCAGTACCGTCCACCACCACAGCATCTCAACAAGGGCAAAGGGTACAACCCGGGAGCGGGGGCAGGGCCACTTGTGGAGAGCGCAACGTCGATAGAAGAAGCAATCAAGGTCCCTTCATTGACAGATTGGCGAGCGGGCCGGCCGGGAACATCACGCGCACATGGAACATATGGCGCCGGTGGCCACGAGCGCACACGGTCGCTCAAGGGTCGTGGCGAGCCCCTGGCTGCATACACGCACAACAACCATGGGGCAGCGCCTGAGGATGCCAGCAAAGCATTCACGGGCGGGGGCCTGCTGTCTCGAGCGGGTTATTCACAAGGCCCGGATGTTATCGGTCGAGGAGTCATGGATGGCAGCAAAGCTCGAGGCCCAATGGTCAATCTGAACCTGAACAACGAGTTTGTGCAGGGCAGCTTGCTGGGTGGGATGTCTGTTGCTGCACCGGTGATTGATCGAAGTGGCAAGTAAGGTGTTTTTGGGGAGGGGGGGCAAAGATGGGTGGTTTGCAGGCGGAACCACTTCCCAAACGGCACGTGGCGGCCTTTTTTTTTTCTTTCCTCTTTCCTTTGTGAGCGCGATTTTAGCCTGATATCCCTGCATAAATTCTTTTTCTTTCTCTTCCTTGCGGTTTGTTTCCCAACGTCGTCAGCCCAAAGGCTTGTTTTTCAGGTGGCGCCGATGTTGAGGCATAGTGGGGGTGTAGGAGGGGATGCTTGGTATGGCCGAGTAGATGAGGCTAGATATGGTGAGTGTATTGAATTGATAATATATGTTTGGAGTGATATGGGTCTAGATGCGACTAGCTGGAGATACTGGCGGGTGAGACTGTGAGGTGAGGGTACATGAGATTCAGTTTGCATGGTTGCATAGTTGCATGGTGTTGTGTGCTTACTATACAGTATGTGTGTGTGTGTGTCCGACCAAGTCTCCGATGTCTCCGCCTCCGCCCAAGGACGGGCCCACTCGACTGGCTGCGGAGAGGGTGGCGTGCTGGAAACTTCACCCCCCGTCGAGCGGGAACCCCGCAATCGTCGGCCTAATGACGAGACGGTGCAGCAGGCGGACGCAGTACCGCCTCGGCATATTAGCTTCGCAAACGTGTACAGCAACATGCGCTATATAGCAATTGCGAACAAAAGAAGATGAAGAGACAGAAGAGTCGTCAGAATTGAGCGGCACGCATCGAGACGGGAACGATCGGTCGATGGTCCGCTCTTCATCTCATTTCCTCGACAAACTGTTGAGTTGTTGACTCGCGCACACTCGCCGGCCACGCTCCAGCCTTGCCCTGCTGGGCGCCAGCCGCGGGGAGGGAACATGCTAGTAGGGAGTGGGTGGGTGTGTACACAGTATGTACATGTCTATGATGTGTGTACATGGGTGCACATGTACTCTACTCACATGTTCAGAGAATTGGGTATTGTGCATGTTTTGCCAGTACCATGTGCGCTAAACTGCTACTCTAGTTTGCTCGCGGCCAGCAAATGATATGGGCAGCGTCATGGTGACTGCAGGGCCAGCAACGACGTCACCCGCACCAAGCGAGTGTGTCGGCTGGGGAGCTCTGACCTGAGACCTGAGCATCCCAACCACCCTAAACCCTCCCCACGTCGGGGTCTCCCAACGCTCAAGCTCCCAAAGCAATAAGCGGCCCACCAACTCGAGCCCTTGTCGGCGCTGCAGGGCATATCTGCTGGGACCACGCCAACCGCTATTACCTCGACTTTTTCCTGTCCATTCTGCTCACACACTTTCATCAATTGCTCTCTGCGGCTGCACCACCACATCGTGTTGCAGACCCGTATCGCCTATTCTCTCCCCACCCCCCCCGGCTCAGTAACCCAACCGCTCGTCTAGCGCCGCATCCTGCAGCAGTCTAACCAAGTACCGAGCTCCAGCTCCATCAGCCCTGTTCCGCCTCTCCTTCTCATTCTTTCCTCTTGAACAGCATTCTGAATCTGCCATTGTGTCTCTCCCTCCTCCCATCTGACCCCACCACACATTCACAATGGCCTCGGGAGCGCGAGACGTGCAGAACCACGTCCTGTTCGAGGTTGCGACCGAAGTCGCAAACAGAGGTAGCTCCCCTCCATCCTGGTCCCATGACGCAAAACCCTAACCAGCTCCAGTCGGCGGCATCTACTCGGTCCTCAAGTCAAAGGCCCAAGTCACCACAGCAGAGTATGGCGCTGCGTATACTCTGCTCGGCCCTTGGAATAGGGCTTCGGTAAGCACCATGCTTGCTCACTGCGACACTCCCTGCTCACAAATACACAGGCCGCTGTCGAAGTAGAACCCATTGTTCCCAAAGACCCTGCTCTGGTGGCCACGATCAAGTCTATGGACGAGCGGGGCGTCAAGACGCTATACGGAAGATGGCTGATTGACGGTGCCCCGCGCGTGCTCCTCTTTGACACTGGCACTGGCTACAGGTGGCTCGATGAGTGGAAGGGCGACCTCTGGTCTTCTACAGGCATTCCTTCGCCTCCTGGCGATTCCGAGACCAACGAGGCCATTGTCTTTGGCTACCTCATTGCTTGGTTTTTGGGCGAGGTAAGAAGCAAACATGAAATCAGTCTTGGTACATTTGCTAACTGTTTCCTCAGTATGTCTACCATGAGAAGCAGCGAGCCGTCATTGTTCAGTTCCACGAGTGGCTGGCAGGTGTTGCAGTGCCCCTTTGCAAGAAGCGCCGCATCGACGTGACTACCATTTTCACAACCCACGCCACACTTCTCGGTCGCTACCTTTGCGCTGGCTCAGTCGACTTTTACAACAATCTGCAATACTTTGATGTGGATGCCGAAGCAGGAAAGCGGGGTATCTACCATCGTTACTGCATTGAGCGGGCTGCCACGCACGCTGCCGACGTCTTCACAACCGTGTCCCACATCACTGCCTATGAAAGCGAGCATCTCTTGAAGCGCAAGCCTGACGGTGTATTGCCCAACGGTCTCAATGTCAAGAAGTTTTCTGCGACGCACGAGTTCCAGAACTTGCACCAGCAGGCAAAGGTCAAGATTAACGACTTTGTGCGTGGACATTTCTACGGTCACAATGACTTTGATCCCGAGAATACCCTCTACTTCTTCACAGCTGGTCGCTACGAGTACCGGAATAAGGGCGTAGACATGTTTATCGAATCACTGGCACGACTGAACCACAAGATGAAGAGCGAGAACTCCAATATGACGGTAGTTGCTTTTATCATTCTGCCCGCACAGACTACATCTCTTTCGGTCGACTCGCTCAAGGGACAGGCAGTCATCAAGGCGCTCCACGACAGTGTGAACAACATTGCCGAGAATGTGGCCAAGAAGCTATTTGAGCGCTCCCTGACTTGGACAGAGGGCTCTGAGCTCCCTGAAGACAAGGACTTGATCACACCTGCTGATAAGATTCTGCTCCGCCGAAGGTTGTTCGCCATGAAGCGCCATAACCTGCCACCTATTGTCACCCACAACATGGTCAACGATGCCGAAGACCCTGTGCTGAACCAACTGCGTCGCTGCCAGCTCTTCAACCACCCCTCGGACCGCGTCAAGGTTGTTTTCCACCCAGAGTTTTTGAACTCGGCCAACCCAGTGTTGCCTATGGACTACGACGACTTTGTCCGTGGAACCCATCTTGGTGTGTTCTCGTCTTACTACGAGCCATGGGGCTACACTCCAGCCGAGTGCACTGTCATGGGTGTTCCAAGTATCACAACAAATCTGTCTGGTTTTGGTTGCTACATGGAGGAGCTGATTGAAAATGCTCAAGACTATGGTATCTACATTGTAGATCGAAGAATGAAGGGCGTAGACGACTCAGTCAACCAGCTCGTCGACTACATGTTTGAATTCACAAAGAAGAGCAAGCGCCAGCGTATCAACCAGAGGAATCGGACAGAGCGTCTCAGTGACCTACTCGACTGGAAACGCATGGGTTTGGAGTATGTCAAGGCTCGACAACTGGCACTCCGACGAGCATACCCTGCGGCGTATGAGGACGATGAGGAGCCCGACTTCTTCAACTCGCAAGACGTTAAGATTTCTCGGCCCCTATCCGAGCCTGGATCGCCGCGTGAGCGCTCGGGTATGATGACGCCTGGTGACTTTGCCTCGCTGCAAGAAGGCCGTGAGGGACTGAGCACTGAGGACTACATTGCGTGGAAGCTTCCGTAAGTGCCGAATAACTAGATTGACTGTTTGCGGATAGTTGCTAACAAACATACAGTGAAGAGGAAGAGGCCGACGACTTTACTTTCCCGCTTACCCTGAAGACCAAGAGCAAACCCAACTCTGGCGCAACCACACCTACTCTGCCTACGGCGGTAAATGGAACTGACTAGACGTCTATTGTTGTTTTTTTAATTTACCAAGTACAATGACGAATGTGTACGAAATAAAGGGAAATTGCATTGAACGTGTCCATTCTTCTCATGTCCGTGGTTTTTTGATTTAAAAGACGCGAAATGGATGCATTTATTTCAAGGTAGGAGGTGAAGAGAAGTTGTGTGCAAGTATGTTGCATGTAGTAGTGTTTTGATAGCAAACGTCGTACGAATTTAGTCATCACTCTTATATGTGATTGCGAGATGCTAGCTCTGCGCCCACCCTTTTCTATATACCCAGCACTGTGCTCGAAAAGATTCTAAGTTGAGGATATCGATAGCATCGTGTTACTCATCCTATCGGTAACATACGTGAGCTGTTCTGGATATCTAACCAGGCCTATGTACTTGACTTCTTTCTCTCACCTCGCTTCCCTTTCCCACTCCCAGGTGCTGCTTTGGCGCCTTCCCTACCATGGCACATATTATAGTAATACACTGTTTTAGCCTATAACAAGGTGACCA
The DNA here is from genome assembly GCF_000338995.1 of Bipolaris sorokiniana ND90Pr. NCBI lineage: Eukaryota > Fungi > Ascomycota > Dothideomycetes > Pleosporales > Pleosporaceae > Bipolaris > Bipolaris sorokiniana. The sequence goes on along the minus strand of NW_006911897.1, from coordinate 1,268,257 downwards.
CTAGCGAATCCCTGCTGTCGTATGTTTTCTTTTGCATAGTATTGCGATTTGATTTTTTTGCCTTTGGATCAGTTTGCGTAAGTCACGTGGGAAGGTTTCTTGGCATAATTCCAGTTATCAGAATATAATTAGGCTGTCTGGTGTGCTACGGTCCGACTTGCACACTGGACGTACTCACAGAGGCTATCCAAGGTTGCGTGTACACATGCCTCCTATGTACTTATACATCTCTATCATGTCGCCCAACCCATACCTATGGCCCTTTTTGTTCCCTTCTTCTCTCGGAACAGGGCACTTGCCGCTTCCGAACCCCCGGGATACTGATACCGGGATCCGAGTGGATGTACCACCGGTTAGTGTTGAGGCGTATACTTCTGCATTTGTGCGTTGTGAGGGCGGTGAAGCTATGTAACTACATATGTAAAGCATGTATGAAGGAAGAGATAGACCGGCCTATTGGATCCCTTGGTTATGGTTATACGCAGTAGTACTCGAAATAAAATTGAATGGGCGGTGTGGCGCACACTTGTGGCGCAGCACGTATAGGGAAGCGGGATAGGGGCCAGCAAGTGGCCAACTCCCCCGCTTATCAGCGTTTTCGGCCGATGCACCGGGTGTCACAGACTTCTTTGCTTGGGGAAGACGAGAGGGCTTTGCGGTAAGGTGAGGTGGTTTTGTTTCAAGGGTTTAGGGCTGGGCATGGGTTGGCAGGGTTGGCAGGGTTGGCTGGAAAGTTCGTTTGGCGAATGGGATTGGATGGGGGGCGTGATGTCAGAGGTAAGAGTGAAATAGCGAGAAATACGGAATATGCGGGATAGGCGAGGATAGAGGGATTTGGGCCACGGCAGATGGGCCACGGCGGATGGGAGATATGGTGAGATGTGACAACACATCTAGTTTGGATTGCTCGGAAGTGACGAGGTGCATGATACGAGGGGTTGAAGAGGGTGTGGAGGGGGGGGGGCTTAGCATGCGTGGTTTATGTTTTTGGGTGGAGTGGGAATTTGTTTACACATGGTAAGGGAAGCAAGATAGACGAGAAGCAAGATTCATCGTCGTTGTGTAACTCACAGTAACAGTACTACAGCCTACGTACGTCGTGTAGTATGTAAAAGTGTGGCGTAACGCAACGGTACTGCAAGTCCCAATACAGGGGTAAGTGGGCATAATAAAACTTCCCGGGGCCGCGCGCACACGAATGCGTACTAAAACCCAAAGGCCTGGGCGTGCACGACGCCCCTCAGACGCCCCTTGGCATCATCGCGCCTCACACCGCGATAAGCCGGGAATTCCATTCGCAATGTTCATCTGGAACCAACCCCGGTTTCCACCCAACCGTGGTTTGGAATTTCTTCGCGCTCTTGCCTCTCCACCCCCCTTTTTTTATATCAGGGAACCATGTCAGTTACCCACAATGCTCTTAAACAGTCTTTTGTTGCGATGCGCTATCGGGTCGGTCCGTTGACGTGATACTCTTCTTCTGCCACCGCCGCCGCCGCTGATTAACGAACGCTTGACCAACTCAGCTTTCATTGCTGTCCGCGCATTGTCCCTCCATCATAACCGGTTGTTTCCGTCGCCTTTTTGACTAGACTGGAACTCTTTTTTGATTCTTTTTGCTTTTCCTATTTGCCCCTACGACGGGACCATCGACATCCGAGGGCTTTTCTATAGTCACGCGTTTTCTTTCGCCTATAGGGCGCTCGCAGGGCAATCATGTTCGGCCCCTGGTTGTCCTTCTTTGCATGGCTGAAGCAGCGCACGCCGTCGTCGCTCAAGGCACTCACGCCGCATGCCAATTTCATCACACTTCACTGTATGTACGCGATTAAAGGAAAAAGGTTGACGTATATACTTACGAATGGGTAGATGGATACATCATCTCATGGACGCTCATCGGCTCCGTCATCATGTATGGCAATGGGCGCATCCCATATATCGATGCGCTCTTCTTTGCCAGCGGCGGAGCAACACAAAGTGGTCTAAACACGTATGTAAAAAAAGTCTTGGACGCATGGTGATCATAAACTGACAGATTGTGTAGAATCGATGTCAATAACCTTGATCTATATCAGCAAGTACGCGCGCACGACCCGAATACCAGGAGATCAACATTTTTCTGACCAACCGCAGATCACGCTATATCTCATGACATGTCTATGCACGCCCATCTTCATTCATAGCTCCGTCGTCGTCGTCCGCCTATACTGGTTCGAAAAGCGGTTTCAGAACATTGTGCTAGAAAGGGGTAGCAGGAGCGGTCGAACGCGAACATTGTCGAGGCGCAAGAGCGAGGCGAAGAAAACTAATGGCGCGGATCCGGGACTAGAAGAGCAGGCAGTTGGCTCGCGTGAAATCCGCGTCATGAGGGGTTCCAATGGACATGCGCATGGCGGCACAATCGAGAATGAAAACGCGTTTAGTGACGGACTGGATTGGACCGGGAACGGTATTCGTCCCAGACGGCGGTCGAGTTCGAGTGAAGATGACATGCCACCGTTTCGGCCACAGACTCCGCCGCAAAATGCGCCAGCGGGCATTGTATGGGCGGATAACCTCAACACACCTGCAAATCAGAAACCAATCAGAAGTTCGGTAGAAGAGTCTCCTGGCAGCCGGCTTCCCGAGATGAACAAGGAAAGGAGTATTGCTTTTGTGGAGGCTCAGCGCAATCCGACGACACGCAACAAGTTGCGCATTCCAGGCCCGCGCGACTTCGATCAGGGTCTTATTCCAGAAGCAGTCGAGGGCGAGGGAGAACTCGATCGAGTCACGAGTAGGATGTCGCAGGATTCTCGTGCACACTCGGCCCCGAAAAACAAGCGCTCCAACTCGCTACCTTTTCCTTCTAACGAAGACGACCGGCAATTGAAGAATCACATTACCATCGACGTCCCTGATAGACAACGACCTAACGGGCATTCCGTCTACGACCGAACAAGAACAAACGACGTCGACCCCAATGGACCTTCGGCATCGATGCATCTCCGCAACAGATCGCGCTCAAGAACCTTGGCAAGCTTCCTTTCTAGGAATAAGGATGAAGAAGAAGATCCGATGCCCTATCTCAGCTGGACACCCACCCTAGGACGCAATTCCAACTTTGTTGATTTGACCGAGGAGCAAAGAGAGGAGCTGGGCGGTATTGAGTATCGGGCTTTGAAATTGCTGGCCGTTATCCTTACCGTCTTCTACATTGGTTGGCACATTGTTGGCGTCATCTCTCTAGCGCCATGGATCTCGCATAGTCCCCAGTACAGCGCTGTTGTAAAGAAAGTTGGTATTCACCCGACTTGGTGGGGCTTCTTCACCTCTGCATCGCTGTTCAACGATCTAGGATTTACTCTCACTCCGGACTCGATGGTTTCTTTCCAATTGACGGTATGGCCTCTGCTCATCGGTACTTTCCTCATCATCATCGGAAACACGGGATTCCCTTGTATGCTTCGATTCACAATCTGGATCTACTCCAAGTTGGTGCCCAAGGGCAGTGGTATATGGGAGGAACTTCGTTTCTTGCTTGACCACCCACGTCGATGCTTCACGCTGCTGTTCCCAAGCCAGGCGAACTGGTGGCTATTCTGGATCCTGATTATCCTCAACGGTGTCGATCTCATCTTCTTCATCGTCCTCGATCTCGATGATCCAACCGTCACATCCCTCTCCGGCGGCCACCGCTTCCTCGCCGGTCTCTTCCAGGCCGCCTCGACCCGTACCGCTGGTTTCGCCGTGGTCAACATCGCCGACCTGCACCCCGCCGTCCAAGTCAGCTACCTTGTCATGATGTACATCTCCATCTTCCCCATCGCCATGTCCATCCGCCAATCCAACGTCTACGAAGAAAAATCCCTCGGCGTCTGGACCGACAACGAACTCGACGACGCACAATCCAGCTACCTCTCGCACCATCTCCGCCGCCAACTCTCCTTCGATCTCTGGTTCGTCTTCCTCGGCTTCTTCCTCATCGCCATCATCGAAGGCGCCCGCCTCGAAAACACAAACGAATACGCCTTCAGCCTCTTCTCCGTCCTCTTCGAAATCGTCTCCGCTTACGGCACCGTAGGCCTCAGCCAGGGCTACCCAGGCACAAACGCCTCTTTCTCCGCTCAATTCAAGCCCTTGTCTAAACTCATCATCATCGCCATGCAAATCCGCGGCCGCCACCGCGGTCTACCTTATGCCCTTGACCGTGCTATCCTTCTTCCTTCGGAAACTCGGTACCAAAAGGAAAACGAAGAGGCGACACGAAGGGCCCGTCGCGGTAGTAATGCCATGGATATGGGACTCAGCTATAGCACTGATCGTATTACCCGCACGGGCACCATGCTGAGTCGCCGGAGTACCGCGAGTGCGAGTGGTGAGCGGATGGTCACGGAGACGCGACCCGAGCAGCTCAAGCGGATTATTAGCGGTGCTTTTACTGCGGGTCCTACGGGCTTGTATAGAGAAAAGACGAACTAGAAGAGACGTTGGTTGTTGTCGTTGTTGATGTTGTTTTCTAGCGAGCGCAAGTTATATACGTACATGCTGTTGTTATTTTTTTCTTTTTTGGGTGGTTACTTACCAGATAGAACTGGGATCATGGGGTCAAAGTCCCAGTCCTTGTTCATGAGCGTTTCTTTTTTACTTGGAGCGATTTTATAGTTTAGGACGGGCGTTTTTGAAAAGGGGAAAATATATTCTGATGGGTTTTTATAGGTGTGAATGGGGTAGTTTTCTTACGAATACGATGGGCCCTCTTTTGAGAAAAGTTCTCTCAATGTTCACATGTTCTTGCCTACGTTTGGTGGTGAAGAGAAAAGACAATGCAGTCAGATACATTACATGGAGAACAGACTGATAATTATCAAATCACGCTTTGAATGTTCATTACTACGCAATATACAAAATTCTACCACCGTTACTTCTTATCACCCCGCTTCTTCCCCACGGTCTTGTCCTCAGGCAAAATCTCATGAACCTTGGTATCCAGCCCAACCCAAAACTTCCTTCCCCGCCACTCGACCGTGACACCGCCCCAAAACGCCGTAACCCACACTGGAAGCGCAAAAGCCTCACGACCCAGCCACGCGAAAAAGAAGTCCTTGAAACTTCGTCTCGCACCATCGAGTAAGCTAGGCTCAGCAAACGCTGCTTTATCCTTGCTAAGCAAAGGCTTCGCCGCCTCATCCGTAGACCGATGATACGCCGACGCTGAACGCTGTGGAAGCACGAAATCCGGGGTATCTGCATCGATTTCTACAGTCTTGGCAGAATGCAGGAGGAGGTACTGGATGTAATCCACTAGACACCACGCTGCGAGATGCGCGAGCCAGACGAGGAAGAAAGACAGCCATGTTGGTGGGATACCAAGGTTTGCGAAAAAGGGTAGGGTGGTAAGAGCGTAAGCGCCGTAGAGGCCGCAGAGAATGCTTTCGGTGCCTGGCTCGACAAAGGTGGCTAGTGTGACTGTGAATTTGCGGACGCGGAGCCAGCGGATGCGGCGGTGGAGGTAGGCAGCGACGGAGGTGTGGCTGATGGGTTGGAAGCAGAAGTCGCCGAAGAGCATTGCGTGTTTGCCCCATGATTCTTTTTGCGTTCCTGGTTCGGGTTTGTAGCCGGGCTGTTCAAAGGCTTGAGGTTGTTTCCAGAGGGCGTCGCCAATGAGGTGGTCTTCGCAGATGTTGTCGGAGAAGAAATCTATGCCAGCGGCGCGGTCGGGGTTGGATGAAGTAACGTAGTTGAGTTGTGAACGGCGGAACATGGTGCTTTTGCCCATGATGCAAGGGGCTACGGCGACTGTGTTGATGGCTTGGTAGAATTTCGCATGTGCAGATGACATGAAGGCTTCGTCCAGGCGACCTCCACCACGCTGGAGGAGCTTACTTATGGTGCTACTGGAATGGATGCGTAGATCAGAAGAAGTAGTTGCTGCAATGCTTGTTGATGTTGCTGCGGCGGCTGGTTTTCCTCCAAGTAGTTCCTTTCTGTCCTTGAGCGAGAGATCCTGCGAGTCGAGGTCTACCGTGAGCGGTGTCTGGTGCACGAATTTGTACTTTGTCTTGCTCTTCCCATTACTGCCCTCCCCAAAGCCACACAGTAGATCCACGAAGCGGCCACATACGCCTTTTCCAACCCAGACGTTGCAATCCAGTATCCACACAATATTACCCTTGGCCTCCCTATAAGCGCGGCTCATGTTCCTAATCTTCGGATTGGGTCCCAGTGCATCGTTGTTCTTGAGCAGCATTGGGTCCTCCTCCTCAACCAATATATGTACATCAACATCTGCAAAGTCTTTGCATAGGCGCTCTAGAATCGGAAAGGCGGGATCGGATCGTTCGGGAATGCAGAAGACGGTGTTTATTTTGTTTCTGGGGTACGTTTGGCGGAGGGTGGCTGCGAGGCATTCGTAAAGACGTGGATCGAGACCCTTGACTGGTCTTATGACTGTAACATGAGGCACCTTTTCCTTATCCAACGTGGTTACGCATGTTGCTGGCTGTGGTTTTTTCCAGTAGTATCGGAACAGTTGGATGAAGCCAATAGCGCAGACGTTCCATACTACCACCCACCAAATTAGACAGCCAGTCGCGACAATAAAGCGCAACTGAGAGACATCGTCTCGGATCGCAGGGTCGGATGCGCGAAGCATGCGCGAAGATTGTTACAGGGACCGTATATGTAAGGGTGGGATGTTGACGAATCTCGGAGCGCGGAGGTTGCGGAGTTTGACGTAAAGGAGTGACAGCTTGCCAAGACCATACCACGCAGGTACCTCGAAAAAGATACAATTAGTGACAACGCAGGTACAGGGCAAGGAAAGGGAGGGAGAGACGGCGCCTTTGTATTGTTGTGGGAGGCGAAGGAGACCTTTACCTGTTCGACGTCGCCGCCGGTGAAATTGCTTGCTGAGATCAGCGCGCTACAACCACCCATTGTCCAAATGCAGGATCCCAGACCTCTTTGCCGTCGTCAAATAAGCAGAAAGTAACACGTATACTCATTATTCAAACTCTGAATAGGTAACCAAGGAAACGCCAGCGCTATGCAAATTCACGGGCCACAACTTATACAGGCCAATTTCAGAAGTACCCAAGAAGCCAATCGACACCCAGTATCATATCTAGTTCCATGTATGGTCGAACCTACGTCTTGGGCTTCTTGCGTACCAATCCGGCCGTCAAGGTGTTCACCCTGTTGGCAGTAATTGCATCGGTCGGTGGGACTGAGTCAGTCTTTGCTTTCTTGCGGACTGTGCCAGCCCCTAATTCCTGCACTGGCTCCACCGCCTGTTGCGCCATATTCGTTGTCTCTGCTGACCCATTGGGCTTTCTCTTCTTCCGCACACCCATGACTATAGTTGGCGCCACACCGCTCGCTGCACCTGAAGATGTGTCTGTAGATGTAAACTCTTTTCTTCCTGTGACTACAAAGCCCCAGTCTTCTACACCACCCAACACGGCAATTTCCTCCTTCCATTTCTTTGTACTTCGTGCTGCTGCTGCACGATTCGCAAATGTCTGTTGCAGTAGCACTTCATGTGCACGGTCGTAATTTTTCAGCGAAAAACATATGGTTCCACGTGATGAAGCAGGCCATTTCCAATAGGGACTGGTTTCAGGAGGCATTTTACCAGATTTGGACGTGTTCGAAGAAGTCGACAGGTGTGACGACCTTGACTTGATCTTGGGTAGAACGAGGGGTATAGGTCCATACTTCAGTTTGGCCTCTTTCTTCCGCTGGCTCGTCTTTGGACGTTTAGGGGTGCGAGTACTTTTCTGAGGTTTGTTCTGTAAGAGCGGTTGAGACAAGGACTGTTGCGAAAGCACATCCTCGTCTTCTTCGGGTATTGAAGGCTTCGGCGGCGTGATCACAACCCATATAAAGCCCACTATCCGACCTGAGGAACACTCTTGTCTGAATGCCATGAACTCCCAGAATTGGTCAAGCGTCTTGACACTCTTCCATTGTCCGTTGCTTCTCGAGGGTGTCCCTCCATCAGCCACCATGGCATCTGTACCCCGGTCTGGAAGTTCTTCGTCCAATTCGTCAAGAAATCTAGCTTTTGGGTCGTCTGGGAAATGGGGGACGAGGCAGCGCGGCGGAGCAGCAGGATGAGGAGCTATTTGGAGGAGGGGATGGGCAGCAGCCCACCGCCGAGGTGTGTTTGGCGCAGGGCTTGGTGGGGTATATCGCAAAGTGTCATACGTTTCAAAGCCTGGGATTACTAGGTAGCCTCTCGCCGTAGACTCTGCCTGTGATGACGGAGTGGTTGTCTCGGTAGGCTCGCCCTCGACTAGGCGTTGAGGGAAGGGTTTCCGGTCCCCTTCAGCCTTGTATTCCCAAATGATCGGATCTAGGACTTTGCACCACCATTTGACCAAGCCCCTGTCGTCCAGCACATGCTTTTTCTTATTCTCAATGCTGGCAGGAAACAGATATTGGTCCTGTGCTCTCGCGAACAGAGATATGACCAGTTTCTTGCCTTCCCGTTGCCTTTCTCTTGCAAGCCAAGACACAAAGGTGCGACATATAACTTTCAAGGGTGACGAGGATTGCGACCGCGGTAATTGTAGCTCAGAGAGGTAACCCGTGGAGTCGGCTTTGGACACGAAGATGGTGGTGAGGTTTCTCGTAGTGTAGATCAGAACTTCAATGGCAAGCACAAGAACTTCCTCAGGCAACTCTGAAGCTACGGTGTCCTTGGGGATAATGGAGGCGGCCAAGGTATGCGATTCGCAATACGTCTTTTCGGACTTGCCATGGGGAGGCGCAGAGAAGAGGGCGGAGGACTTGGAGGGTGGAGTTGAGTAGTGATAGAAGGTGATGGGAGCGTCCTTTGGCAATTGCTCAGCCAGCAGCTCTTTCAACGAGCCGGAGGCACCAGGACTCGCCATACTGGCCCAACAGAAGCATGACCAGGTGAGAAGGTCGCGTATCGGAGGCAGAAGATGGGGGAGCGGATGCGCGACTGGAACTAGTACGATTGCGGCAAGGCGCCGTGAGTGCCGCAACTTTTCGATGATGCGAACTTCATCTCCGCCAGCACCAGCGCCTGGACTGGCCGCCCCAATCGGACCCCTCCGCCTTACCCACCTATACAAATACCCCCAATGGCTTCCAAACGGCCTCTCCAGTCACTCGTCTCGACCGCATCGTCGTCACTACGTTCAGCGCGTCCATCACAAGCCTCCATTGTGCGGACCTCCGCATGCGCATTTTCAACCACCACACCCGCCAAGGCCGCGCCCGAAAACGATACTGAGATTGCACAACGGCCACGATGGAAACAGACACCCCAAAGAATGGTGGCTCCCTTCAGGTTACGGCCTCAGGCAAAAGGTGGGGTTTTCAAGGTCAATGAGGATCCCAAGCGATTAGACGATGCCTATGTGCGCATGTTGGGCCCTGGCGGCGACAAGGTGCTGGGAGAGGAGGTCAAGTGGCTAGCAGTGACACATAAGAGCTTCGACCACGGAAAGAGGGGTTTCAACGACCGGCTGGCATATCTGGGTATGTGTGCATGGGAAACAGCTGGTCAGGCAGGAGACTAATACCAACACCAGGACGGAGGATTGTCGAACTACAAACATCACAAGCGCTCATAAACTCGCCACAAGAAGATCAATGGCCAAGAGACTCGAATGGCGTGCCCATGAACGACGAATTTGGCCGCAAACCATACCTCCACCCCGCCTTGAATGGACTGCAAGGCTTGACCGATGAGGCAGAGAGTTTAGTATTGAACAAGTCACGGCTAGCACCAATAGCAGAGAAATATGGTTTGGATAAAGTTACTCGGTGGAAGCCCAGGAGGGTATGTAACTTATGTTTGATCGAGCAGATCCAATGGCTAATACATAACAGGCGGACAACCTGCAAGGTTCCGGTATTGAATCCGTTCTTATGACTTCATTATATGCCATTGTTGGGGCGGTGGCACTTGAGAAAGGCGGCGAAGCAGCCAACAAGGTCGTACAAGATAAGATTCTTGCACCGCTCGGCTTTAGCTTTTCGCCCGATTCATGACCTTGACAAGATTATAATCCAAAAATCTGTACCATATTGTAAACAACTACATGACGCGATGCGGTCATGGTTTCAGTTTCACTGTGACTTGTTTTGCCTATCTCTTATTTTATCGTCTTGGTAGCAATACCTCCTTCCTGGCTATATGATGTAGGAGAGTTGTTATAGTGCAATGAACATTCTGTTTTCAAAAATGTCTCCAGGATCCAATACTAACCAATCACCACCCATAGTATTTGTTCGAATACTCGCAATATAGCGTCAAAATTGGGGAACATGAAAAGTCATACAACTACCAAAATTGCTACGCCATCTTACCAACAAAAAAAGGAATGATTTTATTGTCGCACACTTATCCAATATAAAGCGTTGTAAACCCAAGCAATCGCTCTCATGAACACGGCTCCTTGGGCCCGCCTGAAAAGGTCTGACTGTCACGATACTCGAAGTCGACATATAGAATCTCCGAGGCTCTATTGGTCTGCACCTGGGTCGGCCGTGGACACTGGCCTAAGTGTGTATATACCCCCTCCTCCAAAATCATAAGAGGCTCTTGATCATTCGCCCTCAAACTGGGACTCACCATCATTCTTACTCCTACTTGCAACACGCCACACTGGGAGGGTTCATGTGGCACATATATTTACATCAATGTGTTGCAACCTATGCAGGTAAAGAAAGTGCTGATTGGATCAGATCATACTTCTGAGTAGGTAGGAGTAGTGAAGACGTATTGATTGACGTAGTTCCACTTCTTACCCATGGTGTGTGTGACCCTACTTTTACCTCTACCACACTTCTGGGTAGACAGCACCCAGTCATCAGCCTACTCCATTTAGCATTGTACATATATTCAATTGGCCTCTGCCTCTAACTCCATCAATCCCTTTTCGTAACTCAACACCGACTCGACACTCTCTGTCTGACCACATTCATCTACAATGCACTACACACCCCTCATAACAGCGCTCCTCACACTTCTCCTCCTAGACCCAGCCTCAGCCGAAATAAGAATCCACCGCACCCGCTGCAAGAAGCGTCTAGCACAATGGGTATATCTATAAAATCGCAACAGCAAAACTCTCACTAACCCCATGCTGCAGCATTCATCCTGCCACACTAACGATCAAAAAGCGTGTGCACTCTTGTGTCCAGTTCAGGTAAGATGCGAATTGTATGATTTGTCTGTTTATTAGAGAAACTGAAATGAGGCTAGTGTCCTGGTTCGAAATATTTTGTTGCGTTTGCAGCTGGACCGATAGCGTGTCATTGTTGGTGTGGGATTTCGTACAAGTAATGTAGTTGCGGATTGGAGAGAAAAAGAATCCCCGACGTAGGAGGAAGGACGATAGCAAGACTTAAATTTGAGATGCATTTATAAGAATATCGTAAGGCTTGAAATGTGTATATCCTCAACGTACCTGCAGCGGTTCTGGACCACCATGGCGTTGTGTTACCGCAAGTTCTGTACCAAGTACATCGATAAATCCGTTTCTCTGCGCAAACATTAACAACCGCAATGCCGAATACCCTCTTTGCATATATCCATTACCATTACCTACCCTAGTCCCAATCAACATCGCGTACCTCACCTTCACACCCTCAAATCCTCCATCCTCTCCCTCCTTAGTAAAACACCCTGCAATCCACAGCCCCCAAATCTACCTAAAACAGCAATCGCCCCTCGCCCACACCCATCTCCCTCACAAAAAAGCAAAAAAATAAGCACCGTAATCAACACATTGCCCCATCAGGCAAGTACCCTCTTGCACCTCTATCTAACCTATAAGGGGGTGCGCGCGTATACCCAAAACGGTCAGCGCGCGCAAACCGACTGGGGAAAGAAAAAAAAAAGAAATATGATTCAAGTGCCATAATCCACGGTTTCCTTGCGAAATTGCCTAATGCGGGGGGTGAATATGGTTCTGTTCGGGAACGTCGTGCGATTGCGATAGAAGGGGGTCTGTGCGTGGTAGGGCGAGTGGAGGTGGCAGGAATCCATTGGGAATGCCGGATTGGGAAGGAAGGAAGGAGATGTTGAGATTGGAGGGGGGGAAAAGAAAAAAAGGTAAATGGGTTGGATTGAAAGGGAGGTGGAAAAGGTTTAAGTGCTATGTAGGCTATGTAGTGAGAAGAAGAAGAGAAATAAAAGTTGGTATCAGATGTAATCGGTGACCCCGGGGTATAACAACGAAAGTTACGGAAAAAAAACTACTACAAGTTATCGGACTGTTTCGAAATCAAAACGTAGTCCCCGGCTTATTCTTCCGCCAGAACATCGCCTTTGCCGCATTCACGCTCTTGGGTGGGGGGTCGAACTTGGGTGCCGCCTCCTCAATTTCCATCTGCTCAAGTTTCCGCTGCGAGTTCCGCTGCAACTCCCTTTTCAGCTTGCGCTCGTCCTTCTTGCGCATCCAAGTGACCCAGAGACAGTAGCTCGCAGCGAGGATACCGAGACCGCCGATTACGCCGCCGATGACTGCGCCGATGAGACCTTGGCGCTGCCATTCGGATTGCTTGGGGCGCTGGTAGGCGACGGGGACGGATTTGGGGCAAAAGGTTACGGGCATGACCATGTTGTTCTTTTGGATGGCTTCGGCGAGGTAGAAGTGGTTAGATTCGTAGTCGGCCATGAGGTAGACTTGGCCGAGGAAGGCGGTGCCGAGGTAGAAGGGGGTTTTTGCGTCTTCGTCGCGGTCTTGGATTGGGGTTATGTTTGATGCGTTCATGAGGACTTCTGGGGGTAGGGTGACGGTGAAGCCGTCGTCGAGGACAATCGTAAGGGTACCGCTGAAGCTATCTTTTAGCCTCAGTGAGTTGTCGTCCCATCTGTTGTCTTTTTCGGCTCGGAGGTGCTTGATGAAGTTTTGTGTGATCTGGTAAGGTAGAGAGAATGGAAACTGCTCCGTTGTAATCTGGGCCTCAAAGTTCTCGGGGCGCGACTTCATGTCGGTGAACACTGTATTGTCAAAAAGCGACGTGTTTGAGTTGTCAGCCGCTCCAGTGATGATGACATCCTTGACACGGACACTCATTGGGTTGGGGTTGGCCACGTTCATTGTGTACTTGTGTGGCTCGCCTGTGAAGCGCCCAGAGTCGTATCCTCCAAAAACATTGCTGCCATTGACTACACCTCCAGCGCGATCAAATCCGTGACCAATATAGAGTGAGTATGTTGATCCAGCAATCATATCCTGTACCACGAGGTCCCGCAGTAATGTTGACGAAGCGCCGACGCCAACTCTCCCTGGAGTTATTGATCCTGACTCTGCAACCTCGACAGTTGAGTTTGGTACAAGTGTTTGTGTTGCGCCGTCCGTCTCAAAGTAGTGTGTGTACAGTCGAAGGGTCTCTTGACCAAAGAATCCCGAGAGTTCGTCCTGGGACTTGTCTAGTGTCTGAAAGTTCTCCTGTTCCTCAAATCTACATCATATGTTAATCGATGTAGTAGCCATGGAGAGGAAGCAACATACGTTGTCGAATCTCGAAAGTTGAAGAAGCCGCCTGTGCTTCTATCGCAGTTTTTTAGTGTCGCATTATCTTTGCAGTAGCCGCTCGATGCAAAGGAGGTATGGTTCTGCTGTAATGATGGCCATAGACTGTTGTTCTGTGCCGGTGTTCCGAGCCCGATGAACGATCCATACTGGAAGACTGGAGAGTCATGAACGGCTCGCTTGTGTATATCGACATATATAGGCTTCTTGGTGCAGTTTGATGCAACTGTTGACTGAGCCAACAGCACAGTTGCAGAGAGGTAGAGAAGGAAGGACGCCATGACGAGTAGTGAGAGAGGCTCAAATCCAGTGAGCTGCAAGTCAAGGAAGAACAAAGTACGATGTGCTTATAGCACCGACCCACAAGAATCACGGAACGTCTCAAGCTAGAGTCTTGGATGTACTGTAGGAGATACAGCGTCTTTGTACTTCATGCCCCAATCAATCTGTACCTCGACGCACTAAGACGGGCTTGTAGGCATTTGACCAGTCGGATGCGGGGTCAGCTATTCTTGCATGCAGCAATATCCACCATCCGGCTCTGATTGCGCATAGCTGCATTCTTGTGCTGTTCCCGGACCCGCACGGATCTCAACCGCTACTGTGAGCGCCTGCTGATGCTGTTGTGGACATACTACGACCTTGGGAGGAGTGGTGTCAGCGCTTCGGACAGGGAGATGACATTGGGAACAATGATGATCCCCTCCGATGCCCAGGGATTGTAATACAGAGACTTCGGTGATTGGACTCGTCTTGTAGGCTTCATACACTAAAGATAGCGGGCGTTTACAACATGTAGTCGATTGGACACGACGTTCTCACCAGCAACGCAAGCGCCCAAGCGCCCGAGCGCACGGGCCTCGGTGCAGGTGTGGACTGATGGCTATCTATTCTTATCCTCGCGCCTACATGGGTCTTGAATACCAGAACCACAAGGTTTGCGTATGCGCCGAGCTAATCTGTAGGTAAAAGGCACTCGAGCTACTACATTCCAGAGATGATCATTTCCCTCTGTTATTCCCGATCCGTGCACCCCTGTACGGCACTGTACTTCCTTGCTTGCCAGGCTGGTTGCTCTCAATCGCCTTTGTATATGTATGCATCTTGCCTGCCTTCATACCCGGATGACCGTCATCACGTAGTGTACGCGTGGTTTCATTTGTTGGGCCTTGTCTGATTGATGACTCTCTCCCTAAATCTGACCGTTACATTTTTCGTGCCACAAGCACTTCACAAGTAATGCCTAAGCGCTTACGCGGTTTGCGCAACTGAGGGCGAACACGTCATGGCCTCTTGTCTCGTCTTATATGCAGAGCGACCTGGCGTCATTCTTTCTCAACTCGTGAGGTACAATTCAACTAAATACCTTGGTATAATACGCGGGAATCCTATATAGATAATCCATTGAAGATAAGAATTGTACACTGGCCTGAATATGAACTCTGATAAATCGTGTTTTAATGACGTGAGTATGATAGCCACCGTACCCGATATAACGCCTGACGTGGTTTGCTTGACGAACATGTGCATATCTCCAGACTTTCCTGACTTGAAATTCTTGTCGAAACATGCGCCGTATTTTTACTCTCGAATCCCCAATCTAGCCACAATGCATCGGGAGGCTATGTCAGGGTATGATCTGTAGCAATACGAGCGGCAAGATATAGAAGCGCCCAACACCGTACTCCGTTTCTCGCTGTACTGAAATGATGACTAAAGACAGCCCACATGTAGCCGATAACATTGTGCGCCAGACATGCCCGATAACTTGTTGAAGATAAAGCAGACCAAAAAGATTTACTGAAATATGTGAAGAAGACCTGACGTGTTCATGAATTGATGAGTACCCATCGCTTTTCTTTCTCGGTGGGGCCTACCCTTGCAGCAACAACACTGAGGGTATTGGAGATGGCGTCTTTTGGCAGCTTCGGAAAGGCTTTCTTCAAAGACTCAATCATACCAAGCTTGGTGAGATCTTTGCCTTCAATCTCCGCTTTGAAAGCGGAAAGTTGTTCGGCGGGTACCATTCGTTTTGCCTTGGCTGATTTACCCGACGTACTTGACGGAGTGTTCTGAGGGCCATTTAGGGTATTGAACAAGCCGTTCATAGTGCGCTGCGTGAGCGGTGCTTTGGGTGGGTTCATGGCGCCATTACTGGCTGCTTCTTTGTTTGCGGTGGTAGGGGCGGGGATTGCAGTTGCCGGATCCGGCGCCCAGTATGCGGTAGAGAAGGGATCAATCGACCGCATTTGCGGA
This sequence comes from Bipolaris sorokiniana ND90Pr, assembly GCF_000338995.1. Classification (NCBI taxonomy): domain Eukaryota; kingdom Fungi; phylum Ascomycota; class Dothideomycetes; order Pleosporales; family Pleosporaceae; genus Bipolaris; species Bipolaris sorokiniana. The sequence continues at coordinate 1,252,496 of NW_006911897.1, read as the reverse complement.
TCCAGTAAGAACTCCATCTTGAATTCCTTGAAGTCTGTACAAATGGCGTCGGATCCGTCGTTCAGCCGAGATACGCTCTCTGCATCCTCCCAGCATAAGCCAGTGCTAACGGGTACCAGGTCGCCGCTAATGAGTCCGCGCTTGAGTTGCGGATCCTCCTCATCATCAAGGAAGCCATCCATATCGTCATCTGCTTCATCTTCGTTGTCATCTTCACCGTCAGAGTTCAAATCTTCACCTTCCTCGGGCTCATCCCATTCAGCTTCAGAGTCGTAGTCATAATCGGTATCCTTTCGGACTCTTGATATAGGGTTGCGTGCGAGACGAGAAGCCTCGGTGTATGTGTATGGCCTAGTATATGTTCCATAATAGGGCGGGCGTACGTCTGTGCAGAAATGGATATACTTCATCGGTATCTCTTTCAGCATCTCCAATGGGTGCCGTGATGCTGTACTGTTCGTAGAAGTGATATCTATCGGGTAGTCAGATGAGTTATTGACGCAATCCACAATTTCCGCAATCGTAGCTGTCCGATGGCCCCGAACATTTCGCTTTGGGAAGAGTGACACCAAGGTCTCCCGCGCTATTAGTTCCGAATACGAATCTTTTTGTGCGACGATATTCTCCAGTCGGTTTCGAGCGGCTTCTAATCGTTCTGGGCTGTTCAGAAGGGCATTCGTCGGCGCAAGAATCGTGTGTGCAGGTACGTTAAACGGCAAGAAGTAGCGTTCGTAGTCTGATTTCGCACCCTTGACGATAGTCTTCTGTGGGGAGGGCGGAATTGGCTTAGTGCTTGCTCCAGATCTGTCTGGTAATGATACAGAGGTTGTGGGGTGCTGGGATGAAGCTACCGCAGCCTGTCCCGGGCTTGTCCCTGCCTTTGGCTTCACAAAGAAAGCGTTCAACTTCATCTGTGACTATTATCGAGTTAGCATTGCTCAATCTAGTAAATGTAGCACCAGGAAATCACTCGGTGCTGCAGTCAGAGAAAGGTGTTGCGGAACATGGCAACAGCATCCATCTCTGTTATCAATGAATGTAGACTCACCCGTGCCTTCTTTGCCTTTTCCTCCTCAAGGCGTTGCTGTTCCTCCTCTTTTATGCGCTTCTTTTCATCACGCTCCTCATGTTTTTTCCGTTTCTCCTCTGCCTTGAGTTTCTCTTCAGCCTCCTTTTGTGCCTTCTTCTCTTCTCGCGCCTTAGCCTTTGCCTCCTTCTCAAGGCGCTGTGCCTCTTTCTCTTGAGTAGTCAGCCTCCTCCTTTTGGCTGCTTGCTGTGTGCTGCTCGATGTGGCGACATCTGTGTTGGAAAGACCATGACCGTCGGCAGACTTGCTGTTGGGTCCGGTCGAACTCGGCGCGCTACTCTTTAGAGGCGATGGTGTTTGGACTGAGAGTACTGAAAGGGGTGTTGAGGCTTGCGAATTGGTTGTGGACTTGGCTGGTGTGATGGGAGGTTCGACTTCATCTTCGAGCGGACGCTTCTGGGGAACCGGTGCGACGGGGGCGGGGTCCTCCATTTTTGGTGATGAGTGCTGCGATTTTGAATTGGGTTTCTCTATGAATTGTATCCCTCTGAACGAATTGTGACCCAAAATGGATTAGGTGGGTTGCGTTGTGGTTGAGAGCGGGATGGCGATTGCGGGCGTTGAGGTGACGCGAAGGTGGAGGGCGCGACGCGACACGCGTGGAAGGCGCGGCTAAGGCTCAGGGTGCTGATTAGTCGATTGCCGCACTCTTCAGGGCGAATAGTGCCTAGATTCCTATTTGGGAATAGTCAATATGCGTGAAACTCTAACGCCAACATCTCACTTTCTCGGAACCCATTGGAAAGTTTTAAAATTGAGCTCGTGGAACAGGATAAGTATAGAGATTTGTATTAGCGCATTGAGAAGATTGGGGTAGCTCTAATCTTTCGTGGACGCGAGTGCAGGCGTCGTGCCTTCTCGTCGCATGGTAGCGCACCATCGTTCTTTCCATCAGAGCACTCACTCTAAGACCCATATTAATTTTAATCATGCCGCATTTCACTTTCTCTTCACTAGTCTTCTAAAAACCGGTATTCATCTCTGTTTTAACCTCTTGTGTCTTGTCAGTGGCCCTAGCTATGGACGAAGACGACTTTGAGGACCTGCTCTTTGTAGACCCGGGTACGCCAATGTATCCAAGCGACATCCTGCTCGATGACTCTGACGACGATATCCTCTTCTCTAATCGGGATGCACAGTCTCACGATTGGAAGTCGGCAGACACCACCAGCTCACCTAATATTGCTGGTGTGGTATCTGGAGGGCACACATTCCCGAACAGCGTAATCAATATTTACGAACAGCATGGCTGCCATATCGCTGAGATCACTCAGCGCCCTGTTCGCGACAGGTATTTGCATCATATTAGTCCTAAGAGATTGCAGCTTACTCACTTATAGGTACTGGGTGATCGCTCGCATTGAAGCTATGCTAGAAAGAATCATTGACAGTCTTTTGGGACAACATGAATCGCTTACTATACGCCTGAAGTCTCGCGCAAACTTTTCTCGTAGAAATGCTCCCAGTAATGAAGGAGATGGATCAATCCCTAAGCCCAAAGAGCGCGACATCAACTTCCCAGGCGCCAATGCTCAAGAAGCTTGGAAATTCAGTCGGTGTCCTTCCGTTTTTCAGAGTGAGGACTGACATTCTCAGCTGTGCTGTTGCGCATTCTGGAGCTCATTCATGGTAGTCTCCTTGACAATACCGTGATGACCAAGCGGTGCTTTATGCTGTCTCATTCATAGAGAGTACAATCTAACGAGAAATAGTGACATATACTATCGACATCCCGATCTATTCGTCAAGCAGTCCGTTGTAGATCGATACGTAGATGATCTTGCATGCACGTTTGACATTACTAGATCACAACTGAATGTGGTGCGCAATGTCCGGAGAGGGCAATTTGACATGACTAATGCTTGTATATCAGACTGCTGCTGCGAAAGGCTTAGTGGCCGGAAACTTCAAATTAGAGCAAGCCAACAACCTGTTTCATGGAATGAGCAGTAGTGAGGTGGGGTCGAGCATGTCAGTTGTGTCACAGAAGTCTAATCCCATACCAGGGCTTGCTCATTCCCGTCGTTCGTGACGATGATAGTTGGGGTTTGACAGAAATCCATTGGGTCCTCATAATCGAAAAGGAGGTACGATCAGCTCTCTTACACACTCTGAGCTGAGGTATTGATGAAACGTAGGCGACATTTCGGTCGTTGATTGGATCAGCACAATGGAGTACGTTGGGCTTGCACGGTGTGGTCGTAACTGTGAGTCAAAAGCACACGTTGTCAATGAGTGCTAATGATTAGAATAGGCCAAAGGATATCCCGATGTCGCTTCTAGGCAGTTCCTGCGCCAACTTGGGAACAACGCACCCCAAATTCCCATGTTCGTTTTGGTAGATCTTGACCCTGATGGTATCGCCATTCTGTCCACGTACAAATATGGTTCGTACCGCCTTATGCACGAAGACGTTGCACTCATGAATACACCCGCACTGAGTCTGCCCAATGTCCGGTGGCTGGGCGTAAAGAGTGATAACATGAGTCTAAGTCTGGTAGGCGAGCATGGGACAAAAAGGAAGATGATACATCAACTACAAGGCCTAATGAGGCTAACAATGCGCGACCGCACTAAAGCAACACGAATGCTGGAGTGGGATCTGTGCGGAGAAGATGGACTTGAGCGAGACTGGAGACGGGAGTTACAATGGATGCTCATGCTAAATGTCAAGGCCGAGATGCAAGTACTCGACGAGCTATCTGGCGGATTGGTGTCATGGCTGAGCGACCAGCTTGGGGATGCAGGGAATCTACTAGTAACTGATACAAAGATCGGCAGTGACTGTTCAGACGACGGTATGCTCTTCTGAAGGCATTGCAAGGGCTTGTACTTCAATTGTTGATTGTACACGGACGTGTGGTGGCTACATGTCCTACCTGATTTCTTGCAGAGGACATGTGCAATACTTACCCTATTCGCTGGAAGCATCATTGATGCATTCGGCACAAGACATCAAAATTACAAAGGCGCCAATCAGTCCCCGCATTACTTTGGTCTCGTCTGCGAACTTACTGCAAGTAGCGCTGATGGAGTAAGCGTTTGTTATGAGGAGTGGTTGTCCAATGGGATGTGAGCCGTGCCGAATACCCTGCCAAGACTGGCGGTCCATGTCGGCCAACGCATCATCCTTCTCAATCACTGCAGGCCACGTTCAACAACTCGGACGGCACGCAAAGCGGGCCTACAATGCATTGACCTGCAGTTTGGAAACAGAGCCCACCATGTCCGGATCCGCCACCCTTCCAAACGACCCCCGCATTTCCTTCCAGGCGCCATCGCTGTCGCAAGGCTCCGCCAGCCACTCCAGCTGCGAGCAACATGGCTCAGCTACCACCGAGTCGAATGCAACCCCGCAGCCATTGACGTCTACAACAACCACTAAGCAGTCGGTGCCTCTGGGTGTCTTCTCGACCCTCTTGGGGAGCAATTCTACGTCCACACTCAGTGCCCAACCCATCTTGTCGGACGAGGCGGTCCCGGCCATCCTCATTCACGCCCAACCCCCGGACACACAAGAAGGCCCTTCTGACCTTACCGCGAGCTTATCATCAGTGCCCAGTGCGACTACCACTTTGACCAACACGTTGCCACCGACTCAGTCTGCCGCCCTTCGCGCCCTCAATGCCCCCGCCTTCCACTCGTCTCCTTCCAAGAGCAAGTCTGCAAAATCGACATCTAGTCGAACAACTGTCACTAGTCAGCCTGTCGTGGTACGCACGTACTCAGGTTCACGACATACTTCTCGCGCTGGGTCGGGGTTCAATACCCCGCGCTCTTTTGCAATGAATGGGAACAACCATACTTCAGCCCTGTCAGCTGGTCTGGCAGGTAGAAGCGAGCAGTTACCCTCTGCCGATGACTTTTCCTTCTCGGCAATCCTACGTGCCGTCGACCCTGAGATCAAAGATGCAATTGATGCTATTGCTGAGATCTGTGCCAGGAGCAGGATGAGTCTGGCAGATGAGTACGACTCACATCTTCCCCCGCAGGGCGAGATCACTGGGACGGGACCAGGTTGGGCTGCTAGCACCGGAGCACTTGTAGGACGTGGTCGGTTAAACCGAATCAGTCAAGGATGGACTGCTGCAGACAATACACTAATGGCTGTACCTGAAGCCAGTAGCTCTAGCGAAAGATTGGCGCAAGAGGGTAAGGTGGAGAGCAACAAGAAGCGAAGTCAGTCAGCATACGGCAGCTTGAAGAGTGTTATTAGTGGTGGCAGCGGTAAGAGAAAAGCCATTGATGGCGATACCTTTCGCGAGCAAGAGGCCAGCAGCTCGAAGCAGGACGAAGTGCAGAACCTGGGACCTCCTTGGGCGGTTCACACTTCAACCTCATCTTCCCATCCAGCCATTACTCTCGCTGCACCTACCGCCTCGAAGCATCTCTCCCTCGACACGTCATCTACTATGCAGGACAAGATCGATTTCCTCATGCATACATCAGACATGCGGGCTCAGAACGAGGCCCTGCAAAGACCTCCCTCACTCCAACGCAGACAAACAACACGTAGCCTACCGTCTTCACGAGCCCGTGCAGGTACATTGGGTTCTTTGAAAGCATGGCTGCCATGGCCCCGCCCCTCCGATCTCAATCACGATGCTCAGCAAGAACTGGCAAGAGCCGAGGACCAACTTCGAAGAATGTTAATGTCGCCACAGAATATTGGCAAAGGTAAAGCCACTGTCAGTGTTGTTTGATATGTCAAGCGTCTGGGCGGACTGTTATCTAATCAAGTAACGCTTTTTTGTTTGAACAACCAGTAAAGATACCCAGAACATGGAAATAGCCAGATGAGAGATACAAGGAGAGATGAACCAAGTTGCATATACTGTGGACTCTTTTTGGATACACAGGAAGGGAGGTGCCTGTTATACGAGCGAAACAAGTAACAAAAAAAGAGAGAAGATAAGAGCTATCAAACACGACTCCCTGGAGGAGCACAAACTTATGACTTACGCCCCCCTTTTTTTTGACGAATATCACGACTGATGAACCCATATGGAGCGAGGTTTGGAACCCGCCGTCATGACTTTTCTTTTGTTTCGGGGCTTGGAACAGCAGTGTTTTTACAAGTAAAGAATACAAAGAATGTTTACTGTACTTTTTTTGCATTGAGTTGCTTTAATCATGTGCTTCTTGTCGCAAGTCGGGATGTGAGTAACGATCCCACTGTCAGCATCCTTCGTACCTCGCACTATACTCCGCAAATGAAACACCAGACGTAAAGCGAAGTCAGAAGAGTGTAGATCAAATGTATTCTCTCCCAAGAAGGAAGACTCTGTACAAAAAAACACACCGGTATGACAAAAACCCGAATCCAAAAGAAACAATGCATCCAATCATGCAATTCCTAACCCCACTTTCAAAAAAAAAGAATACAGAAAGAACACAGTCAGATGGGAAAAAAAAGGTGAATAAGCCATTTGCCATTCTGACGCCAAAACAATGCAACAAAGCTCGTCTTCTCCCTCCCTCTCTCTCTCTCTCTCCCAGAAAGAGCCAGACAGAACAGAAGAAGTCGCCTAAGCCATATCCATTCCAATCATCCCATTCATCATCATAGCTAACTCCACCTCCTTGCTGAATTCTACATTCACCGACAACGCCACAAGACAACAACAGCGACATCTCCTCTCGCCCATGAATCTACCGTTCGTAACCAGAATGATCCGACGGTATCGGCGATGCAGACGCGGGTTTCCAAATTTTGACGCGCATGTCGTCGCCGGCTGAGGCGAATGTAGTTGGATCTTTGGGGTGCCAAGCTACGCTATTGACGCAGCCGGGGTGGGCATCGAGGGCTTCGATGAGGAGACCGTTAGAGCGCCAGATGTATATTCTCGAGTCTAGACACACAATACTGTTAGCAAGTTGTTGGTTAGGGCATAGATCGGATTATTGGAGCTTACCTTCGCTGCCGCTGACGACAAAGTTCTCGTCGGCACCGCCAAAGGCAGATCTGATGATGAATTGTTTCTGAACGTGCGCCTCGAAACGTTGGATGACGTCGCCGGTGTCGATTTCCATGAGCTTGATTTGATCGGGACTCATACTGACGAGCATGTAGCGCGAGTCCTGGCTGATCATCACACTGGTTAGTTTGACGTCGTCGAGCTGGAACTCTGCAATCTTCTCGTAGCTGACAAAGTCAAAGACTACTATTGAGCTCTCGGTGATGATGACGAGACGCTCGCCATTTGGTGATACTGCAATGTCGTTTGCGCGGAGCCTTCCGCCGTCGTCGCAAAAGTTGTGCTTGAGGTCGCCGTTGAGATCCCAGATTCCACAGCCCATGCGGTCATCTTGCGATCCGATGATGACGCGCGTGCCGGAGGGATCCCAAGCTGCTGTTGTGCATGGATAAGTGAAGTCGCTAATGCATTGTATGCACGCACCCGACTAGGCAGGTTAGTCTATGCCAACTACAAGGGTGCATGAATACCGTACCTTGACGTCCCATATCCTCGCAGAGTTTTCGGGTTGAGAGCAGCATGTCACAATCTTGGAGTCATCCGGGCTCCACGCAAGATGAGTGACGCCTGAATCTCGGTGTTCATCTAATTGATGTAGCACTCTATATGTGCTCGTCTCGTAGATGATGATTGTGCAATCCTTGCTTGTCGACGCCAACTTGGTGCCATCATTCGAGTATTGCAAAAACCACACCTCGTCCTTGTGATGTCTTAGATCAAGCACGGCCTTTGTGGGGAAATCGTCTCTCGCGCAATTGTGATTCAGGTAGAGCGAGGGTGATGCGGCTGTGTTATGGTACAAACAATTTGCGATCCAGCTGTCTTTTACCTCGTCTAACAATACGGCTAACCTGTGTTCTGGAATCATTACGCTGGGTGAAATGGATCCTGTAGGGTGTAAGTAGACGGTCTTGGCATTTACACGCAATCACCACTTACTCGACAAATCTGAAAGGAGATGCATTCGCGACTCGCCGCGAGCACCATCCCACTGAGCTTGGTGTCTCAAATCTTCGGCAGATTGGCACATCATAAAACTAGCAGCTGTCAGCACAAATGCAAACGTGGAAACAGAGCAGAATTGAAGACTGACGCTGAAAGAGCGTGTAACCTGCCGACATCTTGGTGAAGTGGCGTCAACTCTTGTCGGAGGACTGCAAGCGCTTTTGAAAGGTCTCTTCGCTCCAGCAATTCCAGATACTTTTGCTGCTTCAACCAAAATAACATAACCTCCCGATTCGCACCCTCGGCAAGGGTCAGACCCGCAGATTGCCGTGAGCCTGACTTTGGCCTTGACTTTCCCCACGGCTTTCCATACGAAGCATCCAAACCAACGCCGCCTCCGTTATCATTTGCATTCGAGCCAAATAATAACTCTTCCGCCTCTTCCCAATCGCCGTTCAAGACCGAGCTCCGGAATGCCGCAACCGTGGGGCCCTCGAGCTGGAAGCCGCTCTCTTTACACAATGTGCTTGCTGAATTGTGATATCCCAAGTTGGTCAGACTTTGTATGAGTATCCGCGTTACTTCTTCCCTGTCGTGGCCGAAAAAGGTCGCGGGAACCGATGCTCCTCCATTCGCTACCGGACCACCGTTCGTGTAGGAGCCGTTGCTCTCAGTCCGGGTGTGGGAGCTGCCATTTGCATGCTTGCCCAGCGGCGACCTGGGTGCCGAGGATTGTGACGAACCGTTGGTAAAGTTTCGCGAGGGCGATTGTGATGTCTTCGAGTCGTCGTTGTCAAGGCGCATGGTCCCGTCGAGTCTGCGCCTGCGCTTCGAGGTGTGGCGGGTTAGCCTGCCTCGGTCGGTGCGCGAAAGAGGGTCTTGGTCGCTGTGGTCGTTGTGGTCGTCGCTGTCGGAGAAGCTGTACCTGCGCTTTCCGGCTGGAGTGCGTTGAGACGGAAGGATGTTGGTGGTGGGACCGGGGACAGTGGAGGGGGCAGAGATGACTGGGGAAGTAGAAGAAGCGGGGGAGGGCGGAGTGGATGGGCGGTCGGCGGCGATTGGGGAGGGAAAGTCTGGGGAGGTTTCGTCTGCCAGGACGAAGGCTGGGCTTGGTTTACCCGCAGATGGCGCAGAGATGGGTTCGTGGCAGCCTATTGCCAGAAGGGAGCCTTATAATCTGTGGCTATGCAGTGATCATGAACAGAAGGCTCAAGAGGATGGACGGGCAGTATACGCAGTGTGTTGACTGGCGTGGGTGTGCGACAGAAGAGGGGGGCAAGAGAGAACGATCGGGGTTGCGGAGTGAGCTGGGAGGGATGAAGCAGCAGGAGATGTCACGAGCCAAGAGAGATGGATGATGCTGCCGCCAGGGCCTGACTGTTGTTCGCCGATACCAGGCTGGATGAAGCTGTGCCGGGGTTTGACACGTCGAGATACGGTCGTGAAGAGGATCGTGGGCGTGGTGTGAAATTGTTTTGGTGTTTGGAGAGCAGGTGGCTGACGTTACGCAGCTGCTGGCTACCTGGTCGTGCAGCGAGCGGTTGCGTCAAGCGTCATGCGCCAAGTGGCAGTCACGACGTGTAAACGGAATGGTCCGACAGAAATTAAGGGCCAAACAGTAAGCGGCCAGAGTGTCCGGTAATCAAGTGTATAGATTCAAGTGGAAAAGTACGCGGGCAACCAGCAAGGTGCAAGGGCCCTGGACGATATGGGGTGGGTTAGCAGCGCCGATAAGAAAGCAGGCTAACACCCGCGTCCTGGAGTATCTTTTAGTACACGACCTCACGCCCAACACCACGTCACATGAGGCCTCATTCGCCGGGACCCACCGACAAACCATCACATGGCATGAACCACTAGACCGCCCAATCCAAACTAATTGCACTCTTCACCCTGAAAGAAGAATTGCATTACATTCTCAATTCCATACTACTGCTACCGGCTGTAGCATCCTGTTCTAGTTCTAGTTCTACCCCTAACCCCTCACATCCTCATCGTTGCATTCCCCTCCGCCCCATGCTCCTTGAACCAATTCAAAAACTGGAACATACTCGCCTTGGGATACCGCTCCAAACTCTCATAATCTACATACTGCAGCCCAAACCTGACCGAGGTGCCCAGCAGCCACTCAAAGTTATCATATATCGACCATCCCCACGCGCCCGTCACATTAACACCGTCGACATGGATCGAGAGCAAGATGTTATCTAGGTACTGCTGGTAGTAGTCTGCGCGCTTGAGATCCCAAAGTGCGGCATTGATGTTGCTCCATTGCGCTTCAAACGGTTCTGCGAAGCCAAATTCGCTGACGACGATGTCCGGGATGGACGGGAATAGGACTTGCGTGATGTGCTTGAGGTAACGGCGTACGCCTGCGGGCGCAGAGTAGAACCACGACATGGCTGGATCGGCCGCGGGTCCAATGGGGAAGCCATTGGGAGCTATGCTTGCGGAGCCAGCACAGTCAGGAAATGAAGGGTGAGAGCGGTTGCTGGTGCAGGCCTCGAGGCCGCCGTTGACTTCAAATGCTACAAACGACGAGTAAGGGTCGATGGCGTAGAAGTCACATGAGCCCTTGATTAGGTCTTTTTCTTCTTGCGTGAACTCGGGCAAAAGGTCGCCAAGGGTGTCTTTGAGGGATTGCGGGTAGTCGCCGTCAGTCCAGCAACCTCCAAACCACCCAATGCTAAAGTCAAAGTTGCGTTGCCGGGCTACTTCATCCTCGGGCTTTGTACTGTTGGCCTCGTAGTAGTTGCCACTGTTCTTGAACGTGATGCGGCCCCGGCCCTTGAACTCCTCGTGGTACCATTTTGCGACCTTGGCGTGGGCAAGCAGCGTGTAGTGGCCGCACAAGAAGCGGGCCTCGATGCCAGGCCCGACTCCGTTAGGCGCCGGGTAGTACTTACCGGCCGGGTAAGACGCATATTGCCAGTTGCAGTACTGAGGCTCGTTGATGGTGAACCACTCGTCAACGAACGCATCGTAGCGAGTGATGACAAACTTGGCGTAGTTGAAAAAGTCATCTACAACGCGGCGGTCCGTCCATCCGCCGTACTCGTTGAAGATTGCGAGCGGAGTATCCCAGTGGAAGAGCGTCACCGAAGGGTGAAGCCCATTGGCATGCATAGTCGCAATCACATCATCGTAATGTGCAACCGCTTCCTCGTTGACAGGTCCGTTTCCAAAGGGGAAAAACCGCGGCCACGAGAAACTGGGACTAAAGGCCTTGATACCCAATTTTGCAAGTCGAGCAAAATCCTGCTTGTACAGATAGTAATGTTGAGCAACAACATCACCAGTCGTATTGTCCGCCACAAAATTTGGCACTCGATGGGAGAGTAAATCCCAGATGCTGGGTCCTTTGCCCTCGTCCTTGGCAGCTCCTTCAATCTGATATGCCGAAGAACTTAATCCCCAGACAAAGTTTTTGGGCAACTTTAAACCCTGAGTCTCGGGGTACCCAGTACCGACCAGGGCATGGTAGTAACGTGGGTCTGGCTGTGGATACACGGATGGCTCGGGAGTCGGTTCAACAGTTGTTGTAACCGTACCCGTGACAACAGGACCTACTTGATCCCAGAGCGCCGCAAGTGCATTGTGCGAGTAGTCGGTTCGGGTAAAAGGAGTAGGTTGTGCAGAAGCATTGTAGCTAGAGGTGCTATACCCAGTAGGCTGAGCAAAGGAAAGCGAAGAAGACCCATTGGTAGCAGCAGCAACTGGCCGAGCCAGAAGCAGCAAGCCAACAAGAGGCGCCAACCGGTCCATCTTGCAAAAACACCTCAAACTGCAAGATGAAGAAGGGACTCAGAAACAAACGGCAGAACGGGGTGAGGCCAGTACTTGTACTACAAAGTACCTCGAATGGCTCCCCTCCAACTCCTTCTTGTTAACCAGCATTCCGGAGCCCCGCGCCGAATCCTCATTCCTTTCGGCATCTTCTCCTCGTCGATTCCTGCACATCACCCCAGTACGCTGGGGCTCGGCATGCATGGAAGCCCCTCAGAACGACGCTCAGGAAACATGTTGGTACTACTGTGCAAGTAGGCGCATCGTCAAGCCAACAAGACTAGCCATTGCCCAATGAGCACGCAGCCAAGGTTCGCTTCCAAGCCTTTGCCGCGGAATACAAGAGGTCGAGGGAGGGTGTTGGAGTAGCAATACACGGGAGAATAACTAGTAAGACGTCATGTTTCCAAAAACAGGAGGTTGGCGGAAGAACCGGGGTGAGGTTCCGTTGCCCGCAGCGGAAAACAGCCATTGCGGAGAGCTTGCAGCAGCTATTGGTGGATACCACTGTAGTAGCCAAAAGTTTCTCCATAAGCTCGCAAGCGTTCTTCTGCACAAGAACAAGCAGCAACGGAACATTCGACTTAAAAGATGACGATCCAAGACAATGCCGTGCCAAAACTTGTGGGGACAGAGCATGGCACGTTGAGCAGGAAGTATCCTTCGCACGTCTAGCCGGTCCGCACCCCCGAAATGATGTTCGGAGTCTCGGTGAGTTTGGTAAATGCACGACAAGACTACAAGCAGTTGCCTAGACGGGATACATAGCATTTCTGATTAGTGTCATTCGGATACTGCAAGGATCAAGGAGAATAGGCAAATATAGGTCAAACACGACCTAGATCCGGCGAGGTACATGGATGGTCTGGTTTTACGCAACTTGCAGTAACACTGGATATTCTATTCGAGTAACTAAGTCCGATTTCTAAATTTTGAATCCAATTTGGGCGCATCTGGTCGATGGCTCGATATGGCCATAAAATGCCATTAAGATGCCGCAAGACTCGTTGGGTATATGTCTAGCATCTCGGTAACAGGCAGTCATTAGAGTAGTCGTTAAGAGAAAGACCTTAGGCCTTGCGCTGCTTCTTCGCAGGTGGTTCTTGGGCGGATTTCCGTCCCTTTCCTACGAGGGCACGAATGTCAACGGGCTCGTCGTTGTCGTCATCATCGTCGTCATCGTCATCATCGTCGCTGTCGTCCATGACATCGAGGTCGGATAGCTCCTCATCGTCCTCTTCTTCCTCAAAAGTGGCCTCTGCGACCTGTTAGCATCCGAATCGCCAAGTGTGAGCATGCAACGTACTGTAGTATCTGATGGCATTGGGCCAGATATCTTCAGCAATGATAGTAGCAACCTCGTCACCACCGGGGAAAACCTCAATCTCTTGATAGTCGAATGGGTCTTCATCCTCTTCATCCTCGTCGTCATCGATCTTCTCTCCTCGCCTGACCTTCTCAAACCTCTCCCTCTCTTCCTTTACAGCTTGTGCTGACTCTTGCGCGCTAACCCATCGGTAGCCGGAAACGAAGGAGAAGAGACCGAAGAAGCTGATTGAAGCATCTGTTGCGGTCTCGATCATCTGAGCAAGCTTCTTGTACTCGGCCGACTTTACCTCCTCATTCCTTGCTGCTCCGTTGGTGGTATCAGCTGCCAACTTAGCCCTCAGCTGGCCTAGCTTGTATGCAGCATCAGTAAGACCGTCGGTAAGGTCCTTGCCCTTCTTCCAGTTGATCTTGACGGGCTCAGACACCAGACCCTGCCAATCCCTGGTCTTGCGGAACCAAAACTTCTTCTCCAGAACCTTGTCCTCGAAGTATTCGTTTTCCGTGAAGCCAAGCCTAAGCAAGAAGCTGCGCGGTGAGCCATTGGGGTCATCCAGCTCGAAGCGCGAAACTTCAACAGTAGACAGGCATTCTGCGATGAGCTTCGAATCGGTGGGTTGGATGAAGTTGTCAATCTCGGGAGGCGCTTGCTCGAAGACTAGGGCCCAGAAGTGAGGAATCTTCTCAACAAGTTCGGCGCGCTTCTTGAACAGCGGGGTCTGGATTGCCTCAGCTTTACGGACTACATGTATGTCAGCATTGCGCTTGTCGCACTGGCAGAAGCAGAAGGAATGAGGCATTGCAAAGAGCGCTACTCTTGGGGGTTTGTTTTACGCAACTATGCGATCCCTCTCTTCACGTAGGAGGCAGTGCGACTTACTGATTTCTTCTTCAGCATCCTCAAACTCGTGCTCAAGAGCCGCAAGCTCTTCGAAGCGAGCAGAAACTTCTTCGTGTGTATGATCCTCCATTTTGATGTCTTCAAAAAGATACTAAATTCAGTATCGCAGGCGTGAAATACTGAATGTGAGTTGTGGTTGAGGTTGGATCGTTTAATCTGTGAGCATTTCTCACAAAATTTCGCAAAATACTGCAGGGATCTGGAGCTACTTGGATGATCCCCACTTAAAGCGGAGCCATTCCGCCCCGCGTTTTTACGCATACTTACGCCATACACTTTGCTTGGCAAGCTGTCAGGTAAAAGCATAGTGAAGGTTAAGGCATGTATTTTCTTATGGTAATACTAGATGTGCAGACATGCGTGAGAGCTCAAGTATGAAATCTACCATGGATTGATTGCATAACGAAGAGTGATAGCCATAGTTGTTGACGTATGACTCCTACTTGTCTATATCACATCCTGTTTCACTTGTGGTAGTATACCTTCTACACATTCACTACAAACAAAACCCATCGTGCATTCCGTACAGCACGTCTCTAGTCACCTTCAAACCCTGCATCCTCTGTCGCGTTCTCACTATGGGAGGCCTAGCATTCGCAGATACTGTGGCGGAGTCTGGACAGCCAATTGTTGTCCCCCGACTATCTCGAGAACTGTATAAGCAACTTTCCGCACACTATCAGCGCGCCCTAGAGACGATCTTCGAGAAAGTTGTTATTCCACGCGAGGCACCAGGCAAAGCAGACCACGGCGATATTGATTACTTAGTCGACGGACTCCGATCTCCATACACAGAGAACAATGTGTGGGACCTGATATGCGATCTTTTTAAGGCTGAAGCCCACATACTGCGCGGCGGATCAGCTTCGTACGCGGTGCAGCACCCCGCGACAATAGGACTTTACGTCCAAGTAGATGTCGAGCTATGCGTGGGACATGGAACTTCCGACAGTGCCGAGCTCTTCGAATGGACGCGTTTCGTAAAAAGCGACTCTGATTTGCTGCAAATCATTGGGGTATCGCATCGACCCTTGGGCCTCGTCTGCAACGACCAAGGCTTGCATATGCGAGTGCAAGAGATAGAGCCTTACAACAAGAAAAAAGCCTTGCTATTCTTGACACGATCTCCGGAAGAGGCTCTAGAGTTCTACGGTCTTGATATTGCCAAGTATCGGACTGGGTTCACGAATGAGGAGGATCTCTTTGACTGGGCATGTAGTGGGAGGTTCTTCGCTCGTGAGATTTTTCAGAGTCGCACTGAGAAACACAATGATCGAGCACGCCAAACGAAGAGGCCCATGTACCGGCGATTTGTTGAAGAGTACATACCCTCACATCCGGACAAGGGCGCTTGCAAGGCTTGGACACGGGAGGAGGTGCTTCACGAAGCCATCCGTATCTTCGGAAAGCAAGCGGGGTATGATGCTATGATGGAAGAGCATCGTCTTAAGACGGCAGAAGAAGAGCTCTGGAAAGAGATCAGGGAAGCGGTGCCTGTACAGAGCAACTCTATAGCTCTCATCCTCCGAGGCTTGAGACGCTGGGTGGCTTTTGAAAACGGACATCCCTTCATCACAACGGAGCCAAATCTTGCGGAACCTCTGGTCTGGTCCAAGTTTGTGTCACCCGACACCAGAGATGTCGTGCTAGCATGGGTGAAAGACAATTATGGGCAAGTCAAATCCCTGGAGAAGGCGCGTGCAAGTGCATCCAAGGAGGCCGCAAAGAATATCCTGTAGTGGATAGCGCATCTGTAGGCGAGGAGGATGGTAGTGTCCGCTCGGGTCCGTATAATCAATCGCAGTCGCGCACGTTTCTCGCTGCAAGCCTGCGAATTTTGCCGACCTGGTTTTTGTGACGTAAAGGCATATCTGCTAAGCCGATGCTTCCCACGCGATGCGGGCCTGGTCGATAGAGTGGTGGTCCGACGTGGTTCGCAGTGCAAATTTTCAATTTCGAAGGGGTAATGGAAAGCAGTTTTGAAGGGGTAATGGAGTCGATTTCGAAGGGGTAATGCAAGCGCCTAACTGTGGGTCGCGGGCGTGGAGTGGGTTTGGTGGTCGGTCCGACCAGCAAGGCATGGGGCCTGGATCACAAATAATTTTTGCCTTTTTGGAAAAGCATGTCGTCGACGAGTATTGCCTGCGCTAAGATGATCTGCTATCATGCCAAGACCTGGCCATGTAATGTTTTGCTATCTTGTTCAATCATGTGCGGTACCGGATCCTGCCGAAATTTTATACCATCCTGTCGTGCCAATTGAATTTTGATCATCAGACACAGGCCGTTGTGTTATCGTTTCCCCATATTACACGCTTCGTGACACGTCCGTAGCGTTCTATCTGCGTCGTCGGTGTACTACTGGGAGAAGGAAAAAAAAACTCGCCACAGGCCCATCCATGATGAACGACATGGACGGCTCGCTTCCAGAGCCCCAACTTCCAGAATCACACGTATTGATTGTTATTACAGGTACACAGCATTGCCACTTGACTTAGCCTTCATTTAACATTAACTTGGACAGGCGGCACAATATGCATGCGAAAGTCTGCAGACGGACTGGTCCCTGCTCGAGGATTCTTAAAAGCTGGACTTGCACCTCGGCCTGTTTTCAATGACGGATCCTACCCAGAGCCTCTCGAAATTGTTATCGACGACAAGGGTACGCGAAAGGCCGTGCAGAGCTTGAGGACTCCAGTCAGCACGTATGAACGCCGGGTTCGATACTGTGTGCTGGAGTTTGAAAAACTGCTTGATAGCAGCTCCATTGACTCGACTGGCTGGGACCAGATTGCGCGTACAGTGCAAAGGAACTACCAACTATTCGATGGCTTCGTCATCTTACATGGGACCGATTCACTGGCCTACACGTCGTCTGCGCTCAGTTTCATGTTTCACAATTTGGGGAAACCCGTAGTTCTGACCGGGTCCCAAGCACCTATGATGAACTTGCAAACGGACGCCCAGGACAACCTGCTCAACTCGCTCATCATTGCTGGACACTTTATGATTCCCGAAGTGTGTCTCTTCTTCAACTTCAAGCTGTTCCGAGGCAACCGTGCGACCAAGATATCTGCAGAGGACTTTGATGCATTCGGCAGTCCCAATCTGCCAGCGCTGGCCACCATTTCCTCTACCAGGACCAATGTACTGTGGCACCGTGTCCATCGCTCCACCGACCTCAGCCCATTTACCATTCAGACGAGCCTGGACACGGCACACGTAGCCTGTCTACGTGTCTTTCCGGGAATTACGCCTGCAATGGTGGATGCAGTCTTGCATCTGGACGGGCTCAAGGGGCTCGTATTGGAGACATTTGGAGCAGGAAACACACCTGGTGGGCCGGACAGCGCAATGACGCGATGCCTGGCCGACGCGGTAAAGAGGGGAATTGTGATTGTCAATGTAACACAGTGTCTGAGCGGCAGCGTTAGTGCGCTGTATGCTCCTGGAGCCTTTCTTGGGCGAGCGGGAGTTGTGTTTGGACAGGATCTAACATCAGAAGCAGCCCTTACCAAGCTAGCATACCTCCTGTCGCTGCCGGGAGCCACGCCCGACGAGGTTGCAAAGCGCATGTCTGTTTCATTGCGTGGCGAGCTTACCGAGACGACACGAACCCATTTCGAGCATCCTTCGAGGAGCGGCGTACTTACCCCTGAGCTCTCCAGTCTCACGGCGCTCGGGTACGCGATCCAAAAGGGCGACTTGCAGGCGACGAGAGATATTATTCGAGGTGAACCTCGTTGGCTGCTCAACGATGCCGACTATCAGATGAATAGCCCAGTGGTAAGTGCATTTCTGTCCAGTCAGCATTCGTGTGCCTATCTCCCCCCCTCTGTCACGGTGTTGCAGCAGGTTGCAACCGGCATCGCTCGAGTTGCATTGTGCCTGCACTGGGCAAGAGCCGGCATCGGAAAGAAGATGTGCACTCGCGGCAGTACAGGCAGCAGCGTCCTGAAGAGGGGCAACACGTCTGTACATGGCGAGTGTCATAGATAAAGGCACAGGAGGCCGTCGGCACAGGAGAGAACAGGGCACGATGCACATGCGCTTATCGCTCAGCTGGATTCCGGGCTGCATGCGGCGTAGCAAACGTGTCTGGAACATTATTCTTCCATACAATGACGCGCAATATTGCGATATGGTGCTGACTATGAACGCAGCACCTGGCGGCAACCAGCCCCAACGTAGAGATTCTGCGAGATTTTCTGGCACAGGGGGCCTCTGTGCATCTTCGAAACCGATCAGGCAATACCCCGCTCTTCCTGGCAGCGGCGGCAGGCCTGGCAGACCATGTTCAGACACTGATCGATGCGGGAGCCCATCTTCACAGCGACGAAGTGAGCGCGGCCAAGCTGTACGCATCGGAGGGCGACGGCAACGCTGAGATTTGGGGCCGCGTGATTGGGTGAGGGGTACATGCAACTCACATGGACGAGCATTGGAGGGGCCACAGTTGATTGTGGCTGCTTGCTGGCTGCCGCGGGCCCAGCGAAGGAATTGTTTATTTGATGGCACGTCGTCGGCAGGGTCTGGTGACGCCTGGGGTGAGGCCGATGCACGTCTGCAACGTCGAGAGCGGGTGAGTGGTTGGGCGTGGTGGACAATGGGCGGGATGCTATGAGCGGGCGCATCCTTCTTGGGGAGGTGAGCAGTGCAAGTGCGTGGTGTTGGATACGCAACAAACGGCGACCAAGGCGTGCTTGCTTATGCTTAGGGGCGCCCAGATGACAGCCATGGTCATGGCGAGACTCACGGGCAAGAGGACGCACTACTCAACATGGCATCCGACAACAGTACATACACATAGACAGACAGGCGGCGCTAGATGTGGGGAAGCGGGCTGCAACGAATTTCCGCTTTGGAGATGCGAGGGGTGCTAGCAGGCCAGGGCCGCTAAAGAGGGAGACATCGGGAGCTTGTTTCAGTTAGTAAAAGAAATCTCTGTGCCAAGACCTGACACCGTGATGTCCCTTGCTTGCACTCGGAGTAATCCCGCCCCTAGGAGCACCTCTTTATTCTTATTACTCACCACCGCACAAGCCGCTGCGGACGGCGGACGGCCCCGAACAAAGCATCGTCGACCTTACATATCTATACATACCTGGGTGCAGCGACATGTCCCCTGTCGTGCTGCTTCTTGACTCGTAGTCCATGTCTACTATGTAACTATGCATTTGTAGTACTACTATATGTACGATATGGCCGATTCTCACGTAGTAGTTGATTTATCCCCGCATCGATTCGCAGGCTGGGTTGGAGTCCTTTTGGATATAGTATGTACTATGTATGTACATTATTTTTGCTAGTAGATTCTAAAGGTGGAGCCCGCTCGTCTATGGATTAGCCTACCAAGCACAAGCATGCCTCGCAGAGACCATGATAGTGCCTGTGTCTGTGTGTTGGGAAAAGTGAAAAAAAAAGGACAATGGCAAACACTCTTGTTTCGGCGTCTAATGTGGCAATGGATGGCAATATCAACGGCAACGGCAACGGCAGTGGCAGTGGCAGTGGCAGTGGCAACGCAGACATGATATCCATACCCATATCTGTCCATTCCCTACCCTCGGCAGTGTATCGTTGGGGAACTGGCAGCCAGCCTCCGCCGGCACGTTTCGCTGGCGTGCGGTGCTCAGTCCCTGGCCGCGGTCAGATGGTCGCCATGTTAAGCGGAGCCTATTCGCCCTTGCAGGTGGACTATTAGGTAAGTCTTTTCCCAGCAATGCAAATGACGAGGGCTAAACTTGGCTGCAAGGTCATACGAGAACCGATTCAAATTCGTGCTTCTCCTGCTTCTCCGGCTCCTCCAACAAGTACCGCTCCTCTGCACCCAACAACGTTGCGTCTGTCTACGTCAAAGGTATTGCGAGTCGGCCCGCCATCTAAACCTTAGCACTCGCCCACTAGCCTCGCCTATACCCTGCATTGCCTGCCTCACGTGTCCCTCCTTCGATTGCACTATCAACCGCTCGACCCCTTGTGTCTGTGTGCGCGTGTGTGCGCGCCTTAGGGCCCGTCATAGTCTCCCCGCCGAACCCAACAACGGCTTTTTCCACGTTACCACGGCCCTTACACAAATCCTTATCTCATCTCCCTCCACTTTGCGCCCAAGACCGACCACCTGCTTCCGCAAACCCCAGCTGATTATACCCGGGGATCCTCGCGCCTTGGCCCTGCTTTGCCTTTCCATATAGCATCCAACAAGTACTCTTGTTCCGAAATCGCTCTCCTTCTGCCCACCCAGGACCATCCACTCACTTTCTCTTTCCGGACCCGCCAGAGCCTCACCGCCACAACCCTCCTTTACCTATCCTCACCTCCGCCAAAAACACACGAATGCAAAGGACAGTCGTTACCATCAACAGCAATGGCCGCCAATCGGCGAGCTTCATTCGCGTCGCTGCCGCACTAGGATGGCAGGTACGGGCCCAGATGCGAGACTTGAACGGCATAGTTGCCCGAGAGCTGTCTGAACTCGACAATGTTACCGTCTTCATCGGAGCCCTCGAAGACAAAAAATTTCTCGATGATCTATTCAGAAGCGCTCAGTGCGCTTTCATCAACACCACGCACTGGGGCGACGAGGTTGCGATTGGTCGAGCACTAGCCGATGCCGCAAAAAAAGCCGGAATCCAGCACTACATCTACTCGAGCATGCCCGACCACTCCGTATTTGGCCAAGGCTGGAAGGCACTACCAATGTGGGCTCCAAAATTCACCGTCGAGCAATATGTTCGCCAGATTGGCCTGCCGGCCACCTTTGTCTATTGCGGCGCATACCACAACAACTTTACCGGCCTCGATTTCCCCCTGTTTCGCATGGAACATCAGTATGACGGCAGCTTTGTCTGGCAGGCCCCATTTCACCCAGATCAGCCACTCCCGTGGCTAGATTCAGAGCACGATGTTGGTCCAGCTATATTCCAACTATTTAAGGAAGGTCCACGTAAGTGGAACGGCAAGCGGTAAGCGTGTCCTGCATCTGCGTATCTTGGTCCACTTCGTTCGCCCGTTCCCCACAATGGTTCCATCAGGTGGTCTACCATCACCAGTTGCAAACGTCAAATTTTCCACTGCTTGCGCACGCACTCATGATGCAGCCATGGCTGCAGCGAGCTTGCAACATATGCGCCGCCTTTTTTGCTTTTCTGAATAACATGCTGACTAGCTTAGGATACCACTGGCGTTTGCATCCATGACCCCAAGACAAGTCTGCAAGGCTTTTAGTGTCGGCCTCAAGAGACCAGTTCGCTACAAGCGGGGCCCCATAATGATCAACGTTCCCACACCCGCAGGCTACCGGGAGCATCTCGCCGCACTCGAGTACACCCTAGGCGAGAAGGGCGCACCTTACTTTGGACCCGATCTCGAGCCGGACGTCCCCGCTGTCGCCTTGTCGCTGTGGGAAGGAAACCGTTCCATGGAGGAGTACGCCCAAGAGGTTTTCCCAGTGGAAGAAGCGGCCAATGGTCTTACTTGGATGGAAGAGGTAGAGACGCCTAGGAGAGAGATTGAGATCGACTTTGAACAGATCAATTGCTGACAATTGACGTCAATGTTTCAGGGCGAGCAATTCCAGCAACCCAGCATCATTCTGGGTTTGAGCGAGCAGCTCAACCAAGCGAGGCTCTAAATTCCTTCGGTTCGACATGTTCCTTAGTTCCAATGGCGTCGGGCGGTTGCATCTCAAAGGCGTCTGACCTCCCTTTTCCTTTGGAGTACCCTGGTAGAAAAGTGGTGCCAATGTGGCCACTGGATGCCTAACACGGAAGTACCGATACCCACTTGATGTTATCTGGCCATCTTGTAACCACACCTGCCTTTTTGTTGGAGCATTGGTGTTTTGGCTTCCTTTTTCAGCATGGGCGGAGTGTACTGCGATGTTTCCTCAAACGGTGGTGATTTGCATTCCAACAAAAGTTATCCTTTCTTTTTCTAATTCGTATGCCACGAGACGACTATTCATGAGCGTGTTTGCGTAGGGGGGTGCATTTTTGGGTCGGATTTAAAGATGGCAGCTGTAGTTAGCATATGGAAATAGATATCCATAATACGATCCACTCCACAAGAAAACATAGAGGTATGTTGAAGAAATGGTCCTTAGAAAAAGCAGTGATAGTGAGACATGTGCCGATACGAGCTGTGTAACTTGCCAAGCATAATGCGGAGAAGATAGATCTGTGCTGACATAAGCAATCTCGAATTTCTTGATGATGAACCCCAATGTTACATGATATCCGACTCCGCACGCCAATGTCAGCCGCAATCCCCTGCACGCGGGCCACCGCCCAGCGTGTCGCCTTTCGCGCCATACGATGCAAACGGTATGCAAGCACCGAGACGGTCGTAGTCGACGCCGCTCCTACAACAGCACTTCCTCCGGCCACCAAGCGTGAACAACGATTACCACGAGAGGATCTCAGCCAGCGTCTGCACAGGGCATTGTACCCAGAATACTATGGCGAGAACGGCCAGCCCATTAATGGGGCATTGAAGACACACATAAGGCGGAAACAACCGTCCAAACCCATAAGTGCAAAGTGGGAAGCCGTAATGAAGCAAAAGAACGTAAACCACGTCTTGAGTACGCCATTCCCTCTCCATACCCCTCACACACGACCTCCAAGTGCTAACCCCCGCACCCTCCAGGCCACCAATTCGGCGTCCCAGTCTTCAAGCAATCCGCCCGCAACATCAAGAAAACATGCCCTCACCCCATCGCCGCTGTCACAGCCACGCAAATCAGCACCCTCGACCCCACCGGCGCCCGCACCCGCCTCTTCGCAAAAGACAACCCAGAATGTGCGCGCGTCGGTGACATCCTACTCGTCCGCCAACGCTCTGGCGACCCCTTCGCCGGTGTCTGCATCAACATCCGGCGCCGCGGCGCCGACACGGCTATCCTTCTCCGCGGCCAGCTCACCCGTGTGGGCGTCGAGATGTGGTACAAGATTTACAGTCCGTTGGTTGAAGGCATAGAAGTTGTGCAGCGCGCGGCTAAGAGAGCCCGACGCGCCAGATTGACGTATATGCGCACGGTTAAGCATGATCGGGGTAGTGTGGAGAATGTGGTTAGGTTGTATTTGAGGCAGAAGGCGGCGCTGGGGACGGCCGAAGGGCAGAAGAAGAAGGGGGGTGCGGCGGCGATGGCGGGGGGGAAGAAGAAGGTGGGCAGAGGGAAGAAGAGGTAGGTAGTGGGGAAGTAGGTAGCCGTGGGGCTTCTTTTTTTGTACGGATGTGTACAGTATTGTATGATGAAATCAAGGGCATGTGCCATGCAAAAAAGGTGACTGCGCAGGTAGTGATATTATGCATCAAATGTATTCAAGTGATTGAAATATGATGCTATCATGTGTTTTCATATATTTCCATCCCTTCCCTTAACTCTTTTTTCCCCTTATCTTTCTCTCTCTGCCAGGAAAGAATTATCTGAATATTTATGGCATACTCGGTGAACTAAGGAAAAGCAGGATTTCCAGTGTTGTCGGTTGTCTGTACTTGGGTTTGGCGCTGGTGATTATGGATGTGTGAGTTGTACGTGTATGGATCTTGAATGTGTAAGTGGTGGGATAGGGTAATTTGGAGGTGTTGTGATATTTGTGGTTTTTGTGCTGGTTTGGCTGGTTGATGTCATGTTGTGGGTGTTTTAGGTAGGAAGGTGTATGCTGGGATTTGGGGGGGCTGTAGGAGATCAGGAGTGAAGTGAGGTGGCAATTGAGAGAGAGCAATAGGATGAGAAAGTAATCTAGAGTCCTTATAGCATTGTAGTAGAAGACATAGAAGAAGAAAACCACTGCGCCAACCCCCCTTCCCCCCTTCTTAGTCAAGAAATACAAGAAATCAAGCCATACGTCACACACTCAGCTTCTCAAGCCTTTCAATCATTCCATCTAACTGACATACTACGTCGTTATATACGGCCGACTGCAGGCCCTTATTGCTCAGCTTGTTCCCGAACCCAAAGTTACATTCGAGGCATTTTTGTGCGATTCGCTGATACTCTGGACCCAACGGGGCCCCTCGGTCTAGAACAAGTCTGCGAGCAGCGAAAACTGGATTGTTCTCATCCATTTTCGTCATCTTTTCTTCAATCGGCATCCAATAAGCAATCTCGAGCATGGCAACACCGAGGAAGAATAACGTAGTGTTGTTAATACCATAACGTGTTTGTTCTGAAATTGTTCCGGTGCCTTGCTGTAGACCCTCCATTTGGCCATCTGCTATGGTAGCAGGCCGTGATATCTGTGAGTTGAAGTGTAAAGTCTTGAGAGCTTCGACGTTGAACGAAGATCTTGATCCAAGATAGCTGAGATCTCCTAGGCGCCATCGCTCAGGAAGCCAGGGGGTGTCGTTGTACTGTAAAGTTGCAACCGCCAGTCTATGTGCTAGTTTCAAGCGATCCTCGGGTTGCAAAGCGTCGTACACCTCCTGTCTGAGCGCGTCCTGGATTGTAGATATGGTAGAAGCTGCCGAGCTATCCAGCTGTGGTTTCGCCGCTCTCTCCTTGAGGTAGAATAGATGCTTGTACATCTGCGCGCTCTCCAAGTAGCCAATACATTCCTTTGCCGACTTTAGCAGCCGTGCCTCATAACACTCTCGCAGGTAGTCACAAATACTTTTCGTCTTGCAGAGATCAACTCCGAATGTGAATAGCGTACCAGGAACATCTGCGTTGGGTACTTTTGTTGGAAGTGGTGATGTAGATACTTGAAATTGTACACGCCGAGCCTTTTTCTTAGGAGCTGAGTCTTTAGAAAGATCACAAGATGCTTTCTTCTTCAAAGTCTTGGAAGAACTCGAGATGGCAGGATTGAGTAGTTCGAGTGCTAATTCAGAGCACATATCAATATTCTCTTGGGTCTTAGGCGTGTTTGGTAGTGTGTCTGCGGATGTACTTGTCGATTGTACGAATAGCCAGATTGTAGATTCTGGTAGCGAGCTGAGGGCGATTAGCGCATACCAACAAAAGCCATGTGTATGTTTACCTAGAAGAGTTTACATAGCTAGATTCGCGACAAGATATAGCAAGGTCCAAGGTTACATCATGTTTCACGTCGGCATCAAGGCATAGTTTAGCGTCATGCCCGCAGTGCGTGGGCTGATTGCAACGCCAAACCCCACAAAGAGACTCGTGAAGCTTTCGAGAAACGGTTTGAATGGTCTTGAATCGACCGGGCAATGGGGCATGTTGGATACAAACACCTGAAGGAACTTCCTGTTGCTCGATAGCAACAACTTGCGACCGAAGCGAAATTAGCTCACTGTTCCGATCTCGTAGGCTGGTTAGACATTTTTCGTATCTCGATTTGTTGAAAGTAAACTTCAGCGGTTTGCTCAAACGTTTGTAAACTGTCCTGAGAGACTCAGTCTACGACAAGATTAGCGCGTGATCTTAGTATGCTTGAAGTCAGGACGAACCGGCAACTTCTGGCTCAAAAAAGGATCAAAATTTTCCAGTTCTGATGCGATTTCCTCGAGAAATCGGCTAATGTGTTGAATGATCTCCCTGCAAGCGTCATAGTTGTCCTGAAGTACCGCTCTGAATCGGTCTTCAGTCTCCTGGTTTGCCCAACGTCGGTTATTGCATTCTTCAAGATCAAGCTCCGCTTGTTTCTTGTTTTGAGTAGAACGCAGTAATAATCGTACTTCGTTTAGGAAAATTACTCTGATGGCTTTAAATTCCACAAAAACATCTTCAAGCTCTTGGTTGCAACGGCGGAATGTGCGTATCTTGTCACGTATTATGGAGTAGGACTTGACAACTTCGAATAGAATAGGCAAAACGCCAACTGCCAGGCCCGCTATCTCCAAACCAGACATTTTCCTAGAGAGTTGAATAGAAAGAAAAGAGAGATATGGAACAATAATGTGGCAGGCTGATCGCGGCTGAATAGACGTCTTGCGAAAGCGCCTCATCATGCACAGCCCCGCCCACTACACAGCCCCGCCTCAGCCTGATGTGCTGTTTATGAACAGCAAAGCAAACTCTTTGGATCTTGCAGTCCATTCAGTTCCGCATGTTACACCTCTGAAGCTGAGTTTCCAAAATTCGTATATATTTTTTACCCTCGGGCCTCGCAGTTACGAGCGACACTTGATGCAAAGTTTGACCAATGAATTCAGGCGCCTTGAGCTCACAGATAAGTAGGGATCATATCGAGAGATGGCAACAGGGGATATCTCCAAAGCCAGAGGGAAATCATGGAATGATAGCCCGCATGTTTGATACATGCCTCGGGCTGCTTCGAAACTTGATTAAACACTCCAGTCCTACATGGATCACAACACCTGGAAACTGCACGCTTCGGCAAGGCTACGCCACATTACAACTCTGGGAGCATGGTCATGGAGTGGTTGAAGGAAGACTTGATGAGCACCTCAAGCGATCAACGGAAGTTCGACAAGCTACCATCGAGATCCTGATCCATTTGTGCAGATGTCTGATAGACGGTGAGTCAAATACCCACTTATGCGACAGGAAATACTGATTAGAACAGGAATATCGAATTTCGTCTTACCGCAGGTGAATGATGCCTCAGTCCAACTTCAGCACACAGCAGCCTCAGAGCTTTATAATGAATGGAAATGGCACTTAAAGGCTGCCGACGAGAGCTCAAGTGAGGACGAAAGCGACAGTGGTGATGATCATGAAGAAGACAATTTACCAACACAAGTAGATATGATGATCCGCAGATCGAAGACATACATAAACTGCTTAATTGGTCTTGGTACTGCGTTAGAATGCCCAGCTCCGGATGAGTCCCACGACGATGAGCCTGGCGTGGTAGGGGTGGGCCCACGTTCTGCGCACGACTATCACACTGATCTGATACAATCAAAGTACCCAGAGGCTGAAGTACATTTAGTGCAGGTTTTGGGCAAAATCAGCTGGTCGCGTTTCTTACGTATGCAACGTGAGCGCGACAACAATACCGCTGCGACGCCTGAGCTACAGGGCCTACTAGTACCCCTTGCTACCAAATCCACTGGCCTTAGTTCTGAATTTCAGGATTCAGGGGTTGGCACTTCTCTCGCAAAATCACAGTCATCGTATGCGGAATCGACTGTATCGTTCATGACGAGCGTATCGGGTGGCGAGCGAGTCCGCATCCCACCGCTGCCAGCAGAAGGGAAAAATGGTCAACCCTTTGAGTGTATCGCATGCGCAAAACTCGTAAGGGCAGAGAATAATCACGAATGGAGGTATGTCAAACCTCACGGTCTATCAAGCTTGTACTCATTTTGAGCAGGAAGCACCTCTTTAGCGATTTGCAGCCTTACAACTGCTTCTATCGTGAATGCCACTTCAACGCAACCGCATTTACGAACCTTCAAACTTGGAAAAATCATCTAGAATTCGAACACAATTGTGGACCTGCATGGGAAGCAATTAAATGTCCACTTTGTTTGGATCTTACAGGAGACGGAAAGAGCGCCATCTTAACACATTTTGCGAGACATATGGAAGATATTGCTCTTCTAGCTCTACCAGCTGCAGTGGAATCAGATGCTGAGTCAGACACAAGTATAGATACGCCCTTTGATATCAATGGAGTGGAGCCGACACCCCCAAGAGAGTCGGAACCAGCTCGATCGCCAAGCAACCCGCCCTCATCGCCGCATTTAAATGCCCAACCACGGCCACAACCATGTGTTCCACAACTGAACTGGGAATCAGGAGATCCATCGAATCTACAGGAGATCAGTGAGTTTTTAGATATGGAAATCCGCGAGTGTGAACAAAACCCGTCGAAATGGGTATCAAAAGAGTGGCCTGTTAAACAAAAGATCAGGGAACTTTTGGACAAGAAAGTCCACGAGCTTGAACAGGAATCTATCACTGAAGGATCAGAAGAGTGGCAGCATCTTCGGGGTTATGTGCAGAGTATTACCAAGCTCTTGAGCAAAAAGATACGCGAGCATAGTGCAAAAACTTTGGACGATGAATCAGAAGAGCCGAGGAACCTACAGAAAATCAGAAAACTCTGGGATGAGAAAAGACCAAATGATGGCCAAGAACCGCCGGGCCGTGCTAACTATGTTCGATACCCGATCAAAGGATCCAAGCGGACGTTTGAGGGTGACACTACTATAATCAACGGCTACCTTCAGCTCGAGTCTTTCGCGGGAAGCATATATCTCGTGGTCTTGGATCAAAATGAGCCTCATAACCAGTTACTAAGAGAACAACTAAGCAAGGGCATTGAATACCGAAGGGCGGGAGAAGCAACCCTTCTCTGTACCCAAAAGAATGGAACGGAACTGTTACTCGATTTCCAAGACCCCGAAGGCTGCGAATCCGTATGGATACATATCAGAGAGGCAATAGACTACCCTATACACGCACATCAAATAGACAGTACTGAAGAACCACGCGAGCTGGCTTGTCCACCACATATGAACCTTACGACTCCATCAGAACATGCACCAAACTCGCCAAGTATCGCCGGTGGCAATGAATTACTACCTGAGAGCCTTGAGGAGCCGTTCCTACCGGCGTCTCAACCCTACTTGTGGCCGTCTGATTCGGAGCCTAAGTCACCATCCCTCAATCCAGATCTCAAAGAGAACCACCCAGACATGACGGAACGCCACAACAACTTTCCAATAAACGAGGAGATCAATTACAGCATGCGTGAAGTTTCGCCAGAACCCGAAGCTACGATCAAGGATAAACCTCAACTTATTCCGCAGTTACAATACCCGTTAGCAGTTTCGGACCCAGCAGCCACTCTAACATCAGAACAAGTAGAACTTCAGCCAGCGCAGCCTATAGAGGTTGCGAAGCTCCAGAGGACAAAGAGAGAACACATTTGCCCATATTGTGCCAAAATCTTCACCAAGAAGTTCAACTTCGAGTCGCATCTTGCAACTCACGGCGGCAGTCAACGATTGGAATGCCCACATTGCGATAAAACGTACGTCAGAGATTGCGATTTAACCCGCCATATAAGACTTCACCATGTAAATAGCACAGTTACATGCGGTGGCGTACTTCCAGATGGTAGGAAGTGGGGATGTGGAACTAATTTTGCAAGACTTGATATACTTCGCAGACATCACAAATCTAGAAAGGGCAAACAATGTCTTGC
Source organism: Bipolaris sorokiniana ND90Pr (assembly GCF_000338995.1). Lineage (NCBI taxonomy): Eukaryota > Fungi > Ascomycota > Dothideomycetes > Pleosporales > Pleosporaceae > Bipolaris > Bipolaris sorokiniana. Next base: position 1,223,381 of record NW_006911897.1, on the reverse strand, counting down.
AGAAAGAGACAGCGAAGAGTAACCAATAGCTTCAATATCTTAACTAGGGGCTAACAATTCATGTAAAGCATATCTTAAGGCTACTTTAGTAGATTGAATAAAGCTCTGGCGTTCGACCTAAAGGATAGTATTAGTCTAGTATATCACAACTATATCTTTCTCTTGAAGAGGCTAGCGGTTTAACTAAAAGCTTCGATAATATTCCTATAGTTATTGCTTATTTATATTCGCAAACTATAAAGTCTATAGCCATGCGATCCGAACATTATTACTTAGGGTATAAAGATTTACTAAAGTTTAGGGTCTACTTATAGTATCTACTATATTCTCTATTTTCTCTTGAAATTTATAGAGTATGTATAAACTACTCTACAATATACCTTCTTTATAAAATTACAACTATATAAGGTTTATCTTAAGGGGCTTTACCGCTTATAAAAGAGTACTTATATTAGCTAGTTATAGATACTTCACGGACGGCTGCTTAGCTTTGGAGGAGCGTGAGAAACATGTCGAACGACATGAGTGTCCAGCTCGTTGCACATACGAACACTGCAGGGGCTCTTGAATCGGGTTCACGACGCAGGCACAATTAACTCGACATGTAGAAGAAAAAGCACCACCACCAGCCGGAGACTCATATGAAGCCTGAATCCGAATTTCTCGTATCCGCGCGAAGCAACCTCAGGTGGAGGTCTTTTCGCCAAACAAAATTTCTTTTATCCCACAATGGAACCTTGAGGGACCCAAGATAGAAACTCAAGGCGAGGGAGAATGCTTCCCTGAACTATCAGCAGTGAAAGCAGGGTTAGCAGCAGCAAAAGCGCAATCGGCAGCAGAGAGTGCATTAGAGAAACTAGAGACAGCACATCATGAGGACTTGATTGACGTCAAAACTGGCACAATATGGTCCAACGAGATCTTCGAAACATCATCCGGTCAGTCAAAGGGAACAAAGTCCACTAGATCTGATATAGATGATGCGACTGAAAAGTGGAAGCCGAGAAGAGTCGAAGAGCTTGCTGAAAATATGGTCTGGTTTTGCTCAATCTGCTCGGACGGCCCAAAACGCCGTTGGCAAGATAGGTGTGACCATTGTGGCCACAACAAGTGTTCTTCATGTATTATAAAGAGAAACAGGTTTGATTTATACTATATTTGGGATTTTCAAGAGATTCACCATATACATTGTTAATCAATGTAGACCTGATCACATCTTGCCAACGTTTTCTAGAATTTTCAGCTTTGCTGAGCCTATGTACGCTTCATGTTGTGTCTATCTGTATCCCAACTTTCCAGAAGTTGGTTTTTCAATGGCCTCCGACATCGACTTTTCTATACAAATTGTTAACGTGCATTCATGAATACAGGGTTCCTACCACTACATCCTCCATATGTTATGCTTGTCGTGTGTTCCCTCAGCATATAGTCCAATATATAGATCTCTTCGACATGATGGTAATGATCTCCTTCATGTTCTCCTAACACAAGCGAAATTTATTCTAACATCTTGCTGGAAACATTGGCTGTGAACTGTATGATTGCGAAACGGATTTTGTAGGGCCATGCTTGCCACGGTGTTTGATGGAAATACGAGATAATTCTCGAGACGTTCCAAGATACATATGGGATTTTGTGTATTAAGACATAGTTGGTGTTTTTAGCAGTTGCCTTGTTCTGTTTTCTCTCAGGTGCCGTTGCTATCGAAGCATCTGAATCTATTTTATTCTAGTTGGTTGAAGGCTCGACTCTATATTTGAGAATCCAATGAAACAGGCGCAGTATACATCTGGAAATCTCTGATAGTGAATCTCCAGCGGCTGATCATGCATGCAAATACAATAAATAAAACTCGTGAACAAAAAGTGGTAGCAGGGAATCAAAAGTTTTCTGGCGATGATTAGCTACGATATTTACACTTTACTCAAGGATACTCTGCAATCAAATTCAATCAATCTAACAAAGAAAATATCCAGCATTTTACCATGATTACCATGTACTCCACTCCATTCACACACGCCTTCAACCTATCCCAAAACACCCTTACTGTCTATCCACCAACCACTTCCCCTCTGCAAGACTATCCTCAAACCCCTTCATATCTTCCTCAGCAAGACTGACCAAAACCTCATACGCTGCTGGTTTTCTCCCCTCTATATCCCTCTTCCTAGGCAACACTACGATACCGCCCTCACTCACCCACGCCGCGCGCCGGATAGCAGCGGGCTGGGCATCCACAGTGCCAGGCATACACCACTCGCGATCGGCGCCCATATGCTGCCAGCTGGTAACGTAGAGATCAGGTCCATTAGAAAACTTAAGAACAGATTGATCGGTTTGGACGGGATCGGCGAGGATCTGATTGAATTTCCTGCCAATCCATTTTTCGTCGACGCCGTGCACAGCGTCGTTGATATCTGTGATGAAAGAGGCGAGATTCTGGGTGCTGATTTGGAGGCGGGCAACGCTTATGGTGGGGAGGAGCATGGCGTGCTCTACTTCGTCTTCTAAGTCGGTTTCTATCGACACGTTTTGACATGTGATGCTATTGCCGCTTTCGAAAAGGTCCCATGTGGGCATCTTGGATACTACTAGATTTCCTAGGTAGTCATAGGATGAGAAGGGTTCAGGGAGATGTTTTCGGAGATCAACGATGACGGCTAAGGTTGATTTGGTGTTGCCGATCGTGATGAATTTTGGGAGGCGGGCTTGGATGATGTTAGCCCAGACGACTCCTGCTAGAGAAGCAAAGTGGGATATATGTTTCTCTGTGTGCTGAGACATGGCTTTGCTGAGGCTAATGATGACTGAACTTGGGAAGCGAAACATCTTTGTGACGACTTTGTATGGTAACTCGTGAAGCGAATTTGCTGAACGTCCCAGCACTTTTTCAGCCTGTGGATTGGTAGGCTCAACGTTCAACCCTCGTGCAAGGGTATCGAGATCACCCCTAGCAAGATTTAAATCTATGGCATTGTGCGTTGTGATTGGTTCTGAGCTGATTCTACTGGGTTCTGTCTCTTGAGCGTTCTTATTCAAAGATTTCACGGCCGCACTCCACACCTCTAGGATCCTCGCGTTGCCAGCTCCATCAGTGATAGCGTGGTGAAACCAAACACTCAGAACTAAGCCTCCAGGTATAAACGTTGCGTGGGCAGCAAAAGCAGGGAGCGGGCCCCTCTTTAGATTAGTCATTCGTTCTGCATATGGGTCATCATCATCTAGCCCAGGATGGTTTTTAATCAAAGCAGGGCAAAACACCTTTGCAGGAAGATTCTCTGGTGAGAAATACGTCCTCTCCAGTGCGTAGTAGTGATAATCGGTGTTGGCAGTCTCATCTAAGTTTACAGTGAAAACGCGGGCCGCTTCTTCTTCTGGGTCGATAGAATCGGGGAAAAGCACCTGAAGACAATCACTGGCGATGAATGGCATATTTATTGTTCCAGCAAGGTAAGGGAATCGCTTCAATACCTCTTCGAAGCCCATGCGGAGTGAATCGATTGCTTCATTTGCGTGCTTTGTGTCAGGGAAAGGGAATACAATATAGTAGCGGCCGTATATGCGAATGTGTGATTGTCGGTCAAGGAAGGATAAATTCAGCTCTTTCTCGTTTTCTGACATCTTTTTAGCTGGATTTCGAGGTCTTGAGTGCCTAGCTACTTCTTTTATCGGTCCTAGACCGTATCCGGGTAGGTTCAGGGGATGTCTACAGTACATGTAGTCAATAGATGGGTGACTGCCCTGTTGCCAAGAAGAATGAGGTAGGAAGATTATATGTAGTTATACATTTCTGTCCTTTGTGTAATAGAACAAAGCTAGGCGGTCGTAATGAATTCAGTTTGTCGCGTTTGCCGTTGTTGAATAACATTGAAACCTTACAAACAATGTGGTTGTCACTGAAATGCACAACATCGCGTTTGCCCGGTGAAAGTGAGCTCTTGATTCAAAATTTTGGTTGATGGGAACCCCCGAACAAGCAGTAAGCTCGATTTCTGTTTCAGATGAACGACTTCAAAACATTGAGTTTCATGTAAGAGTCCACAGTAAAGACTCAGTTTCCGACACGCTCGAGTGCAATCATGTCTGCTTGATTGACATCTTTGCCCAACACACCAGCTTTCTGCAATATGCCAACAGTCTTTTCAACGACCGCCTTGTCGACACCCTTTACCTGCTGTGAGAACTTTACAGTCTTCAGCCATTCCCTAGCGTCTTCTTCCGAGTAGTCGAGCTTCGTGATGATAAACTTAACAGCCTCTTCCGTATTTTCCTCAAAGTGCTTGACGCCTTTATTGACCTTGTCCAGCATATCTTCCAGCTCTGGCGCGAGTGAGGGCTTGCTGCCGCTCTTTGACGTGAGGAGATGGTTTGCCGCAACAATTTTCCACGACGACCAGGGAGTGTAAATTTCACCAATGCGCTTGATCTCACCGTTGTCGTAGTAGCGCTTCGAGGTGAAGTGTTCCCACATAAAGAAGTCGGCTGCCCCGCTATTGACGGCATCGCGCAAGTTTTTGAACGTGTTGAGTATCTCGACAGGAAACGGTGGGCTATCAGAGGAGGTATTTAGCCAGCTCTGCTGGTCTGCCAGCACGAAGCTCATCACATAGCTCCCGCTGCCAATCCTCGAAACACCCGCCTTCTTGCCTTTCAAGTCTTGGACACCTTTGAGCTCATCCCGCTTCGCCCCAGTTGAGATGGCCCAGCATAGCGGCGTTTCGACATATGTGCCGACTATTTTGAAGCCTGCGTCTTGCTTAGCAGCTTGTGCTTTGCCCAGCGCTGAGATCCAGCCTTCTGTCAGGCCTACGGCAAGATCGATCTCACCGGCCTGGATAGCAGTGACCATGTGACCTGTGCCAGAAGGAAAAGGAATGAGATCTACATCGAGGCCATAGTGCCTCTTTGCAAACTCTAGTGGGGTACAGAAGTGCTCTGAGTAGTTAGTAATAAAGCCTTTCATCTCTTCATTGAAGCCTACCGGGCACAAAGCCAGCTCGTAGTGGTGCCATGGTTGTCGCTTTGATGGAGAACCTGCGAAGGGGTTGAGCTCTTGATGCGGCGGGGAAACGTGCGAGGGACAATGTGCGAAGCATAGCTCTAAACCTGAAGTACGTATCTTGTCAACTGGGATGTTGACTAAATGCCACGAATTAAGTAACCCAAGCTAAGCCAGAGCATAGATCCGGGGTTGAGAGGGGTAGTGCCGGCCATCAGGTCAGATCATTTGTTTGCCATCGCGGTGATCAGCTCCAGCAGATCGTTCCGACATCGTTCCGACCAGCGCCGAAACCTTCTTTCCGTCACTACCATTGCATCGACATCTGGTCTTGATTACGACAGCGTCCCTACGCATGCTTACTTGGTTGTTGCGGGGATACCCTGTACACCAACATAGTGCCCGTCGTTCTATTGGCCCCTCCCTGCAGCACCTTGCGCGATATTCCCACGGCTCGGAACCCAAGCCCAACGCCATGGCTTCTGATGGAGATAGGATATCAACCAGAGCAATGACAATAGCGGTAGTAGGTGCCGGGCCTTCAGGTGTGATTGCAGCAAAGTACTTGAGAGCCGAGAAGGTATTTGAAAAGATTGTCTTGTTCGAACAGAGAAGTCGACCTGGGGGGATATGGATCTACACTGGCGAGCAGCGAGACGAAAACCTCTTCGACGTACCCCAGACCAACCCGAACAAGGACTTTCAGAAACCAGAATGGCAGCCTAAAGAAAAGGTTACAAACGGGGATGTTAATACAAATGGCGCCGACAACGCATCCAAGACTCCCTCTTTCTTATCGCCAATATACGAAACACTGGAAACCAACATCCCACGTGGACTAATGAGTTTTCAAGACCTCAACTGGCCATCCGACAGCCAACTCTTCCCTACCCACGAAACAGTCCTAAAATACGTCGAAGACTACTCCGCCGACGTCCAAGATCTAGTCCAATACTGCACTCAAGTCACCAACGTCATTCCCACCGACCCAACCAACCCCACCAGCCCATGGGCCGTCACAACAAAAAACCTCCTGACTAACGAGTCCATCTCCGAAATCTACGACGCAGTTATAGTAGCAAACGGTCACTTCATCGTCCCCTCTATCCCCTCCATCCCCGGTATCCAAGACTGGGCAGCCCAACACCCAGGTCGAATCACGCACTCAAAATACTACCGTCGCGCCTCAGACTTTGCCTCAAAGAAAGTAATCGTAATCGGCAACTCCGCCTCAGGCGCCGATATCAGCGCTCAGATCGCCTCCGCCTGCACCCTCCCCCTCCTCTGGTCCACCCGCTCCCAATCCCTCTTCAGCACAACCCACGGCGCCGCTTCAGCCGATCAGCGACGCCGCGAAGTACCCCCTATAGCCCGTTTCCTACCGTCAACCCGCGGCGTAGAATTTGCAGACGGATCTCAAGCCCACGACATCGACGCCATTGTCTTCGCCACTGGCTATTTTTACAGCTTACCGTTCTTGGAATCCGTGGAGCCAAAACTGATCACAACGGGTGAAAAGGTAAATCATACATATCAGCACTTATTCTACGCACCTAGACCTAGTCTGTCTTTCCTAGCGCTAAATCAGCGAGTAATCCCTTTTCCCATCGCAGAAGCCCAGGCTGCGGTGCTGGCGCGCGTGTATGCTGGTCGTCTTGATTTACCTTCCATCGCTACCATGCGCGCGTGGGAAGAAAGTGTAGAAGAAGAGATGGGCGCAGGACGCAATTTCCATCTCCTGAATTTCCCGAAGGACGGGAAGTATATTAATGAGATGAGTGCTTGGGCGGCGCAGGCGGAGGAGAAAGATGGGTTGGAAGACGGAGGGAAAGGAAAGAAGCCCCCGGTTTGGGGAGAGTGGCAATTTTGGTGCCGTGAGCATTTCCCAAAGATTAGACAGGCGTTTGGGGCTAAGGGTGAGGAAAGGAAAGAGGTTAGGACCTTGGAGGAGTTGGGATTTGTGTTTGAAGAAGATAGAGTGAAGGAGAAAGATGTATAGATGGGTTAGAGGGTATACATAGATGGTGTAGACGGTATAGAGTGTTGGGAAATATGATACACATAAGTGAGCAGGAAAGATGCTCTATTGATCCCAGATTTTCGTAATATACCCACGTACCAAATCAATTCCGTATGCACAAAACATCTATCAACACGAGCACCCATGTGGTGAATAGTAGACTCCTCGCCCCCCAACGCCGTGGCTATGCATCCGAATTCAGAAATCCATACCATCTGGATAAACAAAAAGTGGGGGGTTACTATCTCCTTCCCTTGCCTTGACCGGCACCACCCGCACCGCCGCCCATTCCAGGCATACCGCCCATGCCGCCCATGCCGCCCATCATTTTCATCATCGCACCCATATCCATGCCGCCCATACCACCGAGGGCCGAGAGATCCGGCATGCCACCTCCGCCTCCTCGCCCGCCGCCAAGCATCTTCATCATAGCTCCGAGATCCGGCATACCGCCTCCCGCTCCGCCCATGCCTCCTGCGCCACCCATACTCTGCATGCGCTTCTGCATGGCGGCGAGTTGTTGCTGCTTGTTTCCACCACCCATGGCGCCCTGTGCCTTTTGCATGTTGGCCATGCCGCCCTTCATCTTCTTTGCCATGTCTGCCATCATGCGGTGCTGAGTGAGTAGTTCCTCGACTTCGCGCACTGACGTGCCTGAGCCACGGGCTATACGGGTCATGCGAGTCGGCTGGTCCACAAACATCTTGCCGTCGGATTCGAGTTCTTTTTCAGTCATGCTGTCGCAGATGTAGATCATACGTTTAAGCTTGGCGCCACCCTCTTCATCGTCCATGCCTCCCATCATGCTGCTTAGTCCAGGAATCATGCCAGCCATCTTGGAGAGAGGACCCATCTTCATGATATTGGAGAGCTGGTCGCGGAGATCCTTGATGGTGAAGATTCCTTGAGTAATGTGCTTCATTGTGTCCTTTTGATCGAGCTTCAGTGATTGGACGTGCTCGACAAGACCTTGTACGTCGCCCATTCCTAGCAGTTTGGAAACAAAGGCTTGTGGGGCAAAGCGTTCGAGATCCAACATGTGTTCACCATTACCGAGGAAGACAATGGGGGTATGTGTTGCTGCGACTGCAGAAATGGCACCACCACCTGCTGCCGCACCGTCGGTCTTGGTGATGACAATGGCCCCGAAGTCTGCTGCCTCCTTGAAAGCGCGAGCTTGAGATTCAGCAGCCTGACCAATAGTTCCGTCCAGTACCATGATAGTCTGGTCGGGCGTAACGGCAGTCTGAATTTGCACCATCTCATCGAACAGGTCCTTCTCTTGCCTGTGTCGTCCAGAGGTATCCACGATGATGATTTCAAAGCGCTCTTTCTTGAACTTCTCCACACCTTCAGCCGCCACTACTACGGGATCCGTCTGCGTATGGCTACCATAATATGGGATCTTTGCTTTTGTGGCGTTTTGCTTCAACTGATCGAATGCACCGGCACGGAATGTATCTGCGCAGACAAGACACGCCTTGAAGCCTCTTGCCTGGTACCATCTCGCCAGCTTTGTACATGTTGTCGTTTTTCCCGCACCCTGAAGACCGACAAACATGATGACGTTCGATTTTCCCTTTCTCGGCTTGAAAGGCTCGGCATGCGGATCAACCATCTTGACGAGCTCATCGAAGACGGCCTTTTGAATGAGGCGCTTCTTGTTAACGCCGGGCGCAAGGTGCTTGAAGTCGACGGCGCGCTTTATCGACTGTCGCAGATTCATGACGAGTTTGACATTTACATCGGCTTCGACGAGGGCATTGGAGATCTCCTTGACCATGGAATCGAAAGCCTTCCGCATATTAGCCACCTGTTAGGTATTGCTGTTCTATCAAGTGCGCACCTTCTCGTCGAGATTGGGCGACCTCGTAAGGTCTGTGACTGCGGCATTGATGCGCCGCCCGAGATCTTGAAGCACCATATCAGCGGTTGTGTAGGGAAATTATTAGAGAGATGGGGGTGTGAGGCGTGGGGGGTGGTCGGTGATGTTCTCACGGTGTTCTGTGGGGAATGCAGGCATGGCGGGGCGCGCTTTGCCCTGCCGTCGGCCTTTTGGCTCCCCTAACGCCGATCATCTGGAACTTTTTTCTGCGACCGCGCGGTGCCTTTCAACATTCACATTCACACAATCCCAGCCACAATGGTCAACACATCTTTGAAGCGGAGACGGACCGAGGACCAGCTCAGAGGCAAGGTACCCAAGAAGGAGAAGAGAAAGATCAAGAAGCAAAAGCACTACCACAGTTCGTCCGACGAAGAAGAAGGTGCTGCGCGCGATGCTCCAGCACGAGGAAGCAGCCAAGAACCAGAAGAGCCGTTCCAGCCCTCGGGCGCCAATGCGACTCTTCCGGGAAGACCGGAACTTTCTAAGCAGCAGTTGAGGAAGCAGGCAAAGTTCGAGGCGAAAAAGGCAGCACAACAAGCAGCTGCGGCCGAGGAATCTTCAGCTAGTGATGATGAGGACGAAGCCGAGGATGCTGCGCCATCGAAAAAGCCTGAGCCCAAGTTCAAAGCCAGTATACAAACAAAGGCTCCGGTAAAGTCTGCGCTGAAGAAGACGGCGCCCGTGGATCACGCCGCCCCATTGCCAAGCGATGCCGAAGACGACGACGAAGACGACTCTGAGCCTGAAGCCGACGAGTTTTCCATTGCCGACTCAGAATCCGACGCTTCAGAAGCTTCCTCCATCTCTGAAACCTCTACCGCTGCTGCACGCAAAGTCCGCAAGCGCAACGATCCCGAAGCCTTTGCAAACTCCATCTCGAGAATCTTGGGCTCGAAATTGTCGACGTCAAAACGCACAGAGCCTATTTTGTCGCGCTCGAAAGATGCGGCGACAGCGAACCGCGAGCTTGCCGACTCGAAGCTTACCGAGAAGGTGCGCCGTCAACTGATTGCAGAGCGCAAAGCTGCGCGGGATAAGGGCCGCATTAGGGATGTTTTGGGACTGAATGACCCCAGTGCCAGCACGGAAGCGACATCGACAAAGGAGAGGGAACTCAGAAAGACGGCACAAAAGGGCGTAATCAAGTTGTTCAACGCAGTGAGGGCGGCTCAAGTCAAGGGTGAGCAGGCCGAGAGGGAAAGCAAGACGGGTATGGTAGTTGGCATGGACAAGAGGGAGGAGAAGGTCAAGGAGATGAGCAAGCAGGGATTCCTCGACATGCTCACTGGAGGGCAGAAGAAGGAGCAGATCGCTGAAGCGTAAAAGCATGACAAGGAGTTGTTTAGAATGTTCATGATACCATATACTATACAAGCGTTTTCTGAGTCGTCCTCTACGCCAGTGCATATGCAAGCGGAGTGTTTGTGTTATACATGCTTTGTACCAAATGTTGCGTATGTACGAAGAACCGAAAAAAAAATGCCACCCAGCATTGTATCTGGCACTTTTGCTGGGATCATCAAATCATCCCCTACTAGATCACACTCCACGCCTCGCTCAAATGGCCCTAGATTCGATATGTGAGCATTTATCTGTTCTCGAAATCGCTAGCCTGTAGATTTCTCGTCATGCTCGGCAACCGTACTACCAGCCCATCCAGCTCCTTGCTCATCTTGACCTGGCAGCCCAGTCTGCTCGTCTCAGTGAGGCCAAAAGCCAAATCGAGCATGTCATTTTCGTCATCGTCGGGCTCTTCCATCTTTTCATAGTAGGCCTCGTCTTCGACAATAACATGGCAGGTCGAACAGGCGCATGAGCCTCCGCAGGCGCCCTCCATTTCTATGTCGTTTGCCTGTGCAATGTCGAGAAGGTTGTCGCCGTCGGCCACTTCAAAGGTCGAGGAATGGCCGTCCTTGTCTATAAATGTCACCTTTCGTCTGGTACTATTAGCAACCGGGTCTATGAGTCAAGAGTAGACGGTGAAGACGCACTCTTCCCCAGGCCTAGGAGGGTCGAGGTGACCGTGGCGGGGTGCATGACTGGCGGAGAATTGTCGACTGTTTCGCAGCCATGAGGGACTTTTTGAAGTGGCTACTTTGAATTGCCGTAGTAGAGACGTGGCTGCCCTCTGCGTGTGCATCCCTCTCTGGCATGTCATGGCCGCCCAATGGCTAGACAATGTCAGTGGAGTCGACAAGGCGCTTCTCGCGCCTGCTATCCGCCCTTCGACCAACATCCAGCAAGCTCGATTCGCTGCCATTGTGGGCGTATGTGGTCGCTCAATTAAGAAGATGGCAGAGCTCAGGAGGTGAGTGGGCAAAAGAGCGAATGTTTGCTGGGATAAAAGTCGCAACAAATGAAGCCGTCGATAATTCCGTATGCTATGAGACGTCGACGACGAAATGTTGGCAGCACAGACCGCCCCACCCTGGTCCCTCTCTTTGAAAGCGCATGCATCCACCACCAGCACTCACAAAACAAAACCGACAGCGGGCACCACCCTAAGGCCCTTCCTCTCCCCCATACCCCGCCTTCACCATGGCCTCCTCGCGCGATGCCCCAAACCCCCTCCGGCCATACTACATCCCACCTTCCATTGGCCCGCCTCCAGAGGTTCCGCAGAACCAGACTGTCTCGTCACCACTCCCGCCCGCTTTCAAGCCCGCCCCCAGCAACAAATCGAGTCTGGGCAGCCAGGCACGCGACATTCTTTCAGATCTCGACTATGACGCGTACTTTCCAGAGACATCGCCTACAATAGCCGGCCATGCAAAGAAGCTGCTGGATCATGCGCTGTGGAACTACACAAGCGTGCTGCTTGCCCAGCCATTCGAGGTAGCGAAGACGATACTGCAGATCCACGAGGCCAAGGGACAGCTTTCCGCACTCAAGGATGCTGGTGAATGGGGCCATAAGAGAGGGCCAGGGAGCTTTGCCAGTGGCAAGTTTGAGGATGTAGGTACTCTGTCAATGACACCCCCGTCTGACATGTGAATGTGGGCTAAATAACCGGGCAGTTCCCACCTTCAGATGAAGAGTCTGACGAAGACTCTCCGGGATACTTCACCACAACAGCACCGCGCGTGAACCCCACTTCGCCATACTCACCCAACGACTCGCCATCGAGGTCCCCGCGGAGGCGCCATCGACGACTTGATAGTCGATCCCCCTCGCGGACACCAACTCAACCCCCACCATCGTCGCTAAGGAAACTAGAACTCAAGCGGGCAGACTCTCTTCTCGAAGTAATAGGGCAGTTATGGCAGAAAGAGTCAGCTTGGGGAGTGTGGAAGGGCACGAACTGCACTTTCATCTACAACTTCTTGCTCAAGACGACTGAGGGCTGGTTTAGAAGTCTGATCTCAGCGCTGCTCAACATACCAGACCCCGGGCTCGTTGGGGCAGCAGGAAGCGGCATCGGGGGTCTCGACGTACTCGACAGCCCAAACCCATTGACATCCCTCGGTGTCGCTGTAGCCGCAACAGCCATTGCCGCTACCCTCCTCGCACCCCTCGATCTAGTGCGAACACGCCTGATCATCACACCTATATCCTCTTCCCCACGCTCCATATACCCATGTCTCTCCCTCCTCCCCTCTCTCTCCGTCTCCCCCGCTCTCCTCCCCGCAACCATAATGCACGCCTGCGTGCCCACCCTCGTCTCCTCATCCACCCCTCTCTTCCTCCGCTCAACACTAAGCATCGACCCCATCCTCACCCCTGCCACCTACTCCTTCAGCACCTTCCTCTCCTCCACCGCCGAACTCTTCATCCGCCTCCCTCTCGAGACAGTTCTCCGCCGCGGCCAGGTCGCTGTCCTACAAGAACACGAGGCACAACGGATCGCACAAGAATACCAGGCCCCGCCCAGCCGCTCAAAGAGCCCAGCTTACGGCTTGGACAGACCGAGTAACGATAACGGATTCGATACTATCGTTGATCCCGGTCAGTATAGGGGTGTCCTGGGTACCTTGTGGTTCATCGTCCGCGAGGAAGGCATTTCAGTTTCGGGTCCCAGCGCGGCTAAGGCTGCGAGCGCAAAGGCAATGGGGTTCTCGCGACCACCGCGTACAAGGAAGGGCCAGGGTGTGCATGGTCTCTGGAGAGGCTGGAGAGTCGGTGTGTGGGGTCTAGTTGGTATTTGGGGCGCTGCTGCTTTGGGTGGAGGTGGAGGCGAGTTCTAAAGCGATAATACCGCAATTGGAATTTGCTGCCACTATCTCTTGAGTGGATAGTGGGGACTTTCATGAATTTTTCGTTTTTTTTTTGCGTTGCTGTTACGATCAGCGTATGCGTATGCTAGATACACCAACCACTCTCCGCTGGCGTTGTTCAAAAATTTATTCATTCATACTAGGTTTTTTCACTGCCAAGTCAAGATAGCAAAGGGTTTATTGTGACTGTCTGATGTGCTGCTTCTTGTTATACTTAACGCCTTGGCGGAGATCAGGCTCCAGGCATGACAGTTGGTACATATGTTCTGTTTGGTGTTGATAAAGCCAAGCGAATAACAAAAATATTTTACCCAAGACCTGCTCAGATTCAACCAATTCCCATGTACCTCTTCCGTACATTCTTTTCATTTCATCATCTATTTCATAAATACTTTTTACTCTCTTCGTCATCATCGTCTACGTACAGTCTTGATTTCGCAAAAAAAGCCAGAATAAGATGCTCCAGCTTTTCCCCTTCCCTCTTCCCTCTTTCCTCCTTCCTCCCCCCACCACCACCTCAATCTCCACCCTAACTAAGCCCACATAGCCCTAAACTTCATATCAAACTCCTCCTTCAGCGCCTTAAACGCCTTGAGCACATTCAGCAATCCCTCCCCTTCCTCCCACGCCGGCGGTTCCTTGTCCTCATCCTCCTCGGCATCCCAACTCTCTTCGATCTCAGATTCCTCCTCCTCACTCCCCATTTCGTCTTCCCAGCTCTCCTCGACCTTCTTCTTGGCTTTCTTCTTCGGCTGGATAGTGACTTCCTGCTTGAACGCGCCCTTGTTCGAGGAGCCAGCGGTGGTGGCACTAGCTTCCGTGGCTGTATCGCTGGGCAGCATTTTGTCTTCGCGGTTTTCCTCTTCGTCGTCACCACCGCCACGGACGTCGATGAAGTCGAGGTCGGATTCGGTGGCTAGGCCCAGGAAGCTTGAGAGACTGGTGGTTATTGTGGCAAGGGTCATGCTGAGGTCGTTGAGGACGAACCAGACGTCGCCGCGCCGGATCTTGTTGGCTTTGATGAGGGCTTCGACGTCGCCGTGCTGGAAGAAGTCGTAGAGGTATGCGTTTAGCGGGAGTTCGGAGTCTTCAGGGTAGAGACCGACGTGGGGTACAACGGCTTCCTCGAGGAAGACGCCCGAACGGCTGGTGGAGCAGAGGTCGTGGAGAGATTCGAATTTGTCGTCGTGGCCAGACAAGGCAACGAATGTTGAGCGGGCCTTGATGTTTTGGGGCTGACTTGCGCCCGAACTCGAGGTCTTGCTGCCGATGGTGACCTCGGTCAAGGGCAGGGTGTTGTCTGGCTCTTGTACATGCTGGTCGACAAACGTACGCACATAGGCTGTGAATATATCGAGCGTAGTCTTGTTGTGACGGCGCAAGACGTTGGTGGCCGTCTCTGGCATTGCTGGTAGAAACACAATTGACGGGCTTTTCTTGGCCACTTCCTGGACGTACTCTTCGTCTGCTTGTCTACAGTATCTTCGACCAAACAAGTGCGACATTATGAGCATGAGCTCACGTAGAACCTGTTCCCTGTTTGTGTCGATCTTGGCGCACAGTTCATGAAAGTATCCGTCTTTCAGCAGCGCATGGAATGCGAATGATGAGTTCTCTGTGAAGTAGAGATGTGAAACAGCGCCAGCGAAATTGAGGGGGGTACCCTGTGCATCAAGGAGATATTGCCTGCGGAGATACTCGATAGAAAATCGCAAGTGGTGAAGCACTGTCATCTTCGCATCCTCTCCACCCAGATACAGTCGTGGTTGTGACAGCAGGGAGTTGACACAGCGGACAGCAAAAGGTGCATTTCCTGATGAGTGCAGCAAGGTGAACAACCGCAAAACCAAAGTAGTGGTTATAGGGAAGTGGCCGTTGAGGTCAGGTAGTCGGGAGCTGATAAGCTTGTGAATCTTGCTGAGTGACACACCATGGAAAACGACGTTTCCGAGCATGTCGAAACCACGACGACCGGCACGACCAGCTGCCTGGCGGAAGTTGAGAGCTGTCAAAAAGACAGAGTCTCCTGAGAAGACTACAGTCTTACACGGCATGTTGATACCCAAGGCCAGAGTACCAGTGGCGATGACCACGCGCAGATAGCCCTTGCGGAAAAGCATTTCGACACAGTACCGGTACTTTCGGTTCATACCAGCGTGGTGGACTCCAATTCCACGCATAAGGCCATCAATCAGCCACTCCTCTACGCCACGGTAACGCAGCTCCTTTGCATGCACAGCAAACTCCTCCTGAGACAACTTCTTATGATCGGCAAAGTGAAATCCATCAAGAGGTTTGTTTGGATCAAACGAGGCAAAAGTGCTTACTTCAACACTAGCAGCCTCCTTCATTTGGTCCTGCTTGGTCATGCCCTTGGAAGCATCTCCACGAAGACCCTGCTTCTCTCGTCTCTGCACCTCTTTCTTCCAGTCCTCCCATTGTTGCAGCTTGATTTTCCATTTGGGGCTTGTCTCTTTCCAGGCAACTTCAGCATCTACAAGTTGCTTCATGAGCGTTCGGCACATTTTCTCGCAAATCGCACGGTCGTAGTTGAAGATGATACCTGGAAGCGCATCTTGTTGCTGCAGATCGGCTAGCAGTGGTAGTATGCTGGAAATGTCATGGTTGATCTCCATTCCTAGTTCGTCCACCTCTCCGTTGTTGTCGGCACTATCTTCCTTGACTTCATCGGTGGGCGATGCTTCATGAAGACGGTTGATGGAACTGCTAAGGTCACTGCGCACCTTCTCAAAAGGTGATGCCTCATCCGCCATCCAAGCGGTAAGGATTTTCTTGAGGCCATCTTGCCACTTGATGATATCTGCCTTCTTGATGATGGTAGGGAGAATTTTAGAGGGGTCGAGTGACTTATCGACAGGGTACTCATCAGTTTGATGTTTGCACATAGTCTGCCACAGAGTGAGGCAGTCCCGGGCTTCGAGAGACAGATCACTGGGAAGACCTCGGCTCCTGTTTATCAAGCTGGCAACAGGATGCAAGAATGCGAAATCTGCATGCTCGTCGAGACCGAGCTGAGCGAATGACCGGTTAGCCGGAAGAGGCAAGTAGCTCGCTGGGTCACGCTTCGGAGGCGGCGTATAGACAAACTTGCGAAGATCAGAATATCTGTGCGGATGCTGTACCATCACTAGTTCATTACCAGCGGCTTTTTGGCTAGCTGAGAGCCAGTCGTTGAAGGATTCTGCATTACCAATCGTCGCAGAGAGAGCGATGATGGGGCAAGGAGCCATGAGCAGCAATTGTTCCCAAACTAGGCCATCTTCGGCTTGCCCAATGCAGTGAACTTCATCGAAGATAATCCATTTGACTCTTTCAGACCAACCCTTGGCATTGCTGGGCGCCAGCAGCATGATTTGCAAGATATGGGGCACTGTTACCAGAATCTGGCATCCAGTGGGATTGTTGATACGGTAATCTCGTGTGTGAATACCCCATACAGATTGACTGTACTTGTAATTCTTCGAAAATCGAGCTTGGATTTCGGCGGCGATCTGGTTGACTAGGGCTTTGGTTGGTGCAACATAGACCAGAACATCCTCATTATTGGCTTCCAAGACTTGTTTCATGGCGTAGAATGATATGAAGGTTTTACCAGCCGAAGTTGGTGCAATGACAAGAAGGCTTCGTCGAGCATCAATCTCATCCAGCACCCGTCGTTGCCACGCATCTGGCTCGAATGGTACACGAGAGTCTGGAGCAGAGTCGATCGTCCTATCAAAGTAAGGCCCACAATGGAGAAGCTGGAACTCTTCTGGGGACAGCGTCAGAGCAAGATCGGACACTAACGTATCTTCCAATGCCTGTAAAAGTCAGCATCAGCAATTTGAGATAAATAAAACACTCCGGATCATGCAAGCTCATGCAAGTAACCCAAGCATCTAAGAAGTGCTTCAAGCATCAATCCACTTACAAATTTAAAGGGCAGCTTCCGATCGCCTTGAGCTGACGGCACCTGAAGCTTCGGCAGCTTCAATCGCTCGATAGCAGCTTTGAGACACATCGCAATGGACTTGGTGACAGTCTCGTGGTTACAGAGAGTCCGTGCAGTATCGAATAAGAGTGCTGCAACATACAAACCCTTGTCCTTCGCATTATCACGGCAGTAACGTACCCACATCTCTAAGAGAACGTTTAGCATGTAGATGCGCACATCTGCACCAATAACCTGACGCTGAGCCTCGCTGCGGTCCGCCAAATATTGCCTAGCTTTGTTGTACCGAGACGCCAGGTCAACCTGCTTTTCGAATCCTGCGCAAGAAACTGTCCAAGCCTGATACCATTGCTTCGCATTCTCTTCATCTTTGCGCTTAGAGCTTGCTGCAATATTGTCCAGCATGGCTTGTTTTGAGGCATTGATGTTCTTGGTGCTTTGTCTCTGCGCTTGTTTTGGTCTTTTGTTTTCTGTGTTCGATGGCGCAGGCTTCGCTTTGTCTCCAAGGGTAATCGTCTCTGGGTCTAGAACTTTACCAACAGCATTCGTCAGACTGGCAGCGTACGAAGTCATCTCAGCCATGAAAAACTGGTTCCGGCGAAGTGCTTTCTTCGCAATCTTTGGGTCTTTTTCTACGACCACTTTCGCCTTTTGGTTCAAAGACTTTTGGCTGTGCCAATGTGTGACTTCACGAAAGATGGTAGCCGATGTCGGGTCTGGTTTTCCACTCGACCGAGCTACGTCAAGGTGAATTGGGGCTAGGTGGGGGTCGAAGACGTCGTTCGAGAAGGGAAGAACCTTGTATTTGAAGCTTTCATCATCACTGCTGGTCTCGGGCGAGCCATCTGCAGCAGAGGACGTGCTTGGTTGCAATGGGATATCAAGATTGTTCAGAGCTTTTGTGGCTTTAAGAAGGACCTCAAAGTGCTCATTGGGCTTTGGCGAGGCCTTGCAGGCATAAGAAGCGAGCAATCGTCCGTCGATAAGGTCAGCTAAGTCACAATCTGGATGACCAGCGAAAGCCTCTGTCCATGCCGGACTACTGATGAACCTGCGCGCTTCATGACAAAACTCTAGAATGAAGTTGTTGATCTCGTCAGGAATTTCTTGATGTTTCAATATGCGCTCCGACAAAGCCAGCTCTGACAAGGCCGCTACCTGTTGTAGTAGGGTAGATGACAGATTCGCGTTTGAGGCTGAAAGTTTCGAAGCGACGAGCACTGTCAGATACTCACGCTCAGTCAGAAGCTGATCACATGATTCCCTGATTGTCTGTAGGAATCCACGCATGTGAGAGAGATCGACAATGTCAGTGACATTCCTCTCAGGATGATGATTCTATAATTTGTATCAGCACCTTATCAATGAACGACGCAGAACGCGACATAGCAGTGTTCATGCTTAATATATACTTACTGCTGATGAAACGTCTAGGGTCAAGGAACGTGCGTGCTCCAAGACTGTCGTGACCACCTTTGTGTCCTGCCACTCAAGCCCATTCACGAGTGCAGCGCTGTAGCCGCGCTGCATCATGCTGTAGATAAAAGTGCGAAATGACGACTTGTAGCTTTGATGACGGCCCTTTGCACCTGGGACCTCATCCTTAAGAGAGCCGAGGTCCTTGTGTAGTAACATCCTCTTACGGATATCTGTGAATGAAGCTCCATCGTGACAAAGCACAAAGTAGATATCGGTAGCACGTAGGTATTCTGCAAACTCATCTGAAGAAACTGAAGCGAAAGTGTGGACTTCAGTCTCTGGGACAGCGTCTGGCAGATTGACCTTGAGATGACGAATGATAGCTGCTCGTGCAAGCAGATACTTCTCGCTGACGGCGGGAGAGGCATCTTGAGGTACACAGAATTCTTGGTGCTCGTCAAAGAAAGCAATGTGAAAGTTGCAGCTGCGGGACAGAAGGCCTTGCAGATATTTCTCGACAGTGTACGAGGCGTGTAGTAGTTGGTAGCCTGGGTCGAAGTCGAGATGTGGGTCGCTAAAACACTGGAGTAAAAGTGATTCGCCGTGTACGAGAAATCTCTCGCTCCCTGCGAAGTCGCCTACCAGGTCGACCCGACGACTGTAGAGATTGGAGTACCATTGGAGAATCTGTTCCGTGGTATCCTGCTCATTGGCGGCCATGATGATTCCGCACGTGATTGGGGGATTCCAGTGCGGTTCGGAGGTAAAAGGCCAATAATGAAGGTAAGGTGAGGAAAGAGTGTTCTTTTAAAGGAGCTACCAAGTGGCAGATGCCGTGGGGTAATCGCTGGTGGCGGATAGTGGGGACTTGTCGATCCGTGCCAAGACCTGGATATCTCTCGCAGCAAAACCCGGGAGACAACGTGGTTTTTGTGTATTTGCAGTATAAGTAAGATTGCATAAGACAATCAAGGAGAGGGGAAATGCTTGTCTTGTAAAGGGTGCATGTATATCTGATCGGGTGTACAGTGAACTGGGGTGGAGCCGCACTGTCTGGGTTTTCGAATTTGGAAAAGCCGAAAAGACCACGCGACTAGTGCGCGCTAATCAGTAAGCGAGGTGGAGTGTAACACCAGGGGATAATACTTGGGCATGGCAATCAGGCTTAGTAGTCTTACTGTGTAATGTTCTGACCGGAACATTATCAGATACCCGGGCTCGCGAAGTGGAGCCTGTAGTCTTGCTAGACTAGCTCATCCGCTGCTGCCACTAACCAGGGTTTATTAGGCCATTGGCCCTTGCATCTATTCCAGCAGAGCAGGGAGACAAGTGGCTAGGTATACCAGAACACAAGGAATATCATGTAAACAATGTTTGCATTTGGGGAGAAAGGCGCCGCTAGGCGGTACGTTACAAAATCGAACAGGTATGTCCGCGTACTTGAGCTGTGCAAGAATACACCCAGTTACTCATTTAACCGAACGCCTCAACACCCAAATCACACCCTAGATAAGTGAAACAAAGAAAGGCCCAAGGTTGCCAAAACCCATATCTGAATCAGCCTACACTACCCATGTTACTGGCACAAGATACTTGACAAAATCTGGCGTGGCGGTGAAGGTCTGATGCACATAGTACGATAAGCCGACCCAAAGGTGGTGCGGATTATTGCCTATGGAAAATGCTGATGTGAGGAATCGCAGTTTACTTTGGGAGAAACGTTAGACAGAGTCGAACTGGATAAAGAGTGGCTGCTTACCGACCTGACGTTACTGAGCCAGAACTTAGATGTCAAGTGGGGCCAGTGTGTCAATCTTGGTAGAGCATTAGCTGAATACAATGTTTCTTGCAATACCACTTACAGAGACGAGACGACTCCAGTGAGCTGGGCTAGGGGGAGGTTGAGGGGGAGGAGATGGGGGGTCATCTCTCGAGCGATCTTGCGGTGGCATAGTGATAGCCAAACTCGATCCGTGATGGGAAGAGCGTGTGTCGATGGGATCAGATGTTCTGCCCGTCAAAGATTGATTCAACATGGCCATGGTGAAAGAAATGGAATTGACGGCGAAGTGGATAGAGGCAATGTTTGAGGTTCAGGAAAGACAGCTTGAAATTATGATTCGATAAAGGTTGGGATGAATAGAAGGGGAAGTGTGTTGTGCGGGACAAAACGCTAAAGTAGTCTCGAGGTTAAATAGTCTGAGGCGCGGTTTTGTTACGCTTCCAATCCAAAGCCTCCAGGCACTGTCTAGTGGCTTACACGGGAGTCTGTCGAGCTGGCGTACCCAAACAGCCACGGAAGAGACAACCAGAGTCACAGCGGGCCGAGCGGGATACACGGGTGGCGTTAGGCAGCATCAAGTCCGAAGCAGCGGGTGAAGCTGAAGCTGAGGCAATTTGGTAGAACAAGAACACGAATGGCAAATCAAGATGTTGGCCTGTTACAGAGACCTGGGTTACGGGCCAGATACCGAACCTGAGGAAGGGAAGGAAACAATGTGGCGGCGAGCTACAGTTGAGCAATTGTGGCACAACGGTAAGCAGGGATGGGCACTGTTTCTTGACTACGAGGCGGCGGGGAAGACGGACCGCAGCCGTGACAGCCAGTCGATGGCACTGCTGGGTAAGCTTTGCTTTCCCTCCCCGGAAGCATTTGCAAATGGCGGTCTACACAAGACCAGGACCTCGTCGATACGCGAGATATTCTCTTTGGATCGGGTTATCAGCGGGAAAAGCGGTCCTCCAGAAGGACGGCAATATGGACCGCCATCGGCGCATTTCTGGCGCCGCTGGTGCAGGAGTCGGCAGAGGCTAGCACGTGGTGAAGCGGCAATGTTTGTCTATTTCTCAAGTGAAGCAAACAGCAGGCCAATCGAAGGGCGGTGTTGCTCTACGCACACCTACACACTTGTTGACGTGGATGCGTGCATACGCAGCGACTACATCCATCGGTGTGAATGTGAACGGGGATGTGTGTGTGAAGGTGTGCGTGTAAGTTGGACGGTTGTGGGGTGGGTGGGCGAGTGTGTAGTAGTAGTGGTGAGGGAGACGATGGCCGATGAAGTGGCGCGCCAAGACTGACGCGAGGACCGTCACCCATCGCGACTTCCCTCTGCGCGCGCAGACCCGCCTTGCAGCCAATCGAAGCCTGGGGCGGGTCAATTCACCTCTCTCTACAGTAGCAGCAGTGACAACACGACTACGACTATCACAATCGCGCCGTCGTATATGAAACACGGGGATACACAGCTTCCAATCTCCGCGGCGACGTCTTCCCACTGTCTGCGCATGCGCGCGTCCGGCATGTGCTTCACTGGGTCGTAGGGCTAACAATCACAAATTCCGCCGCTGCGTCACCCGTCCGGTGATACCCTCTCCGCCCTCCCATCGGCTCCCTTCCTGCGTTCCGCTTGATTCCCTCCGCGCCTCGCACGACACTCTACCATCATGTCCTCAGTCTGGAACCCCGACAATGTACGAGACGTGGCCGAATCAGTAGGCATTGCCTCACTTGCCGACAACGTCGTTGAAGAGCTAGCCCGTGACGTCGACTTTCGTCTGGCCCAGGTCCTGGAAGAAGCGCTCAAGTTTATGCGACACGGGAAGCGGACAACACTAAGCACGCAGGACATATCCAATGCCCTCAAGGTGCTCAATGTGGAGCCTCTCTACGGCTACGAATCTACCCGGCCGCTGCGCTTCGGCGAGGCTTCACTGGGGCCTGGCCAGCCCTTGTACTATGTTGAAGATGAGGAGGTCGATTTCGAAAAGCTCATCAACGCTCCCCTGCCCAAGGTGCCACGAGAAATCACCTTCACAGGTAAGCTACATGCCCCGTCACTTGCCCTGCCCCCCATTTTCTAACTCTGCCCAGCCCATTGGCTCGCCGTGGAGGGAGTCCAGCCCTCTATACCCCAGAACCCGAATACCAACACTGGCGACTTGTTACCCAAGGGCCCCAACGCAAACCCACATCTAGCTGCTGCAAACGGGCTCGACAACGTCAACGTCAAGCCCCTTGTCAAGCATGTGCTATCCAAGGAATCCCAAGAGCTGTTCAACAAGCTGTCGGGCGCTCTTGTCGATGAGACAAACATTGAGTGGCAGAATGCAGCCCTGGCCGCAATTTCGACAGAGCCCGGTATCCATCAGCTGACAACATATCTTTTGAGCTTCATAGCCGAAAAGGTTACACACAATATGAAGAACTTGTTCATACTCAGCCAAATGATGCGCGCTTCTGAGGCCTTGTTAAACAACCAGGCCATCTATCTCGACCCATACATTGCCTACATGGTCCCACCTATCCTGACTTGCTGCATTGGCGGAAAGCTAGGACCAGCAAATCAACCTGCGCCCTCTAATGCCTCTTCAGAGACTCTGGGCGGGGCGGTACCCGACTATAGCCGCGCTGCTTCGGACGCCTTTTACCTGCGAACACTTGCAGCACACCTTCTCCGGAATATTTGCAGAAAGTACTCGTCATCAAACCAGGGACTGAAGTCCCGAATCGCCCGCACGTGTCTAAAGCAATTCATGGACCCTGATAAAACAGTGGGCGCGCATTTTGGCGCCTTGCAAGCTCTGCTTCTTGTCCTTGGTCCTTCTGATGCGCTGCGAGGATTGATACTACCCAATATAAAAATGTATAGTGAGGATTTCCTTGCCAAGAAGTTGGCCGATGAGGTTACGCGCCATGACGCGGAGATACTGCTCGAAGTACTCATCGGTTCCTTCCCGGCTCTCGTTCCAAAGGCCGTCAGAGAACGAGCCGAGAAGGCAAAGAGAGAAGGAACATACACAGCACCCAATTTCGAAGATGTGCGAGAAAAACTGGTAGACAAAGTCGGCGATCTGGTAGCTGGGCGTCTCATTAGCAAGAAAATGGACCTGGAAGCGCAGGAGCTACTGAGCAAAGATTTTGACATTTGAATCACATTGATTTTCTTTTTGTCTTGAATAGTGAGAGCATTATTGGCGTTTTCGTATCTTGTTTCTTTTCAGTGTGGAAGACGTAAAACTGGCGTTCAAGCAACGCCTTCTATGATACCATTTTTCTCCTCCCAGGACGCAGTGACATTTTTAGCATTGTCTCACATACGTAGCTTGGTATAGGAATAAACAATTCGGTTAATACCTCATCGTCATCCATGCTCTCCTAGTCATGTCTGCCATTTTCCCTTTCCCACCTTCTATCTTTCATCCTACTATCCCTCATCATCCGTCCACCTCGCCACTGCAGCAACCACATCATCCACAACCCCATCCACCATACCCACCCCCTCATCCAGCATCTCAAACCCTCGTTTCACAACCGCTGCAATCCTACTCCGCCCACTATTCCTCTTTCGCACCGGTTCTACCTGCACCCCAGACAAATCCCTCATCTCTATCTCATCCCCAGCAATCCCCTCTCCGAAAAACTCCGCCCGCGCCCTCTCCCACTCCCTCTCCGTCCTCTCCACACGCACCCCACCCTCCTCCTCCTCTACAGGCGGATCCAAAAAAGGATCTCGTGGCGAAACGAGCGATGCGTTATTCTGCCTACGATACCGCGGTGTAGCCGGTATGTCTAGACCCGAACTCACCGCACCACTTCTGTCGCTATCTCCATTCGTATTTGCAAGGTCGGCGAAAGGGTTGTTTGCTACGTCCCTCATCCCTTCTTTTTCTGGTTGAGGCTTGATGCTATGCTGCGTTCGATTGTTGCTGCTACGCCGTACTTCGCTGCTACGCCACGCTCCTTCTTCAACGCTCAGCTCCGCTTCGCGACGCTGCGGAAAACAAACCACACAGCATACCATTACCGTCCACGCGAAACCTAGCGCCGCGGCACAGAGGGTACCCAAAAAGACGAGTTTGAGGCCCAGAGGGAGTATGGTTGCGAGGGAGATGTGTGGCGAGTCTGACATGGCGTTTTCTGTGGCTGTGATGTAATTGGTGGTGGAAAGGAGAGTTGTGTACGGGACAATGGAGAAGGGGTGGAGGAAGTTTGGGGGTGAGGGGCGTGGGTAGGATGATGATTGGGTTTTTGGTAGATCTGGGGGTTGGGTTGTTGTTTCTGGTATGGGTAATGAGTTGGTTGAGTTGATCGTTTGGAGGATATCGCGGGTTGTTGGGGTAGGGAAGGAGAGTGAATGTGAGGACTGAGCGCTGTGGTGAGCGCGGCGGAAGCCGGGGACTACGCCTTGGATTTGGGGTATGGGGAAGTGATTGCGTCCTGTGGTGTGTGATGTGCGGAGGTGGACTGGACTTAGGTACGTGGTGGTTTCTTTGGTTTGCGAGGTGTTGATTTGCACTGGCTGGAGAGGAGTTCTAGAGGATGGAGGGCGTGGTAATATGTTTTGGTTGATGTGATATGCTAGCATATCTGGGGGCATGGGTGACATGATTATCTCTCCAAGTCTAGCAATGTCGCGAACATGTATGGTGCAAAGCGAAAGAATGCTTTCAAAGGCGTTGTGTCGATCTATGTCGTTTTGACAACGACAGTCGATAATAGTAGTTTAGTGGTGCACAAGTATCGCAAAGAAGCTAGGGAAATAAAAGAAACGAGTTCTTTGTTCACACCAGGAGCCATGTTACTGTTTTGGAAAGTCGCGCTCGTTCTGGAAGCAGCGTGCGTGGAAGCAAACGTTCAAGGCAAACGAGCAATTTCGACAGTTCAGTAACGCCATCCAGCCCTGATTAGCCAACGAGAATTTTAACACCTTCAAGGTACGTACAGTCAAACATTGACAACGTAATTATATCTCAAAAACTATTAACTATATGTATATATATATGTGAACTAAGTACAGCAAACAATCGCGCTGACTGGCAAAAAATAAGCAAACTCCACCCGATGAGGAGACATGTTGTCCCAAATGTGACCCTCTATACTATGCAATAACAGTGCTTTTTGTGAGCTAAATGATCCTCCGATGCAGAAAAAACAGAAATGATGATGTGCCGAGATTCAGAGACGACATCACTGTAGCTATGAGTGCAACCCATGTGATGTACCATGCTAGCACGGCGAATCCCCACATTCAAGTTGTGCCAACTTCTCACGTTCACTGACGTATCCCGAAACTCGTGAAATCCCATACACATTATGTTCTTGAGCGCATTGCGTTTATCGTCGGTTAAAGTTGAGGTACTTGGCCGCAACGAAGAGAATGGCCAAGTTACTGACAATGAAGGCGATAAATATACCAAGGTCCCTCCATCGGTTGCTGAAATCGTATCCAAGAGGAGTGTAAAATTCATCACCGACCTTGTAAGCGCAGTACTCGCACACATTGGTCAGGTTGTCGCGAATGTATCCCGGTCCACCGCTAGAGAAGAAATCGCTCATGTATGACCCGCAGTCTTGACCTTGGGGGGATCTGAACTGGTTGTATTCGGCGGACGTACATTGGACACTTTGGCCATGAAGTTCCGTGACAACCATACCACCAATCAAGCGTGTGAAAGGGTTGAGCTCGTAAAGCCAGACACGCCAGAACTTGGGGATGGAGGGCTTGGGAATCGTGACACCACAGAAGAGTGCGAAGATGATCTAAAGTTGAAGTCAGTCAGTGGTTCATAACATTGACACAGGGGCCAACTCACAATGATGAAGGGGTTGCAGTAGGAAGCGAGCAAGGGACTAGGTGTCAAGGCAGCGATCGCCTGGCCCAACGTGACGGAGAAGATTTCTGTAATCAGGACGATAAAGAACTGATATCCCGCACGCGAAGATTCCGAGTTGAGCCCAGGGATGTAGTATAGCGGGAGGAAGAACGCAACGGCGCACAGGATACTGTACGGCATCTCGGCAACGACCATGGAGAGTGCAAATGGAAACGTTTTGTAAGCCTTGGACATTTGCTCACGGAAGGAGATGGTACGCTGAATAGCATACTTTGGCTCGACCTGAGCAAGAATAAGAGCTGGAAGGACGGTAACCTGGAAAATGATGAAGACACGGTATTGCAAAGATGATCGAGAGTTGTCGAGGTTGAGGTACATGAGACCTGTGAGCAGAGCAATGATGACGTGGTTGAACAGGCGGGTGAAGCCGTAGTTGGGAGTGCGCCAGAAGGCGATGTTCTGGCGTCTAACGACTTGCTTAATCTGGTACGACATTGGCGTGGCAAACTCCTTCTGTTCAACTGGCTCAGCGTTACCGACAGCGGCAATGCGTTCCTCTTTGAGCTGGGCAATGTGTCGCTTGACCTCGGCGAACTCTTCAGAGTCAGTCCAAACGTCCGCCCAGTCGCGATCACCAATACGGGGAGCAGAACCAGCGCCTACAGCGTCCAGCATCCATTCTGCTGGGTTGGCGTCAGGAGGGCATTCGGCACCATGGCGGCGGAAGTAGTCAATAAGAACATGAGCGTCCTTGCCAATGTCGCCAAAGTAGACGCATGTGCCACCTCGCTGGAGGAGCAGTAGGCGGTCAAAGTTCTCAAAAAGAGCAGAGTTCGGTTGGTGGATAGTGCACAGAATGGCTTGACCGGCAGCAGCCAGTTTACGGAGGAAACGGACAATGTTGAAGGCGCTCTGAGAGTCGAGACCAGAGGTAGGCTCGTCCAAGAAGAGAAGTAGCTCGGGCTTGGCGGCAAGCTCAACACCAATAGTGACACGCTTGCGCTGTTCAACTGCCAAACCACTCTCAGGTTCTCCGATGATGGCATCAGCGATATCTTCCATCTCCAACAAAGCAATGACCTCCTCGACGTATGCGTACTTCTCGGCCTGGGGCGTATCGAACGGCTGGCGCAAATCGGCAGAGAAGCGAAGCGCTTCACGTACGGTCGTAGTGGGTTCGTGAACATCGAGTTGTTCAGCGTAGGCAGTTCCACGTTGAAAGGCGATACCAGGTGTTTTACCATCAACAAGCTTGTCACCAGTGATGACGCCAATGTTCTTGCGGTTGGCAAGCACATCGAGAAGTGTCGTCTTACCAGCGCCTGAAGCACCCATAAGAGCTGTCAATTGACCAGGCTTGACGTATCCGTGAATGTTCTTCAGCAGACGTAGCTCTCCACCAGGAACGGGGACATCATAGCAAAGGTCTTCCCATGTGAGGACTGCCTTGGATGCCACTTTCAGGTCTGAACCCTCGTCACTGTTGGCTTCTCCGCGATTGCGCTTGTTACGCTTCTCTTGTAGTTGAGCGTTGAGCTCCTTGAGCTCATTGTCTTCCTTGACGAAAAAGGTCACTGTACGGCCACCTGCGCCCCACTTGACAAACTCTCCGAGGAAAGCGTTTGCGAGAAGGAAGCCAACAATGAGCGCAACCATGATACCAAAGTTCATCCAGAGATCAGATGGATCCCATGAAAAGGAGGTCTTGACATAATCGGTACCGGAAACAATTGGATTTCCAGCCTTGCTGCCAGCCAGAGTGCAGACTTGGGAGTTGAGGTCGTTGTAGCCAGGTCCAGAGGGAATAAGCGAAGCTCCCTCACAAGTGAGATCCAATCGTTTGAACTCGTTCATCATCAATGCCGAAAAACCAAGACCCAGAGCATTGATGTAAAAGATCCAGCGAAGCCATACCTGCTCGGATTCCCATTGAATAAGGTAACCAGATGTCAAGACGAACAGCGTGATGATGGTAGCGGCTAGACGAATGGCGACATCAAAATCAGGGCAGAGACAGCCGACCGTTCGGAAAAACAGTGTCATGGCTAGATATCCAGTGATGATCATAAGAATAAAGATGAAGAAAGCTGCAGCGTCTCTCACCAGGTTCGTCATGAAATAGACGATGATGGAGAAGACGAGAATCTGCGCCGAGGCAAACAGAAGATCAACACCGATTTGAGCTATCCAAAGAGCCGACGGGCGATGGAAGGTAAAGGCGCGATGTTTGTTGATAATAGGCCGGCCCATCATGGTAGATGCTAATTCGGAGAATGCCTGGAAGGCGTTGAAGAGTAGAGCGATGAAAAGAACACCTCCACGTGTGAAGGCGCCAGCAGAGGTTTTTGGGAGATCCAGCCAGACAGTACCGATGATAATGGCAATTGCCACGGATGTTATCCAAGAGACGATCAAGCTCATCTTGTCCTGCCACTTGAGCAGGAACTGACGCTGAGCCAGAGCCCAGACCTGGAGGTAGAAGGGAATAGAGTAAACCGACTTTTGAGGGGCGTGCCTCTTACTTTCCTTGACGGCGGTTTGGAAATCGTCGTAGACGTGCTTCTCTTCGGCCATCTGAGCTTTGTAGGCAGTCATCTCGTTGTCAAGTCTGGCTGCGATCTCGGACTTCTTGTAGGCCTCGGCGAGAGCGTCAGGGGTGGATGGGACGTCTTTCTCGCTCATGCCAGGCTTGAATTCACGCTCGAATGTGTCGGTACAACCGGTAAGGTAATCGGGGGTGGTCTGACGGGGCTTCTCCAGGAATCCCAGGCCTTCAAAGTATGCACGGGCTTCCTTTGCAGGTCCAAAGTAAGCCTGTCGTCCGCTATCAATAACCAGGACCTTGTCAAAGACCTTGTAGATGTTTTCCGAGGCTTGATACAAGGACACAAATGTCGTCGTCTGGTAGATGTTGGTCAGGGCCCTCAGGGAGCGTGCATAGTCAACGGCAGTGGAAGCATCCAGTCCTCTTGTGCTGTTGTCCCAGCTCATCAAGGAGGCTCCCGTAATCATGGTTTCGGCAATGGAAACTCGTTTCCTCTCTCCACCACTGACACCGCGGACGAAGGGGTTACCGACGATGGTGTTTCGAGTGTGCTCGATGTTGAACATCTTCAGCATCATGTTGATGACCTTTTCCTTGAACTCTTTTCGTGAAAGGCCCGCGGGTCGCTTTCCAGGCACTTTGGTCTCCAGGGCAAAGTCGAGAGTCTGGCCAACGGTAAGGGTGGGGTGGTGGTTCTCGTCTTCCTCGCAGTACACAGCCTCGCCTCGATACCTCTTTTCGAAAAAGTCCGCGTCAAAGGGGCCATACTGAACGTTTCCGTCAATCTTTGTGTATCCATATCGTTGGTTGCTGATAACTTTGAGGAAGGTAGTGCAACCACTGCCTGGCTTTCCAAGGACCAGGACCATTTCACCCGGCTTTACAACACCCTTGAAGTCCTTCAAGATGTCAAACTCCTTGCCCTTCTTTCCAAGCCCAAGAATGGAGGCAGCAGTCTCAAAGACGTTAAAAAATGATACAAACGAGTCGGGGAATGTCTACGCGGGGTGTTAGTCGTCATACGCATCTAATCTAATAGCCAAGCCTGATGCTGACTGCGTACCTTGACATAGTTCTTGACGCCACCTATGCAGCTGTTAGCGTGAATCTTATGTATAATCTTGATGCATAGGATCTGTACATACCAATACCACTGACGGTGAGACCATCCCACATTACACCAATGCGCTTAGTCTTTATTCCAGCTCTCTCTTCTTCGTCACGATTACCGCGCAGTGTTGCCTCGAGATCAAAAGGCTCATCTGACGATTCCGAGCCAGCCTTCTCGACATCTGCAACTTGATCTTTGCGACTATGCTTGCTCTGGACTCGACTCATTCGGCGGGAGATGTTGCTGGCGCGCGAGAGCTCTTTGGACAATTGGGCAAAATCCGCTTCAGCACGATGAACATCGACACCGTATTGGGCATGGCTATTATCCTTTTCGTCTGGCTTTGGAGAGTTGCGCGCAGTGGTATCGTTGACTGACGGAGTGTTGATGCTTGCATCATCGTTATGATTGGCATGGATAGGCTCAAACGTGGAGCCCTCGGTATGCTCGTGTGGGTGAGCAGCACGCGCACCGGGGTTATCCATGATGGTGGGCGGAACAGGGCGCGCCCTGGGGTCAATTGAAGCGTCGTGAACGAGGGAACAGGGGGGGTGAAGTCGTCGCAACTACAGACGTGAAAAAGGCGGCCGTCTCGAGGGAAATGGGTGGTGGGATGTGGGGGGGGAAAAAGAGATAGAGAAATTAGTGCCACGCAAAATAGAGGCAGCAACAAGTCGAGGTAAAGGATCACAACAACTAGTTATTATAATAAGTACTAATGAGCAAAGGTCACCGGACCGCGGGTCGGTGACCGGAGATAAGGGTCAAGTGGGTCGGTCAATAACTACCAGAGGTCAAAGAGTCGAAGGCTAAGCAGCTAAGCAGATTGCACATGTGCATGGAACATGCTATACGCCCATGCGTGTGGGGATGGGATGTTGAGCCGCCCGGCGCCCCATCACACAGTTTTGCGCGGTGGCGCCGGCGTCTCTAACGGCGCCTTTTACTGCTGCTTGCTAATCATCAAATTGAGCGCCGTGGTATTCCTTCTCTATCCTCTCGTTAGACGACAGCCAGACAGGGCAACATGCAGCTAAGCAGACTACAATCCACTACTCATATCGACGTCATGCCACGCCTTTTGCCGGGCAAAAACAAAAGCGAACATACTAAAAGAAAGGGCATCGCTTGGCGATGGATCGAACGTACATGCAGGGACAAAATAGGTGTTGAGGGAGCGCTAGACCGATGCCATCCCTTATGCCCACTTTTTAGGGCTGATGGATGCGGTGCGTCGTTTGAAGACTTGATCCCTTCGGCCCACTCCACGGCGTGTTTGTCAGTACTCAGTGTGTACATGCTCCTGCTTGAGTCATGCGGGTGTAGTCTTGTTTGGCTGCGAACAAGGCGGATAAAGACTATGTAGAGTCAGGTTGAAAGTCGCTTCTTTTCGTCTTACCATGTTGGGTGCTCTGATCGAAAGTCAGTACCTTGACGTCTTTGATTCACTTGTGTGCCGTCGTTTGAGGGATCCGCCGTATTCATAGCAACCACCGTATAGAATTCGCCACGCCGACTCGCAATGCTCGCGTGTCGGACGATTTCCCTCTTCCACGGACGAATACCGGGTGGCGCCATCGGCACATCCTTGTACCCGTTCCGGCTCATCTCGACTCATCCCAAGTCATACCAGATCATACCAGATCATACCCACGATCTGCACCAAGAGTATCGTACACATATTAGGTCTGCACCATCACACCGATAACTACTGTGTATGTGTAGCAGAGTTGTAGATGCAGTTTGCCAAAGACACAAAGTCAATTCCGTGCCCTGTCGCTGTGCACCATAACCCTTACATGTAGTATGCACATCACCGTGCCCCAAACTATACACTTACTACCCGCGCACCAACCCTTGCCGCGCCCGAGGCGGCCACCTTGTTCACTACCGTACTAACTACCGTATAAAAAGAAACGCGTCACCACTCACACAACGGCGGCAGTCTGGAGCGGTGAGACGTCGGGGACAAAAACAGTTCCCACCTCCTTTTTTTGCAAAAAGAAAAAGCACCGTCAAACTCGTCCTAACTACTTTCCGTCCGTTACATCATCAAAGCCGAGCACGTGACATATGAACCCTACAAACCACTAAAAACACAGTTCACATCTCGTAATCTTGGAAACCCGGATTCCAAACATGGCCCACGGCCTTCGCGTCATGAAACAAAGTGTCCGCCCCCATCTGCACGCACATGTGCATACTTATGTACATACTCGTACCTTATTTCTACCATAAATAGCACGCGCGCAGACACATCAAAGGTTCCTAGCTGCCAGCCAAACCCCCACATTCCCCCTCTTACTCCACATCCCGAGCCACCGCCACAAAAACAACTGACATGTTTCACCTTGATACTCGGTGTTAGCCACAAAAACATCAGCATATATAACCCCCCAGTCCTAAATCCTCTCACCGCGAGTACGAGCAACGCGACGCGAAATCATGTGCCTGCGCGCTAGCCCTCTGTTCCCACCCCCACCCACACACGCACAGAAACACAGCCCACGCTACTGAGCCTTCTTAGCGCAAACCCGCGAGCTGAACGGCAAGGCAGACGAGCCTAACACTGAATGCGGTTCACCGTTACCAAAAACATGAGCATCGTCTTTACCTTTTGCTTGCCAAAAATAAACCGTGTGCCCCAATCGCCTAGCTAACGTTGCTTCTGAAACATGAGCATCATGGTCATTTGCTACAGTTTTTCCTATTTTCCATTATTACGCTATCTCGCTGTAGGAGTTTTTCTGCCTTGCTTTCTGACGTTCTCCGTTGCTTCGCTTTCTTCGCATACGGGGAAACATCGGAGTATAGCAACTACTATTTCTGGTTTTTTTTTCTTTTGGCGCGGTGAAAGGAGCGATGAATGCGATGGGGGTTTCTTACATGCATTCAACACAGTAAAGCGAAAAATAAAAGTAGGATGGAGCAAGTGTAGAAAATAGTATTAGGATTATTTAAATACTCGATGAATTGCAAAAATAAAAAAAAGGAAAAAAAAAGACGGTATGAATATCTGACAAGCTTATATCATCATCATTACTACATAATTATTTTGTTTGGGGGAAAAGAAAAAGCAATCAAGGAAGAGAAATAACCCTCATAAACATTTTTGTTAACAACATACGGGAATTGAAAAAAAAAATGTTCATCCCACCCATCCGCTTCGCTCCGTTTCAAGTCTCTCGGCCAAACAGCACAAGCAACACTAGCACAAGCAACAGCAGTACTACCAGCAGTGTCGCATCTCCACAAGCTAGCACGCAAAATGCCACGCATACTCCCTACGACACATCGTCAGCTACGTACTCATCGTCTAAAACGACGTCTTCCAGTGGTGCTGGACCAGAGGGTCAGATGGAATCGAGTGGTGGGACGATGGGGGCACAGGGGGGGAAGTAGTGGCGCGTGATTTGTTGTGGGGATTTTAGGGGGCGGTGGTAGGGTAGATTGGATGTGTTTGAGGTAGCGTGGGAAGTATCTGGGGGTGTATGAATGGTAGATACAGGATATGAATAGGACTACATGGGTTCTCGTTGGTCTGGGTAGATAAGGTGTAGGGAGGAGTTTGTATATACCACCAAGCGAGAAATCTTTTGAACAGGCTTATTTGTATTGTGGTTTTGGGGAACAGGGGAATGTGTCCAGATTGACTTTTCCTTCTCTTATATTCAGGTCTGCGGTGTAGTACTATTTATCGAGAAACAGGTGCAAAAATAGAGCCAATAGATATGCTCTTGTTTGGGTTGAACTAGATATTTACAACTACTTAAGAAAAATGTCTTTGCGTTTCCGAGCGAGCTCAAGATTACACAAACAGCGTACGGTACGCGGATGGTGTACTCCAAGCGCCTTTAAAAACCCGTCGTACGCTTGTTGGTACAGCGCAAGCGCATCAGAGTAGCGTTGCAGTTCATAGAAAGTCGTAGCTAGGTTGCAAAGACTGCCGAGTGTGTTTGGATGCTCGCGCCCAAGTAACTCCTCATGTCCCTGCAGCACTTTTCGTTGCATATCTTCCGCCTCTTCTAACTTTCCCTGTCTATATAACACTGTTGCAAGGCTACTCATACTATGAAGCGTCTCTGGGTGCTTAGGTCCAAATATTTTCTCACGTCCTTGCAGCGCTTGCCGTTGCATGTCTTTCGCCTCTTCCAACTTTCCCTGTTCCTCTAACACTACTGCGAGGTTATTCGAATTTTTAAGCGTATATGGGTGCTCGCGCCCAAACATCTTTTTAAACCCTTGTAGCACTTGCCGATGCATTTCTTTAGCCTCTTCAAACTTTCCCTGTTTCTCTAAAGTTACTGCAAGGTTATTGACACCACGAAGCGTATTGGGGTGCTCATGCCCACATATACTCTCCACGATCTCCAATGCCGACCGGTATAGCCCCTCTGCCATCGTGTACTCCCCCGTTCCGAAACAGTATTTCCCAGCCCCCAATGAAGTTTCTGCTCGCATAATTAACACGTTTTCATCGGTTATGGCATGGCTCGTAGTTTCTTTGAAATGCGGCAGCAGCACTTGACACTCCTCCCACGTCCCGTACTCCCCACTTGGAAAAACCTCCCTCATAGCTTCTGTCGACTTTTTAACCCAATGTTCAATCTCCTTATCTTTCTCTAACCATCTTCTCATTGATAGCTGCACCAAGCGATGCATCGTCACTGCCTGCTGCCCAACCTCAACCTTCACAAAAGAGAAGCCGAGTAGTGGCGCCAAAGCATCGTTGAATTCCAGTTCGCTAGTCGTACCTTGCACTAACTTTTTTGGGATGCCTTGCTTGTGGAACATGCTCATGAGTGCAAGTAGGTCCGCTGCCGATCGCTTCGTCTTTTGAATGTGTTCAAACGAGATCTGCCATGTCGCTATTACTGCATGCCGTATGCTTGGATCGCGCCGAATGTCCTTCAACTCGTCTTTGCTAAGCAAGTGCACCTGATTGGTTTCGCTCTCACGAAAGATATCGAGGTATTTTCCTGTCGTAACTGTTCCTCCTAGTGCTTGCATATACGCCGCGGCGTGCGTGATGGCTAACGGAATGCACTCCAATGCTTGAACGAGCGTTTTGGCGTCTGCTGGGTCTGAATTCGTAGAGGACACCCTAGTGTTAAGCAGCGCCACCGCGTCTCCTTCGCCCATCGGTTCTACCTCAATGATGTTACTGTGTCCGCCAACAAGATTGGTTGCTGCAATCTTGTTTCTCGACGTGATGAGGGTTGTCCCGTGCGTCGTTTATGGAAGATAGCTTTCAAGCGAACCACTTTCCTGATCGTTGCTGAAGAAAATGTCAGTTTCATCAACGTTATCCAATATCATTAGCCATTGCCCATTTTGGCTGTCCAACAACCACTCATATACAAGCTGCAGCACATCTGTCTTGGGATCATCCCATCCAGGCAACTGAAGCTTTTTGGCAATTTTCTTGTATCCTTGTTGGAATCTTTCGGGACTGCTTGCATGTATCCACATGACCATCATGTGGGGTGTTTCCTTGCGGGCTCGATATGCGTACTCAATCGCGATCTGTGACTTTCTAAAAACGGTTTAATGCAATTTCTACAAAGAAGATAAGTGTAGATACTGACCCAACGCCCCCAAGACCAACGAGAGCTGTGCGTGTGTGTGAAGTTGCAGCTTTTCTGCGCTCTTTGATCTGGTGGATGACGTCTTCCCGTCCAATGAAGAAGTTATCTTGTGAAAAAGGCACCATGAACAAAGCTTTGCTTGCTAGTAATAGAATCCGCCAATAAGCGTTGTGTCTTACAGGAGAATTGTAGGCTATGGTCTTACGTACAGGCAGCATCTGTCAATCCCGTAGCAGTACCTCCAGAAGCCAAAGACGTCTGTTGGTTCTTCAGTTGTTGTTTCACATATGTTTTCAAAACACCAGAGATAGTGCGGTATACTTGGTCATCTCTACTGGTGCACCGGGCCATTTGCATATGGTTCGCATCGATGCTCTCGACAGTCTCAAATTCTCGGGAAAGGTCAAGCTTAGAAGAGAAGTTATCCACCACCTAGAATTGTCAGCTTTTCCTAGAAGATTCTTTATCATGCCTACCTTTCCTTTCAATCCACGCATGCCTGTAACACCTCGTGCTTCGTAGAAGGAATGAACCTTGAATTTGCCTTTGAACACGATCTGCATGAACGTTTCATGGATATTATCTAGAATTTCATTGTTCACTTCCAGTGTCTCAAGAATTTTCTTGTTTGAGTCTTGCATCGTCACTCGAGCAATATTCGAAGCAGTCTGACCCCAACCTGCGTATTTGCTGCCCCGGTGCGGCGTCCCAAGAAAGACGATGAGTTTTGTTCGCTCCTGCGTGGTCTCTGATCGGCGGATGGCCTACAGCAACAAAGTTAGCGGCATTGATTTAGTCTATCACGCTGTAGATTCCTTACATCTTTAAGAATGATTCCACCAAGACTATGCACTACGAATATGATTGGTTTCTGGAATGTTTTCAGATGCAACTCTAAAGGGACCTTGTGACCAGTCAGGCTCATATCTCATTGGAAATACCTCGATCCAGTTGATTAGATAGATCATTACCATGCTGTGAGATGCTGTTCTTGTTGGGGGCTTTGTAGAGGCCGCCAATAACGTCTGCGTTGTATCCGTACGTCCACACGCAGGCCTGAGGAATGTCTGGTACAAGATACTCTTCTGGCCAGAAGACGGTAGCCGGCAATGACGAAGCAGGGATTGAGGGAGGGCTCTGAGCTTGTGATGTTTCTGGTGCAGGAGACCTAGCCGATTTTCGTTGGAGAAAGGACCGTATCTGGAGACTCTTTGACGTCTTGGTAGCATTGCTGTCGACACTACTTGGACTCGCAACTTCTTCCCACGTTCGTCGAGGATGTCCTCGCAAGCCGTGAATAAATATGATGCTGAACAATGTCAGTACTTTTACTACACGTGTTGATGCGACCGTAATTCAAGGAAAACTCGTCATCGCTCTGCGTGCTAGGTGTCAGCCTCGTGAAGCCAAGCGGTTGCACGGTAGCGTGGGGTGGTGCCATAGGAGTTGGGCTGGTCACCAGCTCAGTACGGTCGTTTAGTGAGCTGTATCAAATCTTTTACAGATGGCGAATCCATCTAGTCAAGTCATGTAAAAAATTCAAAGAGTAGAAGCTTGAAGGCTGCAACCTGAATGACAGCAGAGCCAAGGCTGTAGTTGATGGAGCGAAATGGAGGAAGGCTGCATTACTAGTCGGTTTCGACCTCAGCC
This sequence comes from Bipolaris sorokiniana ND90Pr, assembly GCF_000338995.1. Classification (NCBI taxonomy): domain Eukaryota; kingdom Fungi; phylum Ascomycota; class Dothideomycetes; order Pleosporales; family Pleosporaceae; genus Bipolaris; species Bipolaris sorokiniana. Next base: position 1,186,378 of record NW_006911897.1, on the reverse strand, counting down.
ACTGCGGCTAAACTGTGAGCGACTCAATAGAAGAAACAGATGGAATTAAAGAGATGAATAGAGTAGAGGCCGTACAACAACTTCAATGAGATTAGTAAGAATAGTTTTTATGATGAGTTGGTGTTTACTCACATTAGTCAATTTTCTCCACCTTCCCTCCCTCCATCCTGCCTTCCTTCTCAAGCCCAACCACAACCCTCACTCAACCCCAAACTCTTGACATCAAAAAAAGGTGCCAAACAACAAAGCACAAACAATAAAACAATCACGATCGTGGACCCCAAAGAATACACGTAAACATCCATAACGGAATTAAATTTTTGCCTGTCAGGATATATCCAACAACCACACTTCTGTATTTCATATCTCCACCACTCCCCTCGTGTTGTCACTTGTAGACTTCTAAAAAAAAAAAGACTCCCTTCACTTGCCATCTTGAGACCATGCAACCTGAACTTCATATTTCCTTTCCACTGCATTCGCGTCCCCCCTTTTCACCTTTTCTCCTTGCTTACTTTCAACAACAAAAAAACGAGCAAAAGAAGAAGAAGAAGAAGAAGAAGAAGAAAAAGAAGAAGAGCACACACATACACCCACACACACCCACAAAAGGCGAAGGCGAAGAAGAAGATGAGCAAGAAGAACAAGGACGGCTTGTGGAAGAAAAAAACATCAACAACGATCATATGTATATAACAACGCATATTCAACTACCTCTTCTCATCCCTCCTCAACCCCGCCTCAAGCGCAAGCGGCGTCTTCTGGCTCTCCCCCACCTGTCCCCCTCTCTCCTCACTACCACTAGCAGCAGGTCTACGCCCGATACGTTGAAGCCAGCACTCCGCACTCTGCACCGTTCCATCCACGACCGTCGTAATCTGGCCCATCATGTCAAGCCCCTCCTTTGCAAACGCCAGCATACGGTTTGCGCCGCGGACTTCGTCGCCGCCGCTGCCGCTGGTGTTGCGGCTGGCGAGTTGCCAGCGCTGGGGCACGGAGAGGAGCTGAGTGCGGACGACAGTTTGGGCGTTTTGCGGGAGGGCACCGCCGGTGTAGCGGGAGACGGATTGCACGACTGATTGAAGGGTTTGCCAGATGTCCGAGGAGAGTTCTTTGATGCGATCGGCGAAGCGGCGGACTTGGTCGTCCTTGTCGGAATCTACGAGGCCCATTTGCGCCATGTTGCCGTTCAGTTGGGCTTTTTCGTCTTGGGCAATGTTGTTGTTGTTGATGTTGGACGAAGATTCCCTTTGGTTGCGCAGCGCGGCTTCGTATTCTTCCAGGACAAGCTTGAGTGCACGCATGACAGAGTCAATGTGTGTTGTTGCGCTGCGGAGAAGACCTAGACAGATTTTCAGGGAGCGCAGGGATGTCTCAGACAGAGCAACACCAAGGCCAGAGGTTGTCATGATGAGCTGTGTAGACCAGTTTACGCGACGGTCTTGCGGGGTCTCGGATCGCTGTTCTGGTGCTTTTTGCCCAGCCGCATCTCCCGATACAATCGCCTCTTCGTAGTTTGGGGATCTCTGGTCATCATAGGCTGGAAGCGATTCAGAGTAAGAGGATTGAGATCCCCCTCTTGTTCGCGACGCTGCCGCAAGTGCATCGTCTACATCCATGGCATCGTCGGCGGGACTCGCAATCCTCTGTCTCTTACTTCTAGAACTGTCGCTGTCACCCTGTTCAAGATCACTAGGCCGGCGATGTCCTTCGCCCAGGTAACGGCGCAGGCTCTTTTCCATGCCGGTTCTTCTGCCTACGGACGAAACAGTATTTACTACAGGCGATCCGATATTGCGTTCCAGCAGTTCGGCACCATATTGGACTAGACGAGGCGTGTAACCTTTTGTCGTATTGTAAGCGGATATGGAGCCATTGATGGAACTTCCCAGCCATGGGTGATTCGAGGTGATTAGCGACAGAAGTGGCTCCGGTGGTTCAGCAGTGGGTGAGCGGGCAGACAATGTGAGGGATCGTGCCGTGGGAGAACGGACAAAGTCTATAGCCTGTAGTTAGTATATGCTTACTCTTTGCCATGAGGGCACCGCTCCCCCACATACCTGGGTTGCCCAATCCACTTAGCGCCTCGGCTGCCAATCGTACATCTGGGTCATCCATACTGACACTCGTTTCTCGTATACTAGATGTGTCCATGGGGCTTCCTACATCTTCGCGCGGCAGGCTCTCTGGCACACTCGGGAACGTAGTGCCATTTGGGGCAGGCAAGACGCCCCAATGCGACGCTTCGAAATTTGTGCGCGGACTGTATTCTATGGAGGTGTGTGGTGTATGACGTGGTTTGGTCTCGGGCAGATGCAGCGACTTGATGCCCGGGAGTCTTGCATTGTCGGGGTGATGGTTGTGAGTGGGTATATGGGTTGGTACCGAGGGCAGATGCAGCGACTCAGGCTCGTGCTGAGTGTATGCAGGCGGCGGGGCACGCTGTAGTGGGCGTTCTTGCTCCATTGTGAATTGGCAGGACGTGGTCAAAGAAGCGTGCGGGTTGTGATGCGGGCGACTAGCGGTACCCCACGTACGCTCAGTGCGCGAAGCACGACGGGAGGGTGTTTTAGCAATGCGATCCGATAGTGTGCTGTGCTCGACTGGAGAGTGTTGCGCTACGTCGCGCTGCCCTGTTCCCGCGTGCGATGACAATGCTTAGCAAAGGGTCGGAGAAGTGGGCTCGAAAGGGAATGGGGGCTCAGCGGGAGCGGAATCGGATGCCGGGGCGCAGGAGCGCAAAATGAGAGGGGACGCAGCAATGATGTCGTTCAGGGGAGTGGGCGGCTGGTCACGCACGAGGCAGAGGCAGCATGGCAGTCAGAGTAGAAGGGTGGCAGGATGGATTGGCCGGGCTACGGCATAGTTGAGCGGATGTACGGCCAAGATGCGAGGGGAGCAAACGACGGCGATGGCAATGGGAGCCAGACGAGAGCGCCCGGCGGCAGCAAATTGGGGGTCACCACAAAAGCCATGATTCTCACATGTCAGTCCTATCACATGTCACCGGCGATCCACCCACAGTCCACGCCACCCACTCTTGCTTGGCAACGCAAACGAGACGACAAGGCCCGTTGTCCCGTCAGACCAGACACGAGGGGCTACGCGGCGCTGTCTTGTTCTTCTTACACGTATATGTATACATCTAAGTATGCTAGTAGCCTGTGCAGTCCACGATGGGCCCCCGACTTCTCTGCTTTCCTCCGAGTGTGCATCAAGCCGCACTACCCCATGGCCAGGCCGGGGACTATACAGGTTGGCCGCCGGGCACATGGCGTAATGGCGGCGGATCCCTTGTCAGCCTCGCCTTGCACCATGCTTCACCCCTCGGTTTTGCACGTGTAAATCTGGTCAAGCTTCCCCACATCTGCGTTTGTAAAGCTCCGATAGCCGCAAGTGGCAACATCCCAGAAGCAGTAATTTCCATACCAGCAATGGGGCAATTAGGGTTTCAACTCTACTACTGCACATATAGCCCTCACACAATGCGTACACCGACTCCTTTATCCGCCGCGGACATCCAAAAGCAACCTACATTTCCATCACGTGAACACAAACGTTAATACACCCCACACACCCCACATACATACACGCACATATCAACATTCACAACATCACCAACAACAACTCCCATGGCAAGACCAAGTTTGACCATTATTATGCATTATCTGTCATTCGAGTATCTTGTACAACGCGTGCGTGGACTGCCCATGTCAAAGCCCAATCCCAACACCATCGTTGTTCTAATGCAATCCGACCGACCAACCATGCTCTTACATGCTTTTATCGTAACACGGGGCAAGCCAAAACAGTCTCACCCCACACATAACAATTACAACAAGTATCAAAATTGCCGACCTGAGATAGCCATGGCGCATCAAGAACGAAGTCATAGGAGCCAAGCCTAACTGGTAGCTCCTCTAGCCAAGTATGGTGTGCCCCAGCTGCGCCTCTATAGCATGCGCAGCCACAACGTCACCCTTATGCCTTGCGGCTGCGCGTCGCCCGGCCGTTGGGGGTGCCGTTAGGCGAAGATCCAGTAGCAGCGGCGCTACGGGTGATCGAAAGACGCCTGCGAGCCTCGCCAACAGTGGGCACCTTCTCGTCCTTCATTTCCACGAGAGCGCTGGTAGCCCTGCGGCGGCCCTTGGGAACTGGCTTCTTGTATGTGGCAAAGTAGAATGCCAGGAAGAGGAACAGGTACGACGTAATAATGCAGATGCCAGAGATGGCGGCAAACTCCTCGCCAGCGCACTTGCCCATGTTGGGCATGTGGGGCCAGTAGGTGCTGGTGAAGTAGGTCCACGACGCAAAGTAGATGAAGCCTAGAGTCGGGGGTCAGCTGTTATTAATGCACCGTCAAGCACGAAGCAACCTACCAAGATCAAGGACGAATTGGGTGATTTGGCCAACGGTAATGTACTTCTTCCACCAGATGCGGATGCCTCGGGCGCTCTGGAAGTAGTACCAGTACATGACAACGTGAACCGCTAAGTTCAGAGTGATGACAGGCCATGAGACGGGGGTGTGGCCAATGAGCTGGGTGTAGCAGAGGAGGGCCGTCGCGCCATGGTGGTAGGTGTGGAGGAAAGCTGGAATCCGTTAGCTTTACGACATCTTGACCGCCATTCGGATGCACGTACTCAAAGGCTTCTTCTTCAAGAACAGGAAGCAAGTGTCAATCAGCTCGAGGAACTTGGTGAGGTAGTTAAGCTGTACATTTGTTAGCCTGGTCTACAGTGGGCGCCCGTCATGAATACGTACGTAGTAGAGGATAACCAGCTTGTCCGTCCAGCCGCCCTCGTGGTCGCAGATGGCAAAGAAAAGACCCTTCCTGACAACCGTGGGGATGATTTGCTCGGCGAAAAGAAGCAACAGTGTACCGCTAATGGCGGTGAGGTAAAAGTTGTGCAGCTTGAAGAGAAAGCTGAGCTTGAAGGGCTCGCGATTGCGCATAAGCTCCCGGCCGCCAAAAATTACAATGTAGTATACAAGGAGCGTGACAACACAAGTCTTGAAGGTCGAGAGCGGTGTGACGCCCTGCTCGAAGCGGAAGTCCTGGGGCTTGTAGCCCGCAATGGGCTCAAAGACCTTTTCGAAAATGGGCCATAGGGCCAGGCCAAAAGGACGGTCGAGCGTCGGCACGCCGTATTCGAGCCAGTCTGGGTTTCCCATTGTGTGTGTATGTGCGTGTGTACGAACTCGCGGGAGTAGTGGAAGATTACGGAGTCTGGCGGGAGAGGATGTCAAGTGTTTTGATTCGAATGGCTGCGCCTATCAGGTTTGAGAGGAACAAAAAGCGGAATCAAACAATGAGTGGAGGGAAAGAAAAGACGGCAACCACGACCGAGCACACGCAAGGCGCAAAGGAACGACGAAGAAGATGTGAAGAAGCGAATCTCACACCGCGAGGAAGAGGAAGTGTTGATGAGGGTTTTGAAGAAGGGTCAGCGCCAGTTTTCTTTACTACAGCGCCGGAAAGGAGGTCGGAAATGACTGCTAGGGTCTTCCGCCATTGGCGCAGATCTGGCCTATCGAGCGGCTGCTCGTCCGCATTGCGACGCTCTGCAGACCGAGGCCAGCCCCTAGCACGCCTGCTGGTGATATCTGCCAAGTCTTGCAAGCAGATGCATCATGGCAGCCCGCGTACGTCTGCTTGCATGCAGTACCATGCTATGCCCATGCTTGTATCGTCCATCAATGTTTCAAGACACAGGCAGACCCGAATCCAATCGTCTCCAGTCCTATCCATGTCCCCACGTGCTCAGCATGCGATTGCACCCCAACTTTCAATTCGGTTCCGTTGCCAAACTTTTGCTCGCTGTGGAGAGTCCTCGACGTGGCACTCACCAAAGGGGAACAAGCGCCCCGGATATCTTGGCGCCCCGAACGCCGATACACCGCCCCCCTTATTGTTGTTGGCACTCATTATCAATTGTAGCTCGTCCGTCAACCTCGACTGCCCCGGAACTTCGGTGTCAAGGTACCCATGTAAACACGATTCCATATTGCTTTGTACGAACAAGCAGCATCCCGAGACCGTCCCTCTGACCCCTTATTTCTTTTGCTTCTCAACATAGCACACAACCTACCCCTTGTTTTCAATTCTTGACCCCTTCACACTACTCGCCACAGATTGTTTTTTTTTTCGAGAATAGTCTTAATATTGCGTATACATAGGTGCGCAAAAGTGAAACCCTTAGTAGGCGTCACTCGCACATCTATAAGTCCTCCACAAAAATAGATCCAAAACACCGTTGTAAGAAGAAGAAAGAAACCCGTCCTTCTTTTGGGGGAGCCAACCAGGGACTTACGCGACCGCTGAATGCCAACATGAACTACAAACCATACTCAAAAGAGCTTCACATAGACCACAAACTACATGGAATGAGACAACATACACAAGCCACAAGCCTCAAGAGCTCGTGACTCGAGCAATGCTGCTTCCAGAATTTGCTCTCGCTCGTCCAGAAGGCCCTCGTGACGAGACAGTGTGACCAGAGGACGAGTTTGGCCGACTGTTGCTACGAGGTCGACCAGCCGAGCGGCGAGCACTGGATGATACATGGTGCTCCCCTGATGATGAATGGTGCCGTCGCTACAAGGACACAAAGCACAAACACGTCAGATCCACTCGAACCAAAAGCCAATGCCTGGACAAGAAGAATACAGAGAGAGTGAAAGAGTAAAAAAAAGACCTAGGAGTCTAGGAGTATAATTAAGAGTACACCGATTCGGCCACACAGAATGCTCATCTCGAGTTCTAGGGACTTAAGAATCAACGTACCGAGGTTTGGCTGCCTTGACGCTCATAATCTTTCGGCCGCCTGTCTCTCGATGTCGCCCCGTCGTCCTGAAGACGGAGGTTTTCCAGTCGTCCTTGAGCTGAATCGTCCACACGCCCTGATGACTTCTCCGCCGTGCCATTTGCGCGTGATTCTGCGAGCTTGGCCAATCTGTCCCAGCGATCTTGTCGACTTTGCTGCCTTTGTGTCGCATTATTTTGCGATTCAGCATAGTCGTGCGAGCAGTCGTCAAAGAGCTGAGGGTTGACTTCCATGAATAGCTTCATAGCATTGTATACCATACCGTGGATTGTTCTACACAGAATTGTTAGCCTCTAAGACTTTGCTTACGACATGGTGCTGCAGCATACCGGTTCCAGTGGCCCTTTGAGTTTTCGTACAATGGTGCAAACATGATTGGCAGAATGACTTCGACATTGTCGCTGACAAGATTGCAGAAGTATTCGTTATTCCAGAAGTAGAGTGCTCGCTCTGCAACCTGGAAGTGGGGGCTGGCGACCGACTTGGCTAATTGGTTGAACAAAGGCTCTTGCACCTTTGCGAACTCGGCAGGGTCCATGACCTCAAAAATGTCTTCAACTTCATTCAGGAACATGACCTCCTTGGTGCTGTTCACTTTGGGCCAATATCGGAGAAGACCCAAAACAACCTGCACATGTTAGCCTAGCTTGCTGGACTGAACATCTAACCTTACCTCTTCTGTCAAAGCTGCATCCTTCTCGAGGAACTGGACAATGCAGTACGCCAGCTGTGGATGATACATGCTCAGACTCTTTACCTTGTGCAGCGGAATGAGCACCCTTGTCAGGAAAAGCTTGTGCTCTTCCTTCAAGGGCAGAGCAAAACCGTTAATGATGGAGCCGAGGATTTCGAGGAGCTCGGCAATTCCGTTAAATCGTTCGGTCTCGTAGATGAATTGGAAGAAGACATTGTTGATGGACCGACGAATGTAGGAGCGGAGGTTTAAGAATTTGCCGTATATGCGATGAAGTGTGGTTTTCAAAAAGTCGCGTTCTCTAGGGTCCTCGGAATCGAAAAGCTCAAGTAGCTGGGAAGATTAGCTGCAGGACTGGTCATTGTAAAAAATCAAGTACATACGTTGAGCACAAAACTGTGGTCTATGTATGCTTTGGCAATGTTTGTGTTGAAGTCCTGGCTCTCAATGAAGCGCAGGAAGAATTCGTAGACGACTTGAATGTGTGGCCATGCAACCTCCAACACAGGCTCGTCTTCTTCGGGGTCAAAAGCCTCGCCCTGGGGGTTCATGGGAGGTGGAATGGGTCGGAACAAATTCTTGGCAAACATTTCCACAACGCGAGGATACATCTTCTCTGTAATCACCTGGCGATTGTTGGCAACGTAGTCGAGCAACTCGTGCAGGGCCAGGCGCTTAATCTCCTTGGACTTCATATCGCCGCTGGCGTCGTTGAAATCGAAGATGATATTGCATTGGTCGATCTTCTGCATGAACAATTCCTCCCGCTTGTTTGGAGGCACCTCGTGGAATCCGGGTAGCTTCTCCAGTTCACGCTGACGCTGATCGGAAATGTCAAAGCGCGACGAATGCTGCCTCTTTGGAGTCCTTATACCTTCGATATTGTCCTTGGGGGTCGCTTGAAGACGGTCGAATATGCCCGACTTCTGGCCAGCCTTTGGAGGCGCAAGGTCGCCAGGCATGGTCTCGGCAGCGCCAGGAGGGGGAACGTGCTGCAACAGTATTTAGTCTACGCAGGCCTTCTACATAAGTATGGTGAGCAAGAGTACTTACAGGAGCGCTCGGGCTGATGACGACGCTCGGCGCCAGGGGCTGCCCAAGCCTAGAAGGCGTGCCTGGACCTGCAGCACCAGCATTGCCAGCATTGCCAGGACCCATCAGGCCCTGTCCAGCAAATGACTGCGGCCCACCTGCTAGGGAGCCCGACGAAGGCTGCTGGTTCTGTTGTAGCGACCCGAGGTGGGCTGCGGCGCCATCAGTAGCAGGCTGGCTCTTGCTTCGCGCGTCGGTGAGCTGCGTCTGTGATGAGGAAGGAGTGGCCTGGGCGGAGCCCGAGGGAGAATTCGAGGCACCGAGCGACGGCGAAGCAGTGCCCGAGTTTGAGTCCTTTTTCTTGGACGACTTTCCATCCTTGCTTCGAGAAAGCTGTTCAGACTAGACATGTTAGCCTCCGCGCATAGAGAGGGGCAGGGCGGTGGGCGGTGGCCACAGCGCAAGAATTCAAGGAGGAAACGGAGACTTACGACCCTTTGCCGGAAACCCTTCATGATTGTGCAGGAGCGCTCAAGGCCAGGTCAAGCGCTGCGGAGGTGTCTGCGGAGACGGGGTCCGAAATTGAGGCGGGCCTCTGGGCGTGTATCGAGGGGGGTCGCAATCCAAGAGCGCCAATGGGGTGCCGGAAGAGGAGCGCAGGCAGGGGAAATGACGACTGGGCAGGCGTGCAAGTCAGGTCGACATGGAGGACGAGGGGACGCGTGAGATGGTGGATGGAGGCTAGTGTAGCCGTCTTAGGATGCAGCACGGGGAGTCGGTGGAGGGCAGAGCTCGCGAGAGGGGGGAGGGAACAGAAGGCAGCTGAGGGGAGCCCCAACAACGGCGTGGTGACGTAGAGGCGAACCGGCAGAGAGAGCGAGGCGTGTAACTGAAGAGCTGGAGATGAGAGATTGAGCAGGTCGTCAACTGACAACTCAGGGCTGCTGCCAGACAGACGGCGTCGAGTGATTCGCGCTAGCCGTCCCGTAGCGAGGCCGTGCGTTTGGGATCTCGAGAGCCCCGCCGCGGCCGTCACGACATCATACACCCGATAGCATATGTACATACACACGGCCATGCGGCGACGGGCGCTTTGAGAGACGCGAGCAAGGGAGAGAGGGTGATAACACACATAGACGACAAATAGGCTTTGGCGGCGTTGCATGGCTGCACGTCACCTGATCACCCGCACCCACAGCGAGCCATAGCCAGATCCCCGGCACCATATATAGTACTTAGAGGGACGCTGCGAACGGGACCTCGCGTGCTCAGGGTCTGTGTGTGTGCGCGCCCTATTTGATAGTACTTCTGCCGTGCTCGGACAGACTCTGCAAACACAACCACACGAGAGACTGTGTGTATGCTTTGTGCCCTGTGAACAAACAAAAATCCGTTGCAGTGCGCCATGAGCGACGAACAACCCACGTCCACTGCAAACGGTGAAAGCCAGCATGCATCGTGGCTTCCTATTCCATCGCGCGCCATCTCGGTTGTCGAGCATCCAGCCATCATCAAGAACGTGGACAAGGGCATTGCCTCGTTGGGAGGGCCTGTCAAGCTGAGCAAGGTCAGCAAAAGTCTTTGTACAACTCCATACCACACCCGCATGCTAACACGTGACCCAAGGGCCTGCGATCGAAACTGGAAACGACCGTTAATGCTGAGGGCGACGATGAACTCAAGAAGCTTATCTCTGTCTCTCTTCGTCCCGACGACCCCTTCGCTAAGCGTTTGTTATCCACCCCAGTGCGCACCAACAACCTACTCCTAAAAGTCACAGTCCCCAAGCGAACAGGTCGCAAACGAAAGCGCGGCACTGCGGGTCCCTTTCTCGCTGAAGACGACATAGCTCGTGACAGCAATCAGACATATGTCGATGCGCCAACAATCTACCGAAGCATCCAAGACAATGCATCTACATACAAGGTTGCTCTTGTTGGCGTGGTTGACGAGACTCACCGGTTCAGGAGTAAGTGCCAACTCCCTGACCACGTCTGATATCTGGGGCTGACTACTTAGACATGCCTGACTTGCAGTATGCCGCTTCTCACAGCGACACAATGGTCGGCTTGCGTGATCACATTCTTTCCAGACGATGTATGATTAGCCCAAGTAGTCCCGGGACATCGCTGACATTTTGTTTTCCAGATGACAAAGTAAAGAACTACAATATCAACACAGCAGCCGGTGCAGATTTTACCAAAACTGTCGGTCCATCTGCAGAGTTTCTGCAGATGCCAATCGCTTTTAATTATCGGTATGGTAGCAGTTCTGCGGACCCAACCTTTACTAACTGCTGGCTAGTTTCCAGCAAAACTCCAACGTCAAATACACTGACCAAGGTGTTGTCAATGTGCAGAGAAGTCTGTCTTACAACGCATACACCATTGTCAAACCCACCGACGAGCATGTGCCAACTGGACCGGGACCCAACCTACCCGCAGAGAGGGATCTCACGCCTTATATGCAGTCGCTGATTGCCAACATCAGATCCCTACTCCTCGGAAGGCCCATTGTCACTCGCCAACTCCTGTACAACAGGCTCGGGTGGAGCAAGCGAACCAAGCTCCGACAAGCAGCTATATACTGTGGGTATTTCTTCGAAAGTGGACCCTGGCGAGAAGCACTTGTGCGTTGGGGGGTTGACCCTCGTAAGGATCCTGAATACCGCAAATACCAAACGGTATCTTTTCTCTCGTACCTCAAATCAGGTATATCAAAACACCGCGCAGTTTTCGACCAGCACGTCATGAAGCTAGCCAAGATGTCTCCGGAAGAGCTGGAGTCTGAGCATACCTTTGACGGTGTTCATGTCTCACAAACCGGAAACCTGTTCCAATTCTGCGATATCACCGACCCTCTGATTTCGAAAATTCTTTCTACAAAGGATATCAGGACGACGTGTGCGCCGACCTTCCAAGGATGGTATCATGTGGGGACATGGGCTAAAGCAACAGTAATATTAAAAGATAAGATGAACACAATCATTGGTGGTGAAAAACCAGATGACACGATATACCAGCGTATTGTAAACTGGCCGGAACTATGGGATGACAAGGAAATGGCAGCTCAATATAAAGCAGAGATCGATGACCGCCAGATACACCAGGAGAAGAGGAGAGAGCATCAGGTTATGCACAACGTCCGTTGGGCTGCAAGAAACCCGCGCTACACTTTTGAGAAGATGGAGGCAGAAAACGAACAAGAAAGAGAAGTGAATGATGCGGAAAATTTGGATGACGTTGATGTTCCGGAAGACATGACAGAAGATCCCGTCATGGCTCACACTGTCTTGGATGCAGACCTCGACGCAGACGACGAAGGTGCTGACCAAGGTGGCGAGGGTGATGATGGCGATTACGAAGATAAAGAAGATGCGATACAAGATGATGAGCTGGACGAGGACATGTATGCGAGCTCAAATGGTGAAGACGACAATGATAGCCCTATCATGTCTGTTCGAGCGACGTCCGAGGGGGCCGCGCCTTTTGGAGGATACTATAGGGTATAGGTGATGTATGATAATACCCATATATATCGGTGAAGCATGAAATGCGTTTTGTTATTCACTGATGTTGAACTACTGCGACTTTGACTTGAGAATGACTCTTTCATTGATGAGCTGGTTGCAACAAAGCCCCACACATGTTGGGAACACGTAAATTGGAAACAGCCCACTCAAGTTCAATGGACCACAGTAACACTAACAACCGCTTGGTATTGGTCTAGATCAATGAAACAAGGGTCCTTGGTACACAGTAAATATATGCGGGGTGTAGGAACTATGCTTTCAGCCTTGGGTAGTTATAGTAGTAAGAGTGACCCACTTTTCCATGCTTGGCTTGGGTGCAACTCGGATCGTCTGAGCTTTCGTTTTCATAACCTCACGCGAAATCGCACCACCACCGACATCACCCCTCGCCCACGCAACGCCGGCTCAACCGTCCAGTAGCCTCCCTCATCACCTCGAAAAGCTAGCCGCCAGATAATTGAACCGCACCATGCTCTTCATGCGCGCCGCGTCAAAGGTCAGCCGGGTGGCAGTCCCGGCCTACCGAGCACCTACCGTTGCATTGAACGCTCAGCGCACCTTCTCGCAGTCGGCTATCCGAAAGAGCGATGCGCACGCCGAGGAGACATTCGAGGAGTTTACCGCCAGGTACGAGGAATCCATGGAGGGGCTCGGACGACTGGGGAGAAATAGTGGGACCACGGACAACGGACAGCCATTGGGTTCGATTGATCGCATCTAGAGCTGCAGCGCTGACTTTTGTGTCTTCATTGCAGGTATGAGAAGGAGTTTGAGAAGGTCAATGATGTTTTTGAGCTTCAGGTATGTTTGTTGTGCCCCAGCATACGGCCCGCACCGGTATCACCCGAGCTGCATTGAGCCAGCTGGTGGACTGCTGTGAACGAGAGCTATGCGCTAACACGTTGCAGCGAAACCTGAACAACTGCTTCGCCTACGATCTCGTCCCTTCCCCCGCAGTCATCACTGCTGCTCTCCGCGCTGCCAGGCGTGTCAATGACTTCCCCTCGGCTGTCCGAGTTTTCGAGGGTACGTTTCTTATTATACCCCGCGCATGTGTATCTGGACGTTTTACGTAGCGGCGGGGCGTGGAACATGTCACAAGATGATGCGACTTTGGGGCGTGACCAGCTATGGAGCTTTGATTACTAACATACGTCACAGGTATCAAATTCAAGGTGGAGAACAAGGGCCAATACGCCGAGTACCTTCAGGAGCTTGAGCCGATACGCGAGGAGCTTGGTATTCCCCTCAAGGAGACCCTCTACCCTGAGGAGAAGTAGATTGCAGGCTGGTATGCTCGCTATCCGATTATCTCCTTCTTGACATCGAATACTTCGGAGCGCCCAATGTAAATGCCATATTTCAATTTCCTTTACTAGACAGAAGACCGGAAGCGAACGTGGCCTGTACAACTGTGTGATGTATTGCAGCATGAATGGTGGTCAACGTATGCCAAGGCGGGTTGTGGTGGTGCAGAGTGCAGATATTTAGATGCAGCAGGTAGATGGAAAGAGTTTTGCAAGTTCAAATGACTTTAGTTTATATTCGACATCTTGATATTTTGGGATGCATGTGTGGTAGTACGACTGTCATATGCCCTAGTTGGAACATGCAAATATCTCTGGTCAGGATTGCAGTCATCAACACACTTGCCGGTGGCCACTATAGGCTCAATGCCACAGACCGGGGATTTGTAAACGCCGATGACGCTAGACCCAACTCGCACAGACGCAGGGGCAAATCAGCCCAATCAGCGATAGGCAGCTACGGAACTTGCCGGTTCAGAGTCCAGGGCATTCCCACCTCTGCGACCGGTCGTCAGTTGAGTGCACTGCAGAGCTCAAGACGCGACCTCAACCAGCACCTGCTGGACGCGCCTTCCCACCCCACCACCAGTCCTCGTTTTCTCATAACGATTTTAATGACCAACCGGGCCATCTAGCCCATCCCTTCTTTTTCACATTCTAATATTCCCCATTGCAGCCACCTGCCGCTGTTCCTGCACACGACTGCGCCGTCACCAGAGCAAATGCGCCTGCCTTCTGCCACACCGGCCGCGCAACCCACACAGTAAACACGACACCGTACGGCGCAACCTGAGAGGCCTCCAAACAAGGGGAGCAGCAACTGTGGGCTGCAAACACTCTCGTCATGGCGTCTCACAACTTTGAGGCTATGGCCTCCAAACTAGACGACCCTAACTCTGGTAACGAGACATTTTAGACCCGACAGCCATGATCGCACGCGGTCGCGCATATTAGGAAACTTGAATAGAGGCTGACTGTGGCACAGATCTGAGAGCAAAGGGCACCCAGGCCATTGAAATCCGGGACAACATCGAGAGCTACTGCCAAGGACCGCAGTACAGCGCATTCCTGAACCACCTAGTTCCCGTATTTCTCAAGATACTTGATGGCAATCCAGTATTCATATCCACATCGCCCGAACAGGTGAGCGCAAAGCCCGCAGCAATAGGACAGCCTTCTGACTCAGAAACAGCGGATACGAAACTGCATCCTCGAAATCCTGCACCGCCTGCCCATGAACCCCACCGAGGCGATCGAACCGCATGCCGCCAAGATTGTGGATAAGCTTATGAGTCTGGTCAAGTTGGAAAATGAAGACAATGCGGTTTTGTGCATGAAGACCATTATGGATTTCCAGCGCCACCAAACCAAAGCCCTCGCGGACCGCGTTCAGCCTTTCCTCGACCTGATCCAAGAAATGTTTGAGACAATGGAGCAAGCTGTGCACGACACATTCGATAGCAGTGCGCCTGCGTCTACCTCGTCAGGCGTCCCCTCGACCCCGAACAATCACCAGTTTTCGCAATCTCCTCGTCCCAATTCACCAGCAACTACGCTAAGTTCCAGCTCCGCGGGCGATCTTGGCTCGGAACACCAGCAGACCCGCATGCTGCTCAAGGGAATGCAGTCGTTCAAGGTTCTTGCAGAGTGCCCAATCATTGTGGTATCATTATTCCAGGCCTACCGGAACTGTGTGAATAAGAATGTAAAGCTCTTCGTTCCGCTCATCAAAAATGTGCTTTTGCTCCAGGCGAAGCCGCAAGAGAAGGCGCATGAGGAGGCCAAGGCCCAGGGCAAGATTTTTACTGGCGTCAGCAAGGAGATTCGGAATCGAGCCGCTTTTGGCGATTTCATCACAGCTCAAGTTAAGACCATGAGCTTCCTGGCCTATCTCCTCAGAGTCTACGCAAATCAGCTGAATGACTTCTTACCAACATTACCGGATATCGTTGTGCGCCTGCTCAAGGACTGCCCACGAGAAAAGTCAGGTGCGCGGAAGGAGCTACTGGTAGCTATACGGCATATTATTAACTTCAACTTCCGCAAAATCTTCCTGAAAAAGATTGATGAGCTACTGGATGAAAGGACTTTGATCGGAGACGGACTTACTGTGTACGAAACCATGCGCCCGCTTGCATATAGTATGCTTGCAGATCTCATTCACCATTTGCGAGATTCGCTTTCCAAGGAACAGATTCGTCGGACAGTCGAGGTGTACACAAAAAACCTGCATGACAGCTTTCCGGGGACCAGTTTTCAGACTATGAGTGCGAAACTGCTTCTGAACATGGCAGAGTGCATTGCAAAGTTGGAGCCCAAGGAAGATGCTCGATACTTCTTGATCATGATTCTCAATGCCATTGGGGACAAATTTGCCGCTATGAACCGCCAGTACCACAACGCTGTCAAACTCTCGGCACAGTACAGCCAACCATCAATTGATGCGACTGACGAAAACCACATGGCCGTTCAGGACAGTCCCCCAGACTGGGATGAGATTGATATCTTCAACGCGACGCCCATCAAGACATCGAATCCCCGAGACCGGAGTTCTGACCCGATTGCTGACAACAAGTTTTTGTTCAAGAACCTATTGCACGGGCTCAAAAATCTCTTCTACCAGCTGCGAGCGTGCAATCCGGCCAAGATCAAAGAAGAGATTGACCCAGCGAATGCGTCAGCCAATTGGCATGAAGTGTCTTTTGGCTACAACGCCGAAGAGGTCGAGGTTCTCATCAAGCTTTTCCGTGAAGGTGCCAAGGTATTCCGCTATTATGGCACTGACAAGGTGCCTGAGACTCAAGGAATGTCACCAGGAGACTTCATGGGCAACCAGCATATGATGTCGAGCGGCAAAGAAGAGAAGGATCTACTGGAGACGTTTGCGACAGTTTTCCACCACATTGACCCAGCCACATTCCATGAAGTGTTTTCATCCGAGATACCCCATTTGTACGATATGATGTTCGATCACCCGGCATTGCTCCACGTTCCACAATTTCTTCTTGCTTCCGAGGCCACATCCCCCAGTTTTTCGGGCATGTTGCTACAGTTCCTCATGGATCGGATTGAAGAGGTTGGTACTGCAGATGTCAAGAAGTCATCAATTATGCTCCGCCTCTTCAAGTTGTCCTTTATGGCAGTCACACTCTTTTCCGCTCAAAACGAGCAAGTCCTCTTGCCGCACGTCAGCAAGATCATCACAAAGTCCATTCAGCTATCAACGACTGCCGAGGAGCCCATGAACTATTTCCTGCTGCTCAGGTCGCTCTTTAGGAGCATTGGCGGTGGTAGGTTCGAGCATCTATACAAGGAGATTCTTCCCCTTCTAGAGATGTTGCTGGATGTTCTCAACAACCTTTTATTGACGGCGCGCAAGCCTGCAGAAAGGGACTTGTTCGTTGAGCTTTCTCTTACCGTACCTGCGAGGTTGAGTAACCTTCTACCACATCTTAGCTACCTGATGAGACCGCTGGTCGTTGCTCTGCGAGCTGGATCTGATCTTGTCGGTCAAGGGCTTCGTACTCTGGAGCTTTGTGTAGACAACCTCACCGCGGACTACCTGGATCCTATCATGGCGCCAGTGATTGATGAATTGATGGCTGCTCTATGGGAGCATCTCAAGCCGAATCCATATAGCCACTTCCATGCCCATACGACAATGCGCATCCTTGGTAAACTCGGCGGCCGCAACCGCAAATTCATTACAGGTCCACCAGAACTCAACTTCAAGCCGTACTCGGACGACCAATCCTCTATCGACATACGCCTCATTGGATCAACTAAAGACCGAGCGTTTCCTGCGGCAATCGGAATTGACACTGCAATCGCAAAGCTCTACGAGGTCCCCAAGACACCCGCGGCCAAGAAGTCTGATACATTCCACAAGCAGCAGGCCCTCCGCCTCATCACAGCCCACACAAAGCTGCTGGTCGGCTTCGATAGCTTGCCTGAGGACTTTGCACAGTTGGTCCGCCTGCAAGCCAACGACTTGTGTGCTAAGAAGTTCGATGCCGGTTACGACATTCTCACTGCATCGGAGCGTGAGAAGTCAATCACCAAGAAGAGCGTGGAGCAGGAGACTTTGAAGAAGTTACTAAAGGCTTGTATCTTCGCTGTGTCTATACCTGAGTTGAAGTCTGACGCTGAGGCTCTGGTAAATAACTTGGCGAAGCATTTCACGCTCCTGGAACTCGGAACCCAGTTCGCAACGCTCAAACACAAGACGAAGCCGTTTGATGTCCATTCGGGCGAGGGACCCGTTGTGATCGAAACCGACGTTATTTCGGAAGCTATTGGCGAATCCCTAGCTTCAGAACATGCTGCTGTGCGCGACGCTGCGGAACAAGTCATCATAACCATGCGCGATGCTACAAAAGCCATCTTTGGAAACGACGGCTCTCTCGACAAGTTTGTCTTCTTCACTGAGCTTTCCAGCACCTTCTGCCACAACTGCCATGCGGATGACTGGTTCATGAAGTCTGGCGGAACTCGTGGTATTGAGATCATGATCAAGCAACTAGGGCTTCCTCAGACTTGGTTGGTACCTCGCCATTTCGAGCTTGTCCGCGCTTTGAACTTTGTCATGAAGGATATGCCTATCGATCTGGACTCGAAAACGCGCATTCAAGCAGAAGGTCTTATCCAAGATCTCATCCGGCGATGCCACAAGAAGATCAAGAAAGAAGACTTTGATAAGGGCAACAACATTACGCTGAGGCTTTGTCAACAGCTCGTGGGTGATCTGTCGCACATGAACAAAAACGTGCGTGACGCAACACAGAAGGCTTTCCAAGTGCTCTCCGATGTCACTGAACTGAGCGTGAGCGACCTCATCACACCCGTCAAAGATAGGCTCATTCTGCCCATTTGGACAAAGCCACTCCGAGCGTTGCCCTTCAGCATTCAGATTGCCTACATCGACGCCATTACATTCTGTCTGAAGCTTAAGAACAACATTCTCGAGTTCAATGAGCAATTGACAAGGTTGCTTATGGAGTCTCTCGCACTGGCAGACGCCGAAGACGAACACCTTGCGAGCAAACCCTTTGAGCAAAGGAACGCCGACCACATTGTCAATCTGCGGGTAGCCTGTATTCGACTTCTCTCCACTGCGCAGAGTTTTCCCGAGTTCAGCACTACCCCACCAAATCAGACATTCCTCCGCATTATCGCTGTCTTCTTCAAGTGTCTCTATTCAAAATCCCCTGAGGTCATCGAGGCAGCCAACATTGGACTTTCGGGTGTCATCTCGGCGACTAACAAGCTACCCAAAGATGTGCTTCAAAGCGGACTTCGACCCATTTTGGTTAATCTTCAGGACCCACGAAAGCTTTCTGTCGAAAATCTTGATGGTCTTGCCCGTTTGCTGAAGCTGCTCACAAACTACTTTAAGGTAGAGATTGGAACACGTCTTCTTGACCATCTCAAGAGTATCGCCGATCAAAACAGTCTCCAGAAGATCTCATTCACCATGATTGAGCAGAATTCCAAGATGAAGATTGTGACTGGCATCTTCAACATCTTCCATCTGTTGCCACCGGCGGCTGCTACGTTCTTAAAGCAGATCATCGAAAAGGTCATCGAGTTGGAGAGTGCGCTCAGGAGAACGCATTACAGTCCATTCAGAGAACCCTTGATCAAGTACCTGTGCATGTACCCGAAGGAAGCCTGGGACCATTTTGCCCCCAATCTGAAGGATCACACCCAAGGGCGCTTCTTTGCCCAGTTGCTTCAAAATCCGGCGAGCGAGGCCCTTCGCAAGCAGGTCACAGAAGACGTTCCAGGTTTCTTGAGTGCCATCAACCCAGAGGGTACTGATAAGGAGAAATGCCAAGCTCAGCTCAATGGTATTCACATTGCCTATGCTTTGTGTCAACGCGAAGAGACTAGCAAGTGGCTTGTCTCGGACGCAGAGCTACGCAAAGGACTTTTTGAAGCGGCTCGATCGTTGGAAAAGAAGCTTAGGGCAAACACCCTCGACGCGGAGCTGCGCTTGGCAACTGAACAGGCTGGCGACCAGATCATGATCATCTTTACCACGTACCTCAAGCATGAGCCGAGCAGTCTGGATTTCTTCTTTGAACTTGTTGACGCTGTCACATCCGAGGAGTTCAAGGCTTCTCCACGCTTGTTTGACTTTATCTACGAGCAAATCATTTCCAGCGACTCTGTGGATTACTGGAAGACGATCGTGAACAAGTGCATTGACCTGTACACGTCACGCAACTCGTCACAAAAAACGAAGACTTTCATCTTCCGGCACATTGTCAACCCCATCTTTGCTATGGACGTAAAGCGCAACTGGGAAGCCTTGTTTGACCAGAAAGCCAAGGGTACCAAGTTCATGGACAAGACCATGACCGAAACCATCCATAGCCGGCTTTGGAAGCCACAATCCACACTCGAGCTTTCAGAAGACACTGCGCAGCTTGGTGTAGATCATTCACGTATGGAGCTTCTCCAACTTACCACCCTGCTCCTGAAACACTACCCTGGCATGATCCAAGAAGCCCGCAAGGATGTCATCAAGTTCGCTTGGAACTACATCAAGCTTGAAGACATCATCAACAAGTACGCTGCCTACGTGCTCATCGCCTTTTTCATCGCCGCTTTCGACACACCTGTTAAGATTGCTGTGCAAGTCTATCAAGCCCTGCTTAAGGCACATCAGAACGAAGGTCGTTCACTTGTGATGCAAGCGCTTGAACTCATGGCTCCTGTCTTGAAGAAGCGGATGCCGGTATTGCCTGGGTCAGACTCCAAGATGCCTCGCTGGATTCAATTCCCTCGCAAGATCCTCTCAGAAGAGAGTTCTAATCTACAGCAGTTGATGAGCATCTTCAATTTCTTGGTCCGACACCCAGATCTCTTTTACGAAGGAAGAGAGCATCTGTCGCCCATCATCATCACAGCACTATCCAAAATTGCGCAACCTCCGAATCCCTCGACTGATGCAAAGAAGCTTGCATTGAATTTGATCCGCCTGATCAGGACTTGGGAGGAACGTACAGCAAGTGAGAGTGGCGGCTCATCGGATCGACAGTCCGAGTCACCGCAGGCTCTTAAAAGGCGTGCTGATGGATCGGCCGTGGTTCCAAGTTCCGCGCCGAAGGGCTTTGTTGCAGGTGCTCCAATCCGGATGATGTTGATCAAGTATCTTATCCAGTTCATTGCGTACCTGCCAGAGCGCTTCCCCGTTGCTTCGCCGAAACCCAAGGATGCCACTGCCGCCACTCCCAACACTGCGCAGCCTACTGAGATCTGCAGAAAGGCTGTGCAGCTTCTGCATGACTTGCTTTCACCACGACTATGGAACGATCTGGATCTCGATCTTATGCTTACCAAGAAAATCGAGGAGATTCTTCTCACTGAGATGAAGCAGGAAGACAAGGCTGAGGTTTTCCATACTCGTATGATCAACACGCTCCAGATTGTGAAGGTCATTGTCAACGTTAAGCCTGATGACTGGGTCTTGCAGCGCATCCCACAGTTCCAGAAGATCCTCGACAAGCCCATTCGATCTGAGAACCCCGATGTCCAAGCCAGCCTTCACGCAACGGACGAATCTGAGGATGGCGCTATGAAACTGAAGCCTATCCTCAAGCGCATTCTAGAGGTGATGCCTGAACCCGTTACTGACGACGAAGGAAACATTGAAGAGTCGCCTTCTACCGAGTTCGTCAACTTCCTCGGTACCATCGCTACTGAGACACTCTCCAATGGCTCTTATGTCAGCGCAATCAACATCCTCTGGACCTTGTGCCAGAAGCGACCCGAGGAGATTGATCAACATATCCCACAAGTCATGAAGGCATTCCAAGGCAAGATGGCTAAGGATCATCTCGCTGGAAACAGCGGAGTTCCCGGACAACCTGTGCCACCTGCTATGCGCCCTGAAGGAGCCAATCCTCCCACGGATCCTCGCGAGATTGAGATTCAAACAGACCTGGTACTCAAGACTGTCGACATCTTGGCTGCCCGGATGAACGAACTCGGTGAGAACCGAAGGCCATATCTTAGTGTCCTTGCATCACTGGTCGAGCGATCGCAAACCAACTCGGTCTGTATGAAGGTACTGGATCTTGTCGAAGAATGGATCTTCCGCTCCACTGAGCCTGTGCCAACTCTTAAGGAGAAGACCGCAGTACTCAGCAAAATGCTGCTGTTCGAACATCGGGCTGACACCTCGCTGTTGACTCGCTTCTTGGACCTCGTCATTCGCATCTATGAGGATCCCAAGATTACGAGGAGCGAGCTGACTGTACGCATGGAGCACGCCTTCTTGATCGGCACCCGTGCACAAGACGTCGAGATGCGTAACAGATACATGGCCATCTTCGACAAAAGCTTGAGCCGTACTGCTGCCAGTCGCCTCAGCTACGTCCTGGCTTCTCAAAACTGGGACACCCTTTCTGATAGCTATTGGCTGAGTCAGGTCATTCATTTGATGTTTGGCTCAGTCGAGATGAACACTCCAGCACAACTTCATTCAGAAGATTTCCGCCTCATGCAACCTAGCACGCTGTTCGGAACTTATGCTCGAGACTCCAGGATTGGAGATGTCATGGTCGATGATGAGCTGGAGAACCTTGTCATTAGCCATCGCCGCTTCTGCAACCAGCTTGCTGATGTCAAGGTCAAGGACATCCTCGAACCGCTCGGACATTTGCAGCACACTGACAGTAACCTGGCACACGACATTTGGGTGGCTTTCTTCCCACTAGCCTGGACTGCACTTACAAAAGACGACCAAAGCGACCTTGAAAAAGGCATGGCAGCTTTGCTCACGAAAGACTACCACTCCCGCCAACTCGATAAACGACCCAATTGTGTTGCAACCATGCTCGATGCTATCGTGCATTCCCGACCACGGGTTAAGTTCCCGCCTCATATCATGAAGTATTTGGCCCAGACATACAACGCCTGGTACACTGCCGCAGTGTACATGGAAGAATCTGCCATTTCTCCTGTTGTTGACGTCGAAAAACTGCGTGAGAGCAACCTGGATGCTTTGTTGGAGATTTACAGCGGCTTACAAGAAGACGACCTATTCTATGGGACATGGCGTCGGCGTTGCCAATTCATTGAAAGCAACGCTGCTTTATCGTACGAGCAGTGTGGCATCTGGGACAAGGCCCAGCAAATGTACGAGGCTGCACAAATCAAAGCCCGCACATCTGTTCTTCCCTTCAGTACTGGCGAGTATATGCTTTGGGAAGATCACTGGGTTATTTGCGCACAGAAGTTGCAACAGTGGGAGATTCTGAGTGACTTTGCCAAGCATGAGAACTTCAACGATCTCTACCTGGAGTCAACCTGGCGTGTCTTTGATGCCTGGCAGAATGCCGAAACCCGCGAACAGCTCGATGCGACCATCAAAGCTGTTAGCGATGCACCAACGCCGCGAAGAGTCTTCTTCCAGACCTTCATGTCATTGCTCAAGCTCCACAACAAGCAAGAGTCGCAGCCAGAGTTCCACCGACTTTGTGATGAGTCAATCCAGCTTTCCATTAGGAAATGGCACCAGCTCCCACGACGCATCACCCAGGCACACATCCCGCTCTTGCAGCACTTCCAGCAACTTGTTGAGTTGCATGATGCAAGTGTCATTTGCCAGAGTCTTGCTCAGACTACTCAAGTAAACCTGGATGTCAAATCGCAGGAGCTCAAGTTGCTCCTCAGCACCTGGCGCGATCGCCTGCCAAACTTCTGGGACGATATCAACGCATGGCAGGATCTCGTCACTTGGCGCCAACACATTTTCCAGCTCATTAATGGTGTCTACCTGAACCTGCTGCCTCCAAACCAGAACAACGCCAGTGGCAACTCTTTCGCATACCGAGGCTACCACGAGACTGCATGGATTATTAATCGCTTTGCACATGTGGCGCGCAAACACAACTTGCCCGAAGTGTGCATCAACCAGCTTGGACGGATCTACACACTCCCTAACATTGAGATTCAAGAGGCCTTCCTGAAGTTACGTGAACAGGCAAAGTGTCACTACCAGATCAAGGCCGATCTCAATAGTGGCTTGGATGTGATTAATAACACCAATCTGAACTACTTTGGTCCGAATCAGAAGGCAGAATTCTACACCCTCAAGGGTATGTTCCTGGCTAAATTGGGCCAGAAGAACGAAGCGGGTGAAGCTTTTGGCACTGCATTGTACTTTGACATTAAGTTACCAAAGGCATGGGCCGAGTGGGGACGCTACAACGATATGCTGTTCAAGGAGGAGCCACAGAACCTGGAGAGGGCAGAGGCAGCGCTCAGCTGCTACTTGGAAGCTGCCAGCCAATTCAAGAACGCTAAGTCCAGGAAACTGCTTGGACGTGTTCTGTGGTTGCTCAGCTTGGACAACCCAGAGCGCAAATTGGCCGAGAAGTTCGAAGAGTTCAAGGGCGATACGCCAGCGTGGTACTGGATTACTTACATTCCGCAGTTGCTGAACAGTCTCTCGCGACAGGAAGCTCCTATTGCGAGATCTATTCTTGGGAAACTGGCAAAGACGTATCCACAGGCGCTGTACTGCCATCTCCGCACGACACGAGAAGACATGGCTGTACTTAAGAAGACACATGAGCAGAAGGAAGCAAAGGAAAAGGCGGCGAAGGCGAAGCAGCAACAAGCACAAGCTTCACCAGCAACGAAACAGGCTTCGCCCGAATCCGGTAACCAGGCAGCGACCGCAGGCACCGATACCAAGCCTGCAGCCAATGGAACGGCCAACGGTACAGTCAAGACAGAAGGTGCGGCGCAAGGCAGTCCGAAGGCCGGCAATGCACCCGCCCCTGCCGATGCTCCTCCAGCACCAAAGAAGCCATGGGACCATGTCGAAGAGATCAGTGCTATCCTTAAGACAGCTTTTCCTCTACTCGCGCTATCCATGGAGACGATGCTCGACCAGATCCAGAAGAACTTCAAGTGCCCTCCCGACGAAGATGCTTACCGACTCATCGTAGCTCTGCTAAACGACGGGCTGTCTTATGTGGGCCGCCAGCCAAATCTCTACGCACGCGAGATCAAACTACCAGCATCGACTGAGGCTAACATCACGCGCTTCGCTGAGTCTGTTCTGCCACCGCACATTCGCAAGGCTTTCGAGAAAGACTTTGTCACGAACAAGCCGACAATGTACGAATACATCCAGAAGTTGCGTACCTGGCGGAATCGCTTTGAAGAGAGGCTCGACCGAAGGAAGCTTACGGTGCCGCTCGAGCAATATACACACCAACTCAGCGAGTACCGTTTCCTCAAGTTTGACGATGTCGAGGTACCAGGACAGTATCTCCAGCACCGAGATAAGAACTCTGACTTCGTGCGCATCGAACGCTTCCTTCCCGACGTGGAACTGGTGCGCGGTATTGGCATCTGTCATCGCCGTCTCAGGATTCGTGGCCACGATGGAAGCATTCATCCTTTTGCTATCCAATTCCCTGCTGCTAGGAGCTCAAGGCGTGAAGAGCGCATCGTCCAACTGTTCCGTATCTTCAACGGTATCTTGGCGAAGCGTAAGGAGAGCCGCAGGAGGAATTTGCAGTTCCACCTTCCGCTTATGATTCCAATCACACCCAGTGTGCGCATGGTGCAGGATGATGCGTCGTACATCAACATGCAGGGTATCTACGAGGATTACTGCCGTAAGAATGGCATCAATAAGGACGAGCCCATACTCTTTAGCATCGAGAAACTGAGAGCTCTTCAGCCTGTAAGTGTTGGATGTAACACCCTGGTTGGCATACAGAAACTAATACAACCCGAACAGAAAAATCTGGACCATGCTAACAGTATCCGCCTCGAAACCTTCGCTGCCGTTCAAGAGAAATATGTGCCTCCAACAGTCATCCAGGACTACTTCCGCGCCACGTTCCCCACCTTTGACGACTTCTGGCTGTTCCGTCGCACATTCAGCTACCAGCTCGCCGCTCTCACCTTTATGACGTACGTTATGCACATGAACACGCGCTTCCCACAGAAGATCAGCGTGTCACGTGCCAGCGGCCGCATTTGGGGTTCTGAATTGATTCCAAGCATGGCTGTCGGCAAGCCCATTCTACACAACTCGGAGCCTGTACCTTTCCGTCTGACGCCCAACTTGCAAACAATCATGGGTCCGCTCAATCTCGAAGGCATCTTTGCTCCCAGCGTCATGACTGTGGCTCGATGCTTGATCGAACCCGAGGGCGAGCTGGAAATGCAGCTCAGTATCTTCATGCGCGATGAAATGAACCACTGGTTCACCAGCCAACACAAGGCTAGCCAATTGACACCAGAAGTTCTCAGGGAGAGCGTCCAGAACAACAGCGATTTAGTAGTCAAGAGGGCCAGTGCTATCGGTAGTCTGCCTACTGGAGCTAATCTGCCGGCAAACCAAACTGTTGTCGATCTCGTTGCTGTAGCGGTACATCCGGCCAAGTTGAGCCAGTGCGATCCGCTCTGGATGGCATACTTGTAGGAGACTTAGAAGGAGAGATACAGGTGTATAGGAGTTGGAGGATTGGTTTCTTTTTGATCAAGGTTTTTTTGATCAAATCGTGATGGGGATGTTTGTTTTTTAGCGTGGGCGTCTCATTGTCATTATTGGACGGGTTGGAGAGATATCGTGTGTTTGTATTTCTGGTTTTGGCATGGCGCTTTGGAAGGGATTTGAGGAAAGATAGGCTTGTCGAGATGCATGGTGTTTTCGATGACCTATCCACTGTGTTTATTGTTTTGTGTTTTGTACTATTTTTGAAGCAATCGACCTGTTGAGTATTCAGGAATTCTGTTAGACGTGTAAGATGGATTAAATGTAAACCATAGTCAGGATTCATATGTGTACGAGTAGCATTTGTGATATTCCTTCCCAATGCTGGCTGTCGTGATGGCTTTTCACGACACTCTTCGATTAAGTCTACTCTTCCATATCTGTGGAAGTGCCTATGCTGCTTCGCACTTTGCTCACTTCCCGTCTCCTCTCCCGTCTGTACTACGCGAGCAAACTTACGGCATACAAACTCAGTGTAGCAACTCTTCATTCGGCCCGACCCGGCCCATTTCACTAGCACCAAGCAACCTACTGTTACTCCGCGAGTACCTGCCGCTTACGAGCATCTGCGCAATCTTATCGATCGCTGTGGGTTACTCAGATTAGCGGACGTGATCTAAGATACGCGTATCGAGCTTCGAGATTTGGCAGCTCGGAACTTCCCGGTCTCATGTTTCTTCTCTCGTTGAACAAAGAAAGGGTATATGCAACGAAAGCTCAATACATAACCGATTCACTTTCATATATAGATTAATGAATCCTACATATATATTTGCTAAACAGGGTATTTAGCCAAAAGCCCATTTAGGCAGAGCAACACCATCGCAACCCCTCGCCTGCCTCCACACACGATAACCCTCAAACACCAACTTGGGCAGCTCCAGCGGCGAAGGCCTCTCTTCGGGCGTCCGCGCAAGACAATCCCGCACCATCTGCGCCAGATACTTACACCCCGTATACTGTCTGCCCAGTGGCCTATCTGGCAGTAGAATCTCATCTGGAATCTGCGCCATACGCGCAAGGCAGTGCAACACGAGTCCCACACTGAAGACATCGCTATACACATTACCCTTGCACTCCGGCGCTTCGAACCGCAGATCCCCCCGCCCCAGCAATCCCGCATGCCGTGAATACCGATCCGACCTCGTGACCATGCAGCCAAAGTCCCCAAGCACAATGCACGGATAAAGCGTATGCGCATCCGCACCTTTACACGCTCTATCTTGCGTAAGGAATACGTTACCGGGCTTGATGTCGCCATGTAGCAGGGAATCCCAGCCTTGCTTCTTCACCGCGGGTTTACCTTGAATGGCGCGATGCCGCGTAGAGGTGTAATCGGCGCCAGTATTTAAATAACATAGTGCGAGGGCTAGGTGCCAGAAGACGCGGAAGACGAAGCCTTCGTCGTGCAAGCGGGTGTTGTGCGCGTTGAAGCGCAGGATCAGGGTGTCCAGGCTGCCAAGCTCGCAGTGTTGCATGTAGATTGAGATTATAGAGGTGGTGCTAGATTGGGTGAAGGTGAAGATGGAGATGAGGTGTGGGTGCGGGTTGCAGAGGCGCATGGC
The DNA here is from genome assembly GCF_000338995.1 of Bipolaris sorokiniana ND90Pr. NCBI lineage: Eukaryota > Fungi > Ascomycota > Dothideomycetes > Pleosporales > Pleosporaceae > Bipolaris > Bipolaris sorokiniana. The sequence continues at coordinate 1,158,889 of NW_006911897.1, read as the reverse complement.
GCGGATTTCGCGTTTGGTGGCGCGGGAGGGGAGGAGGCGCTTTTCAATGTAGATTTTGGCGCTGGGGAGGTGCTTCATTAGGTAGATGCCTTGGTTGTGGGCGCCGGCGTCGCCGTGGAGGGTTAGTTTCTTGAGGGTTTGGAAGGCTTTTGGGGGGAGGTTTTGGGGCATCATGGGCTAACTGGTGTGGGTTATTTGGGATAGTCCACATGTGTGTAGTATGTGTCTCTTGGGTATTTCGCTCAGTAGGTAAGGGAGATGCGTCTTCTTTTGAAGTCTGGAGCCAGCATGGTAGATTGGTGATGGCAAACGGCTATGTCTACTGATGTGGTTGATATGGGCGTTTGGAGAGAACGTGTAAGGTTGAGAGGTACCTGATGACGCTCTACGCATACACGTCGTTGGCACTCTACAAGTGTATCTACATATCATTCAATTGTCAATTCCAGATCCCCAGAAATGTGATTAACGTTTAGCCCCATGCTCACCGCCATGCAACGGTTGCTAGCGCCAAGTAGGACCGACGGGATAACCTAGTTGAATGTACTTAGCGCGACTAGAGCGCGTATATTCTCATCTGCCGGGGAAGCTGGAGTTATCAAAACCGGGGTAAATTGCCTGCCGGTTGCGGGGTTTGAAGACACTAACCCTATAGGCAGTATCCTCGGATCTTGATTACGGCACCAGGAACCATGGTACATTGTGGATGTATAAAACGTTAGCATCATGCTCATGACTTGTCTCTATTTCACCCACACTTCTGCTAGTAATCTAGTAATCTCATAATCTACGTACATATTTCAGAAACGCTGCTCATTCATCATGCGTTTTCTATACCCGCTTACTACTGCCATCGCCACGCTTGCACAGTTCGCCATGGCACAAGACGAAGCTGTACCGCCGCAGTTGACTCTGCTCTACCGAATGGAGGCTTTGCTGGCAGATCCAATCAACGTTCCGGGCATTCCCTATGGACAAATGCGCTCCATTATTCCCATCATCGGAGGCACCTTCAAGGGACCAAGACTATCTGGTTAGTTGTTCAAGATGCCGTCTTCATTGCGAAAGTCGGTGAGAGGAATAGGGGGCTATCTAAATGGCTTGGCTTTTGGATGCTCCCCCTTTTTGCGAGAATGAATGACGTCATAAGATGCTACAGTTCTAATTCTACATGCAGGCAAAATCCTGAATATCGGCGCCGACTGGCTTTTGATGGACAACGGAGGCAAGACACGGCCTGATACGCGTTATGTGCTCCAGACAGATGCCGGTGAGATCATTTACATTCAGACCGAGGGTCTGCCGCCAAAAGACAACAATGACAGTACACCCAACATGTTGATTGGCAAGTTCGAGACGAGCAGAAACAACACAGTTGCATGGTTGAACGATGTCGCTGCCATTGCTGTACTGCGGGTGGGAAAGCCAAATACTGTGCTGATTGATATGTGGGAGGTACGTTGCTTGCCCTTGTCCAAGTTGAACAGAAATGTGCAGAAAGAAGCTGACTTGAAAATATAGGCAGCGCCAGCTCCAGAGAGCAGCAAGCTGTAAGAGCAATCAAACCGTTGTACATAGCCGAATAAAAAATATAATAGTGATTCTAGAACGAATTGTACGGAAACGTAGATGTAAATAGCATCGAGCATTTTCCAATGCGGAGATGCACGCTTGTGGGCTAGTGGCCGAAAAACTTAGTGGCTCCAGTGTGTGTGTGTAGCGCCGACTTCGCTCATTAGTCAGTTGTGAATACCTCTAGACTCTTACCAACTAGATATAATTTAGTCACATAGTACTACCATTTACCTTGAAACTACACCTGCAAATCTGAACTACTAAGAAAGATAACGACAATGGACTCGCCCTGGCACCTCCTCCCCCCAGACCTGCTGGAGCTGCAAATCGGCCAAATCGACCTCCTCCTCGCCATGTACCCAGACGACCTCACCCTCTCTGACGCCGCACAGTCCACCCTCTCCATCCTACGCAATGGCGATGCAGAAAAAAGCCAAGAAGCCATGACGTCCAACCCAAGTATCTCAGCTACTCTCGACCTCTCCATTTCTCCCCCGGAAACAACTCCACCAGCGAGTCGGCAAACCCTCCGCTTACACCTCACCATCCCATTTTCCCACCAAGGCGCCACCACCCCGACGGACCCCCCAGCAGTTAAAGTGCGAGTCCAACAACCAACCTGGCTGAACAAAGCCGAAACCCAATCCCTCACATCATGCCTCCCAAACCCAGACGACCTCCTCGACACTCTAGATTTCATCCTCGAAAAAGCCCTGGCGCACCTCTCTTCCCCACTCCCTTCCCTCCCTTCACACTCCCCACTATCATCCGAACCGTTGGTACGCGCCTGGTTCCTCTTCCCCTCAATAAGCACGCGCTCAAAGCGCCTCGACCTCACTACTCACGCCCCGCGCTACTCCCTGACGGGCTTCCTGTTCGCGGGCAAACCGGGTTTACTCTGCGTCGAAGGCACGTCTTCTAACATAGATGCTTACATGCGGTTTATCAAGACGGAGTCTTGGGGGGATATTCCGGCGTATCAGAAGAAGGTCAGTGAGCGGTGGAGGGAGGTTGGTGTGGAAGGGAGGGTGTTTGAGGGGATGGAGGAGATTACGGATGCGGTGGGGGAGAGGAGGGGGGAGAGGGGGATGAGGGGGGATATGGGGGGGTTGGAGGAGTGGTTGGTTGGACGGGGTGTGGGCGAGGGTTTTGCGAGGGTTTTGATGTAGAGAGTTCACGGGCTAGGGGGGGGGGGCGGAAAGCGGGTGGACTAGATCAAGATTCTGTTATATTTCGTTATATCATCAGAAAGTAAATAAAAAACAAAAACGCCGTGTATATGATATATCCTAAATACCCACCAGTGTTTGTTCAATATGAGAAAAAGAAAAAAGAAAAAAGAAAAATCAGCACAAGCCGGTCAAGACGGACATGCCGGCGACATTGTCTCCTCCCGCCATCGCCGCCTCCTCGTCTTCAAGTAGCTTGTCAATCTTAGCCTTGGTCTTGATTCTCCAAAAGTCTTGTGCGCCATCGACAAATCTTGTGCTGATGTTCTCTACGTCTTCGGCAGGACAGGCAGCAAAGCACAGCCTGAAGCAGTTAAAGCTATCCTTTTGGCGAATCTGCTCATTTGCAGCAAACATGCTGCCAGGAGCCACAAGACAGAGGTAGGGCTTGGTTGTCCAGAATACCCAGAGAGCCCTGGAGAGGCGGGAACGCGGGACTTCTCTGGCGAGAGGGTGCGACGAAAAGTCGAAGCGGACCCATACGAACATGCCGCCTAGTGGGCGGACAAATGTGTACAAGGGCTTCTTCTCTACAACAGTCCAATCGTCCTCTTGGTCGGTGACATCAGCAAGACTCTTGCGGCGTCCGGCCTTGACGAGCTCTTTGCCAGAATCGAGCGCGTCACACATTTTCTGCATACGTCGCTCGTAGTTGCCTCGCAGACCCTCGAGCCAGCGCACCCAGCCTTCGACTTTCCAGCCACTTCCGTCTGCTGCGCCTCCCTTTCCAGGGTCTCTGGAAGATTGTGGGCCCATGAGTAATTCTGCAACCATGGATTGCACGAAACCAGACGGTTGCTGGGTTGAGGTCTCGGTGATACGCACGAGACGCTCGATAAGGGCGGGCTGTGCAGTGATCCAACCAAGACGACACCCTGGAGCGACAGTCTTGGAAAAGGTGTCGAGGCGCACCACGCGGCCCTGGTAGTCGATGCTGAGATATGAGGGGATTAGACTATCCAAAAACTCAAAACCTGACGACTTTTGGGGCTCGACGGGGGTGGTTCCGTTGGGCAGTGAAGAGGGATACTGCAGGTACCAATATGGGTCGTCTTCAACGATGACGATGTCGTACTTTACGCATAGGGCGTAGATTTCGATGCGTCGCTGGACTGAGAGGGTGCCAGATGTGGGGTTCTGGCCAATGGTGACAGTGTACATGATGTGCGGCCGACGACCCTTTGTGAAGTCCCAGTTTTCCAGGACGTCTTGTAGACCGCCTGGGCCGGACACCATCATTCCCTCGCTGTCAATGGCAACAGGTGCAATGTTGAAGCCCCGTGGCTTGGCGGTCTGGATAGCGTTCATGTAGCAGTATGTTTCGCACAGCAGACCTGGTCGCTCTTCGACGGGGTCATGCTCTGCTGACCACTCATTGCTGAGGGCAGTCAATGTCTTTGAGAAGCCATCGGTAGAACCACAGGTCAAGAGGATCTCGGGACCATCCTTGTATGGAACAAAGGGGTGCAGGTTTTCGCGAGTGAACTGACGAATGAAATAGTACAGGGGGGGATATCCCTGGGCCTGGCCGTACTGCAGTGCCGACTTGAGGTCGATCATGCGCAGAGGATCCTGCATGTTGGAGTCTTTTGGTACAACCAGACGCGAGGCAGGTAGCTGCTTGGACTTTTTGCGCGAAAAGGCCCAGAATCTATTTTGCTGCGAGGACGGAGGGTCCTCAGGCGGGGGGTCGAGGGGTTTATTTGGGGTAGGCTGCCATCGGTCAGGGCGGGCGACCTTGGCCTCGAGTGTGTCAAATGGGAAGTAGTGATCATCGGGCAGGCCTAGCAGTTGTGAGCAATTGTGATGATGGTTGTAGCATAGGTTAGTATCTACCTCCAGCTAATTGAGCGATGCCCGGGATCTGAAAGTATTTGTAGAATTGCTTGACGGTCGAGGCCTCACGGGCCTTTGTGCTGCGTGATAGCAAGTGGGCGAGACTGACTGGGTCTGGAAAAGAGCTTGGGTCGGAAGTGTATGGCGCCATGGTAAAAAGCAGCGCAGCCAGGCGGGCTTTGTAATGATCTACCAAAAGGAGGAGGCAATAAGGATGAGAGAGGGAGAGACGCGTTGGAGGGCCGAGGACTGGAGGATAAGGGAGTGGTGATTAGAAATGTCGGTAGTGACCTCAGCATGTATGCGTGTCGCAGCTAAACCCCAACGGGCTGCGTGCGGGCGCCTTGACGTTGAGCCGACCATAGTCCCCACCCAGGCCAGCGTTGTTTGGTCCTGTGTGTGTTTCAGTTGGTCTTGTCCACGTCTGCTACACGTAGGCAAGCGCATGTATATAGGTCTGTACAGCTGTAAGTATGCAGTCCACCATGGCTGGGCCGGCCACGTGCTGGTGCAGCGGATTAGCGCACGAAGCCGGCGGCGTGGGAACCCCACAGGCTCGGCCTCGTCGTCATGCAGGTCCCGGCGACTCCCACGGCTCCCGATCCCAAACTCTCTTCTTTGCCCGGTCCGGCCGTCATCCGCCCTGGCTGATGACTGATTATATTATACAAAGTCGGTTTCTTGGCCCTAGCCTCATTTCTTTCTTTCCCTCTGCGCTGTACAACAGCTGTTCCATCCCAACTGCAACGCGCCCATCTCGCATCCACATCCCCACCCATCGCTATCGATAACCGTCCCACAAGCCTCGGCGCATCGCCACGCCCTCAGCCTTCAAACTGTCGTCCTCGCCCACATCTCGCCACGAGTTGGCGTCGCTCCAAGACATGGACTCCCATCAGGGCGTCTATGACGATGAAGGCGCCCCTCCGCCCATTTATCGCGATGATGGAAACGCCAGTCTCCATTCCAACGAGTCGGCCGAGCTTATTGCGGCGTCCGAGGCCTCTGCTCAGGAGTACTACAGCCCACTGCAACAGTCTTACATGAGCAAATACTTACCTCCACAACTGCAACGCATATGGCACAGTACTGTCGTTTGGGTCAAGGGCCCACAGCCGCCGCGACCCTGGAAGATCCGCCCATTCTTTCCACATGTCCAAGCTGCGCCCATTCGCCTCTTGAACAACTATTTCCCAAAGAGGAAACAGAAGATTGCCCTGCTCGTCTTCTTCTATTTTTGCTGGATCCTGACTTTTGGCCTCGTTCTGCATCGTAGTGCCTTTGCAGCAGACATACCAGGCTACGGCAGCCCAGTGCGCGTGCGGTGCACAGATCGCTTTTGGAGCGACGGCAATGGCTGCGGCCTCAATGGCGATCTGTGCCGGCCCTTTGAGAACAGCACCATGCCTTTTCGTTGCCCCGCAAATTGCAAGCGCGTGCAGTTGATCTATCCCCATGCTGTTGGAGACCAGTTGGTCAACTATCGTCCACTCGTCGTAGGCGGGCCTACAGACGACGAGGAAACGCTCGAAAACACTTATTACCGTGCCGACTCTTTCATTTGCGCTGCTGCCATCCATGCTGGATTCATCAACGACGCTTCAGGTGGATGCGGTGTGGTTGCTCAGATTGGCGAAAAAACTGACTATCCCAGCGTTGACCGCAAGCACATCAAGAGCACTGGTTTCGATTCCTACTTTCCACGCTCCTTTTCCTTCCTCTCCGGAACTGCGACAAAGTGCCGCGACTTGCGATGGCCCCTGCTCGGCGTTTCCTTGACATTCACTATTCTCTTGTCCCTCTTTACCACATCACCACCTGTATTCTTCACTTCAATATTCCTAGGCGTCTTCGTCCACGTTGCGCTTGCTTCGGACCCACCGAATCTGACAGACTACTATGCTATTGTCAGTATAATGCTCGCGCGCCTGCTCCCGGCATGCTTTTGTATGTATGCCGTCTACCAATTCGCCGTACGTCGCCAGCTTGAGGGCCTGGACGCGCACATAGAGAAGACGATTCTCTGGCTGGGAGGGTGCTGGATAGGCGCTCTGAACAATTACACCTTTGACAAGATTCCTATTGAGCGCCTCACTCCGCACGATATCCAGAACCAGCCCGGCGCCATCCCCGCCCTTATCATCATTGTTCTGGCCCTATTCTTGATTGCTCTTGGCCAAGCCTGGGCTTTCAGGGTTGAGGGTCGTCTTCCTCGCTACCTTGCCATTTACGGCATCTTAGTCGCAGGCATACTTACACTTGTCGCGATACCCAAGATGAACGTCAGGATTCATCATTACATCCTTGGCCTTCTTCTTGTTGCAGGCACATCTATGCAAACCCGGCCCTCCCTTCTCTATCAAGGTATCCTTATTGGTCTGTTCATCAATGGCGTTGCGCGCTGGGGCTTTGCTAGCATCTTGGAAACACCTAGCGCTCTTCGTGGTGACGCGCCCAGCGGTACCCCTCTCCCTATTATTACAGCCCCAGTCATTCATAACAATGTGAATGTAGCTCACATCAAGCCCAACATAACTTTTGACTGGCAGTATCCATTCCCCACGCCCTATGAAGGCATGAGCGTCTTAGTCAATGACGTGGAAAGATACCACGAGTTTACAGACAGGATGGAGGACAGTTGGACCTGGACTCGGCACATGGAAGGTGTAAATGAGTACTTTCGCTTTGCATACTTGAGCGGTGGCCAACGAGGTGATTATACAAAGGCTGGGGTTTGGAGGGCAGATGGTGGGTGGACAGAGATGGAGCCAGGGCCATCATGATGTTTTTTTAGACATGTTAGAAGAAATTGGATACGTGGTTGTACGCATGCATTGTGAGAGGGAAGCATTCATTTGTCATCGAAGTAGCCCAGCAGACTGAAGTAGAAACTTGCTCGAAGCAATTGGGTGAGTCGGCCGAGAGGGGTACATTTAGTCAGCTGTAATAGGTTTAGCAAGGAAGATGCTTCCCGGTACACAACCATGTCGTCAATCCTAGCTGATTGCAAGGAATGTATTACGATCCGCTAGCCCCGATGTTTTGTATGCAGCATGCAATTTGTCAGAGCGATTGTGTTTGTGAAATTAGGCCCTAGCAATCACCGAGGAGGGGCAGGAAATGGCATCATGACATCATTCACACTACTTCAGACAGGACTTTAGTCCGACCGGACATGCTATATTAGAAATGCACACGAAGCAGTGGGTACGCTACTGCCTAGCACGTATTACCACGTATACACATATATGAGTGGGGAAGGTGTTGTCACCGTCCAGCTCGCACCTCACCACTTCCCCTCACCACTTCCCCTCACCGCAACGCCACCAACATCTCAGCAAACACATCCTCAAACGCTACCATAATGGTCAAGACGATTTTCGGAGGATTTCCCCTCTCAGACCAAGGATACTTCAAAACCCAAGAAGTGCGCGCTGAGGTCATTGACATCCTAATCAAGAACGGCATCAAGAACATTGACACAGCACGCATATACCCCGGATCTCAGGATGCCATTGGCAAGCTCGAGAAGCGCAAGCAATTCACCATCGATACCAAGCTGCCTGGCGGCTTCGCTCCCGGCACCGCCACAAAGGAAAATGTCATCAAGGACGCCCAAGACTCGCTGGACACCGTGAACATTGAGCAATTCGACATCCTCTACATCCACGCCCCAGACCCATCGATTCCCTTCGAGGAAACCCTCGAGGGAATTAACGAAGTCTATAAAAAAGGCATCTTTCGCCGCTTTGGTCTGAGCAACTTTTCCGCCGAGCAGGTACAGCAAGTCTACGACATTGCAAAGGCAAAGGGATACCCTCTGCCATCTGTCTACCAAGGAAACTACAACCCCGTCGCACGCCACCTCGAGACGCAGCTCTTCCCCCTGCTACGCAAGCTGGGCATCCACTTTTATGCCTACTCGCCTCTCGCCGGCGGTTTCTTAACCAAGACACCCGCAGACCTCGACGTCGGCGCAGGCCGCTTCAACAAGGAGACCCTAGGCGGCCTCTACAGCACGCTCTACAACAAGGAACCTATACGCAATGCGCTATCCAAATGGAACGATCTCGCCGAAAAGGAAGGCGTCTCCAAAGCCGAGCTTGCATACCGATGGGTTGCGTTTCACAGCGCGCTGCAGAGCGATGACGACGCTGTCGTCTTTGGAGCTAGCAAGCTGCCGCAGGTGGAGCAGACGGCCCAGTGGCTCAAGAAGGGAAAGCTGAGCAGTGAGGCGGTCAAGGGGATTGATGAGATTTGGGAGAGCGTCAAGGAAGTTGCGCCTGTGGATAATTACCACAGCAGGGGGTAAAGTGTGACGTTGCATGAAGCAATGGGAGAAAAGAAACTCCGAGGCATGTGGGGATTTTGCATGGTCTTGGTGGCGATATAACGTTAGCATCATAGACGCCAGAATAGTAAATGTCAGCAATAAACTTGTTTTTTTTTTCAAGTTACATGGATCGTGTCGTTGGAATATGGCTCTGTGAATAAAGTATTCCACTGCCCTGTTTGTAAATCATGTCCTGCATCCCCGTTGACCAATATTCCCGTAAATCATGAAATAAAACTCGCCAAAAAAAAGACCAACCAATCCTCCACCTTCAATCCCCCACCTTTCTCTCCCCTCAAAATCACTTCTTTCTCACAACCGTAACACCAGGCGTAACCGGAACCCTCCTCTTCTTCACCGGCGCCTCCTTCTTCTTCGGCTTCGCAACCTTGGCCTTGGGCACCGTCTTCTTCCTAGCCGTCAGCATCGAGATACCCTCTTCTTTCTTTACACACTCCTCCTCTGCCTTTCCCTTTGCGCCTGCCTTGGCACCTCCCTTGCCCTTGGCACCCTCCTCGCCCTCCCCGGTCCGCCCTTCCTCCTCAACCAGCAATCCATTCTCCTTGATCCAAAAAATAACATCCAACGCCACATCCACAAACTCTTGGATCCCCCGAATCAACTTGAAAGACTGCTTGTTACTCTCCAGCCCGGCGCGCCACCGGTCGATGACGGCGAAGAAGATGTCGTCGACGTTTGCGTTGCGGGCGCAGCGGATGCGGACGTAGTCTTTTTCTTCTTTCCTCTTTGCTTTGCCCTTTTCCTTACCACGCTCGCCTTCGTCGGAAGCAGAATCGTGGGGAGGAAGGTAAGCTGGACCAGACCGCCCCATCTCATCCCCTATCTCAAACTGCACGTATGCCTCAACAACCATCATCGCGATGCTGTGGAAATTCAGCACTGCAAGTGCGGGTTCGGGGTCTGGTGTTGCCAATGCTTGCTGCGCTGGTAGGAAGATGTGCGTGAGGAGGTGTAGTTCTTGGGCGGTGTGGTCTGGGGAGAGGACCAGGGGCTCGCGGATTAGACCTGGAAGGGAGATTTTTGCCACAGGGAGGGAGGAGGAGTCTTTGGTGGCTTTGAGTTTGGAGGAGGAGGAGGATGCGGGAGGAGGTGAGGGGGAGAATTGGATGTCGTAGTCTGGGAGTTTCCAGTTTATGGGGGAGGTGTTGGGGGGATGGGGGGATGGGGCCTTAGATGGGTGGCGTGCTAGGCGGGTTTTGAGGGGTTCGTCGTCGTCGGATGAGGTTTCTTCTTTGGTTTCTTCCTCGGGTGCTTCTGATGTAGTGTACGCACTTGGTGACTGCTGGTTTGGCTTGCTCGTCTGATTGAGTGCATCATGGCCCTGTACAGAGTACAAGGCAGGAGGCTGCATTGATGCCATTTGGTCGTATGGAAACTCAGACTGGCTGTGGGAAGGGTACTTTGTGCTACTGTTTCCAAACGGTAGAGTTTGATACGCGCTTTGAGGAGCTCGTTGGTAGCTCAATGGACCCTTTAGAATTGAAGCTGGAACGTTTGCCTGGTTCTGAGAGAAGCCGAAGTCATTGTTTGCTTGTTGAGCTTGGCGTGGATTCCGCTCGTATATTCTTTTTACGTTCTCGATCTGGCGTTTCTTGTTGTCGATTTGTACTTGGAGCTGCTGCTGGCGAGCAAAGCTAGGGTTGAAAGAAGGTTGGTTGAGTCGGGTAAAAAGCTGCTGTTGCGGGAATTTTTGGACGCTTGGATTGTATGGAGCATAAGTATTGAAGGGCGAAAACGACATGGGGTTTTTTGGAGTTGAATGGTGGAGTGGAGTAGGGTTGGTAAAGTCGAGGGTTTGGTAACCCTGCGGCCCGCCCATATATGTTGTTGTCTGGTCCTTGAAGCCTGGATTGGCAATCCCTTCTTGACGCTGAGAGTTTGCTGCTTTGGTGGGAGTCGAAGACGGATGACCCTGTTCATGCTGGCCTTCGACGAAACCAGGATACTTGACGCGTTCACGTCCTTCGAATCCAAGTTGCATCTTCTCTGTAGGACCCTGAAGCGGCTCTTTCTTAGACTCACTCACATGCGGAAGAGCCGATGAATGAATCCCTCCATCATCCACATCCATGCCCTCGAGATCGTTTGTCCAGTGCCTAGGCTCCAGTTTCATAGCAGCACTGCCCAATGGGTTTGTAGCATCATGTTCACTGCCATTCCAGAGCCCATCAAGTTGCTGCTGTTCACCCAGGTCCATTTCTCTGCGCTCTTGACCCCAGGCTGCAGCACTTTTTGGTTCAGCTCCCGAATCTTGCATCTCCCCGTCGAAGAAGAAACTGCTTGATTCCCCAGATCTCGCAGTCTCACCAGCTTCTCCAAGCTCGTGAGATCTAGTTTCACTAGTAGACTGCATGTTTAGGGTTCCCGGCGCTATCAAAGTCAGTATGGGAAATTTTCTAATTAACGATGTGGCATATACTCGAGTCGAATCACGCTGTCAGCGTGATAGTTCGTTGTTGCTCAATCGATACGATCAGAAGGATTGTTCGGGTTGATTGATAGCAGAAGTAGAAAACTGAGCAATCGAGGAACCAGAAGGAAGTGAGAAAGAAACTGCGTAGGAGCTTTATATAGGTGCTTGACAAAAACCTGGTCAATAGCAGTTTTTAGTCACCCTTCACCTAGGTTGGAGCCAAGCCTGCTCTCACCTCACAGCATGTCTGCTGACACACGGGCGGGTTTCTACCTCGGGCGGTATGCGATCGTGGGTGCTGTTGTCTTACTAGAGCACATGGATGAGCAGGAACGGTAAGCTTGTTTTGGGAAATTCAAGCGCTGGAGTGAAGGCACTGCAAAGGGCGGTAAGTTTCCGCTAATCGATTAGAGAGAAAGGTCTGCGATTTAGGCAGCGAATATTTTAGCACGCAATACAGGGGCCCAATGTGCAATGCTGTAAAAGCATCAAAGAAATAGATGGGTGGTGAAGAGCGCATCATTTCATTCCTTTCCGCCTTCACTCTATCCCTGCTACATCTGCCTTCAACCTCGTCACGAAGCCATCGAAAAGCGGATAAAGCGAGCAATCCCGATACTTGTCCACCAAACTCCCCTCACTGTTTCTCGCCTTGGCAACATCCTCCGTACTCACATCCTTGCCCTGCATAACCGTCCCCTGCGGATACACAGGCCTGGTACCGCTCTCAATCAACTCCACAAATGCCGGGTCTATCGGCACGCTGCCCAAAAAGGGAACCTGAAAGTCACTTGCCATGACCTGTCCGCCTCCTTTACTGAACACATTTGTGCATTCCGAGCAATTGGGACACACGAAGCCGGCCATGTTTTCCACCACACCAAGAACGCGTATGCCCGTCTTTTTACAGAAATTGAGCTCCTTCTTTACGTCACTGATGCTGATGGCTTGCGGTGTTGTTACTACTACCGCGCCAGCAAGAAAAGGTAGGTTCGTGTTGAGTGAGGGTGAAGGAGTCGTGTTCTTGAGAAGAGTTTCGAGCAGGGAAATGTGCTCGTCAGAGGTACCAGGCGGCGTGTCGATAAGAAGGTAGTCGAGCGGTGGCCAAAGGACATCGGTGAGAAACTGGCGGACCATGGCTGTCTTCTTGGGACCGCGCCAGATGACGGCGTCAGAGCGGGAAGCCAGAATGAAGCCAAGCGACATGCATGATAACGGTCCAACTTTTTGGTCTTGTGCATGCTCTCCTTCGTCATCCTTTATTTTCTTCCCCGGCAACGTCTGCGCTTCATGGACATCGACTGGTATCCAACCGCCTGGCGCCTGCCTTACTTTTAAATCTTCAATGCCAAAGAAGCGCGGTATGCTTGGGCCCGTAAGATCGATATCCAAGACACCAACCGAGTGGCCTTGTAGCGATAGCGTGAGCGCGAGTTGTGTGGTGATGCTCGACTTGCCTACCCCGCCCTTGCCGGAGAGCACGAGGAGGATGTTGCGGATGTTATCGAGGGGCATCGCAGCCAATTCAGGACGAGACGGGTGTGTTGTATGGTCTTTTAAATGTCGCAAAGTAAAGTATCAACCAGGAGACGTTTGCGACTGGAAAATAAGAAGGCCGTTGTCGTAGCAGGGTATAAGGCGCATTGTGTAAAGTGCTTGACGATGGTGGAGCGCTTTGAAATCCAAAGAAGTGGCGGGTTGCGGCGAGATCGGAGGTCCGACCTTGAGCCGAGTTAACCTCTTCTCCCAGTATAGCAGGCCAACAGCAAAATACTTCCATAAGTAGCCCAGTAATGTGTTCTGCTCTGCGAATCTATAGATGTGAATGTACAGTAGATCCCTTCTTGCAAAATGCTAGTATATGCACACAGATAAAAACCATTGCTCCCCTCCGTTGCGCACGCTACGAAGCTGTTACTAGACAGGAAAGGATAGAGGCAACCATAACGATCAATTCTATGTATCTTATGGAATTTATAGAGGCCAGTGAAGGACAGAGAGTCTTTCTATCAGTAATAGATGCACTCTTTATCTCTAATTAATTAATTTCTCACTTTACCTATAACTAAACCGTTTTTGAATTACTTATGTTTTTAAGTTTACTAGTTAGTTAAACAATTTACACCGACGTTTTGGAAACTGCACCAATTAAATCCATTGGAACCTCAAAATTTGATTTATTTGTTACAAAATCTGCCTGTAATATAAATCTTGTTTCTATATGTATGTTTGTATAGGGTATAGTTTGGTGGCATAGTATGATTATAGTAGGGGTTGAACCTTGAGAGAGGGGAAAGCTATCTTTCAACCTCCAGGGCTTTATAACGTACTTCATGGCATGGGCTTCGCCTGACTTCAATCGCTCAAACGCTGTGATGACGCCGTTGAGTCCGCCTGGCACCACCTCATGCCTCTGCGGCTTGAACCAGCCTTCCTGTAAATCTCTCCCTACAAATCTCGAGATCACTAGACCAAAATCCTTCTCTCCTTCATGCATGACTGATGCTTTATGCTTGTTGTGTTTGACATGACTTGGAATGTCAGTGTATTCTTTCTCAAAAAGCACAAGAGCAATATGGCCGCCAGTGCCCATAGTCTCGGCCATGATGTGCGCGCTTCTTTCGCTTGATACTTTTTCGATCGCATGCAGGATCGTACGTCCGCCTGCGGCATTCTGAACACCTTCTTTAATGTCATCCTCGGAGTCGCGGTAATCAAGAATTGTGTCCCCTTGGCTACGGTCGATGAAGTCTTCCAGGTATTGTTTCGGGCTCCCAGCAATCCAAATGATACGATGGATATTGCTCTTAACGGCAAGCTGGACGGATTAGAACCCCACGGTGGATGTGGCTCCCCAAATGATCAAAGGTGTGAATTCTTTGGCTGGCAGCCAGGGCGCAGGCAGTCTAAATTCCAGATAGAGACCAGTTGCAGCGGTGCAGGCATTGAGAGGGACTGTTGCTGCTTCTATTATAGCTCATGATTAGCCTCCGCGATATCCCAACTAAAAAAGATCAGAACTCTCGCTTATAGCAGCCAAGGGGAGTCCAAGAGATTGGGAGCTTCCAGCTTATCCTCAAAGGTTGTTTGGAGCCCAAGAACCCACGCAGTATTGGTCTCAATCATCGCATATTCTGCGAAACTTCCATTTGGGGTACATGGTTTGTAGAAGCCAGCGACACGGTCTCCCGGTCGGAAATCTACCACATCTGGCCCTACAGCATGCACGATGCCCGCAATGTCATCGCCTGAATTCATTGACATTCCCCACAGGTCGAACATCTTCCTGTAACCACCACTATTAGTTATCCCTAAGCTCTTGTGTAAAACTCGAATTGTTCCAATTCTTACCGGTCTTTAGGGTTGACACCAGCGGCCGCTACCTTGACTGAAACCTGACCTAGTCCAGACTATGGGATGCCATGCTCGACAATCTTGCTAACCAATCCTACAGGTTCTGGACAGCCATCCAATGATCTACAAATACGCCTTACATATGGGTATATATCACCGGGTCCGCCAATGAACTCTTTCATAGTTAATATCGCCGTAAGTATTGCCAACAACATGAACTTCGTTGTGCTAGCTGTATTTTCGTAGCGGCTGATTGTAATCTGCATACTTCTGAGCAAGATTGGGAGAAATTTCAGCGTGAGTATCACGAATTAGAGTTACAAATTGCTCGGCTGAAGTTGCACCTTACTCAAAGTAAGGTGGAGCTTCTGGAGCTTCAGGATCGCGAGCACTCGTATGCTTACCGAGATCTTGTATTGCACGCGTAGGTGCGGTAAAAAAATGTTCTATATTATGACTGCTATCTACCATCTTCATTTATCTGTGGTATATAGCTATTTCTTTTTCCCGTTGAGGTAGTGCATCCTTGTTGCTGTTACAATGGCTTGTTACTTCGGCTTAGCTAATTTATTGCTTCTGCAGTCTTACATAGGCTGTGACATCCTATGTTTTCGGATCTTCAAGATCATGCGAAGAGCAGGTCGAAGGCAGTTCAACCCCTGGTACTGACCTTCGTGCTATCGAAACAACGCTATCCGGACCATCGGCTGATCTGGGCTAGTTGCAGGCTAATTCTTTCGCTCCTGTCTCTGATTATTTCCTTTCCCTCAAGAGCCCACTCCTGTCCTACTTGGATATTTCTTATTAGTACTCAAGTACTGGCGACTTGCAGTTCGTCAAAATTCTATCTGAATGCCAAGTGTTGTGGCTCTTCAGCCATCCCTGCCACTTGACTAATTATTTCCACTAACTTCCAAATTTCCCAAGGTCTTTCCTTCCCTCTCCATTATATTTGTCGTCTTCCAGCACTATGTATTCTACTAGCTAAGCGGTTAGTAGTGCTGGTTCAAGAAATTTTCTATGGAAGAGGAGGCGAATTCTCATGTGTGGTTGTAGTCGCAGTTTGTAGTTTACCAGCCCTGCTTTCTCCAAGATTTTGAACGGTCTCAAACGAATAATATCTGGCACCTTGCATATTTGTGTAATAACAGACTGATTCAACAATATATTAATATATGTAACTTCCGCCATCTCGTTCTTAGCAGGGAGAGTTATTTGCCGAATGAACACATTGCGCATAGGCGTTTGCTAATCGGTAGTGAGATAGTGCACCACTTGCTTTTTTAGAGTTCTAGATAGTAATTACAAGATTTTCTACCTGTTCTTATTCTGCTTCGAAAAACCCAATTGTCTCAAGAACATCCTTGACCTTTGATATGTCCTTTCCAGAATCTAGATAAACCGCTCCCACTAGCGCTTCAACTGTTGAAGCAGCAGTCTCTTGTGATACCCGACCTTGTTGGCATGGGTTTAGAGTAATATGACTGGATATGCCGCTCTCCTGAGCTACTTGGCTCAATTTTGTGTTTCGACATAGATCTCTTACTCTGTTATTGCCCTCCTCTACAAAGGTTAATCTTTTAAAAGCTCTTCACAAGCGCGTATACCAACCGGTACTTTTCTCAGAGCTGTACCACGGCTCTAGAATAACCTCTTTCAGGACGGAATCTCCCAAGAGAGCAAGGCGCTTGTTGCCATGAACTTCACCTTCTATGTCTTTGCTTGAAGCTGGTGCCCCTGCAGCGAGTAATGCCTCGTCGAGCAGTTGGTGGTTGGAAAAACTATATTGAAGAATAATCTCTATAGAACGTTGTGCCATTCTCACTATCGTGATAGGGATAAAACTAAAAACTGTAGCTCCTAGAAGATTCGCAGTGTAGACAGTTATTATCTATCAAAAGGGCTATATGGTAAATGGATCTGCTTCATATATGCAGATGATAACAGAAAAGGCTAATGAAGCCCACTATCATGCTATTACTTTTTTTTAAAAAGCAAATCTGTGAGCTTGCCATATTAGTATTAAACCATTAATAAAGATTGGGATTATGACTAAAGTGTACCACACTTTCGAAAGCCATGTGTTAACTGAACGTTTAAGCATCATGAACAAGATGATTACTCATGCTAATGTGATACAGATCTGCAAGTCTAGTTCCTTTCCTGTGGATAAATCACCCCACTACGCAGAACCATGAGAATCTGGCCCACTTCAACACCGATATGCAAAAATGGCTTCAAATCTCTAGGGCGCTCTATTTACTTGGGTCGTGCTGGTGACGGCGGATGTACTATCACGCCTGTGGAGGAAAATGCGGGGTATCTGTATACATAACCACTTGATAGTAACCTAATTCCATCATCTCTGTCATCAGCTTAGAGTTTAGAACATCCAGCTGAGAATCAATAGGTCAAGCGAATCGCATGGCGACGTACACCTGTACTGCTACTCATCAACTCCACTCAGCCATCTCTGCGTAGGAAATAAGATTTCTTATTTCGCATAGTACTAATAACATATAGGTTTCGAAATTGTGGCGAATTTGCTGACCTTGTGCTTAGTCACGATGTCGAAAGCTTTTACGTCCTACTGCATCATTATTTGTGCTTAATCTTGTAATGGGCGGGCTCTTTGAGCCTAACGTACAATTACTTACGTCGACCATTTTGCCAAAAAGGCAGTAACAAGACTTCAAGGTAGTTGCGTAGATATACTCGATTTGCTTGGCCTAGCCAAGCCACATATATGAGCGTAGCCTCTTACAAATCCAAGGTATTCTATAAAGTATGTATAGGAGGATTTAAGGTAAATTAGCGCTATCGCAAAGAATTTTATCTACTACTAAGACGGCTCTAGGAAGAATATAAGGGTACTATTTACATGAGTCATGTGCACTATATAGAACTGTAGAAGATGGTTAACTTCTTCTATAGCTGTAAGTATAATGACTGTCTGTTAGGGGATATAAGCGTATCTCTACTTTAACTCTACGCTAGGATATTCATACTTGTAGACTAGTACGATATTCTAGTTTTAAGTAATTTAGGGTATAGCCTTAACAGAACAAGGGATAACGTAGTGAATAATACGCTTTCTCTGTAGCATCAGAAGCTGATGTGTTAGGAGAGCAGCAGTCATAGAGTTGACACGGGTCGAGCTTAACTGTATGTAGTAGCGCAGGTCGGCTCGTTACGTACCGTCACGATACTCTGAACTGGAGGATAACCCTCGGGTAACCCTCGGGCCAGGGCAGTCCCAGTCACGTGCATAGAGTATATAGTCTCGTCCGAAACTATGGTCACTCCCTAAGGATTCGTCTCAATTCACTTCAATCGATATATTTTGTGCCTATCCGCGAAACACCTCACACGTACTTCATGACGCACTTCCGGATGTACCTTAATAATAATATACTAATGTCCCGGGACAAGCTCTCTCCGGGTTCCGACTAGATAGTATCAGTAACACCCTCTCCGCCGCGCCAACCTGCATAGAACATCCCCCGTACCTAGTTATACTAACGGTCGATATAGATTATCTCCGAATTCCAACTAGTACTACTTCACACTCCCTTTTAGTTAATGTGACGATACTCAGCTCAGCTCCGCCTAAGTCGTCAAGTGACCAAAAAGGTACAGTATACTGCATGGCAGTATCTTGAGCTGAATAGCATATATCGCGACAAATAACCAGTAGAACAAGTAGGTGTTACACGGGGTTTGGATCTATACGTCTCTTGCCAGGTCCCACACTAAGGCCGGTGAGCTTTATCCTAGTGTTCCGTAAGGGTTGTCTGGCGATGCAGTGGAGTGGCGTGCTTGTAGAAATGATAACAAAAGGTTCGACAAACTCTAATCTATTCAATAGACTAACAAGTATCAATCTTGTGAAGTTTAAGTAACTAGTAAGAAAGTACAATTTGAGTTGACCACAACGAGAGTAAATAATGAAATCCATCCATCCTTATATCCTCATTGCTTCCAGTCTTGCCATCCCATCATGCGCTGCCATCCCGGATGGCCAGCCTTGGCGGGATGGTACATCACGTGACCTCGAGCCCCGCGATGATCACTACCTTCTGACGTGGACGTCCCTAGGCCTTCAGCCATCTCGTCATTTATCAAGGAGAGAATCCTTCCTGTTACTTGTAACACATATGAAGTAAAATACTACTAGTAGTGTTACAGTAGTTAGGAATAAAGTCTTTAATCAAGGCATTATACCGTCGGTAGTCGGCGATTTTATTTCCGACTTTACTTCATACCATTGGTACTTGGCGACTTTTTTTCCGACTTCACTTCATGCTATTGGTGCTCGGCGATTTTATCACCAAGTTCACCAGTTGACCAAGAGTCATATGCTCGGGATAGGCTATCCCCGGATTCCGGCTACTATCACTACTGCTCTCTCCACTGCGGTTACTCGGAACATTCCTACTGCCGTAAATGTTATGGATGCTGTGCTTGTGTTTGTTGAGATGGCGGTTTTCGGCCTTGATAGTGGTTAGGCTAGTTGGAATGTTCGGCTGCCAGTAAGTAGCACAGAGCTTGAGTACATCTCTGACTGTTATGCCGGGAACTTCATATCCGACATCTGTCGGTTCCGGCTCATTGACTTACCGGAAGTTCTGTTCGAACTACTCACCAATGATAGCTCCTTTTCGTTCACATCAACCAATCAACCCCCAACACGTTCTGCACTCCATTCTGTTCCCTAGCCTGCTTGTATGCTTTTAGTTATGTACAAGGACCAATCCCACTTAATTTTAAATAGAAAAGTCTGGTTCAGCATTTGACTAAAGCACCGGTTACAGCTGCCGATTCAGTAGATATACCAGGGGTATGTGCCCGGTCCAATTGCCTGAGAGAGCTCATAGGATATTATCAAGACCCCAAACCCAGTTCAGCACTACCACATGGGCCGAACCTAACTATCTTGCCTCCTGTCTTACTCTCGCTAGAGAGGCTTTAACAGATAAAAAAAAGTAATTGAACAAATCAGCTACGTTGGATTTCACTTCGCGTAAAGCTTTATCTATTCTAGGGCGTAAGTGTGGTCTCTGTTTCTCGCAATTATATACAAAAGTGGCACTATTCTCACAAGTGCAGGCGCTATATGGAATCACGAAAATGCTCCACCGTAATATCTGAAACCGGCGAACTTGCATGCAGTACTTGGCTATACCCACAAAAACTCCCCGCCCATAGAAGAGTTATGAGAGTAATACTGTTCTCAAAGGTCTAAACGCCCTGCGAAACTATGCCAGTGCTTTGCTTCACTATAATTTATCACCCCTGCGAACCAGGATGTGGTCTTTGAACATACCCACAATATTTGGTTATGCCCCTAAATACTCGCCACCCTGGGGAGATTCAGCAAAGGCTCAAGTATAAGAGTGATAGGTCTTCCGTCAAAACCTAAAGAGATATCATCGCAGTTCTTTCAACTACTTTACCGCTACAAAGTTACTATTCATTCTTTGATTCAACGCAACACAATGACCGCTAGCATCGAGGAGATATACGCCCAGGAACGGCAGAAGCGCATCCGCCCTGAGGGGACTGCCCAATACGTCGACTTTGATTCCTCCTCCAACTTAAAAAACCTTGCCAAAGATCCATGGGTAGATTATGAGACTTTGGCTAAGACAGATCCTCCACTGCGGGATGGCGATAAAATCAAATTCTTGGTTACTGGCGCAGGCCATAATGGTATCCTCTTTGCCGCCCGCTTGATTGAAGCCGGCTTCAGCCATAAAGACATCGTCCTCGTTGATGTTTCTGGCGGCTATGGGGGCACATGGTACTGGAATCGCTACCCTGGACTCATGTGCGATGTTGAAGGGTATTGTTACCTGCCGTTGTTGGAGGAGACAGGCTACATACCCCAGCACAAGTACTCGTACGGTGCTGAGATACGGAAAAATGCTGAACTGATTGCGAGTCATTATGGATTTCAGTCCATGTTCTGCACCAAAGTTGACCGTCAAGTTTGGGATGATGCAAAGGGCGACTGGGTTGTCGACTTGACTCAGTCATTGGGCCATGTCCGTCCACCTACCAAACTCACTGTGAGAGCTCAGTTTCTCTTCATGGCAGGAGGTACACTTTCTGTCCCAAAGATGCCCAACGTACCAGGTTTTGAAGAGTTCCATAAACACCGTCAGGTATTTCACACCTCTCGATGGGATTATTCAATCACTGGCGGCAGTCAAGAGAAACCTGATATGACCAAGCTCCAAGACAGGACTGTCGCTATCATCGGCACAGGAGCAACGTCAGTCCAGGCTATACCTGAGTTAGCGAAATGGGCGAAGCATCTTTACGTCATCCAACGAACACCCTCGTACTGTGGTGAACGTCGGCAAAAAATCACAACCACTGAAGAATGGGCCAAAGTAGCAGATGGACCCGGCTGGCAAACTCGGAGATGCGCAAACCTTAACAGCCATTGGTCTGGCAACCCGGACCCCGTCGATCTTGTTGACGATGGCTGGAGCCACAACCCAGCGCGCGCCGGCCTGATAGGAGGAAATGGCTGGTCTGTCCAACCTGACACAGTAAAGGAACACATTGAAAAACTGCTTGCGATTGATCGCCCTATTGCAGAAGACCTTCGCAGTCGTGTTGACAAGGTTGTCGAAGACGATAAAGTAGCCGAGAAACTGAAGCCCTGGTATCCTGGGTGGTGCAAGAGACCCACTTTCAACGATGGATATCTTCAGTCTTTCAACCGCAGTAACGTCACCCTACTAGACACAGACGCTAAAGGAATCGAGGCTTTTACAGAGCGTGGTATCGTGGTTGGTGGGCAGGAAATTAATGTCGACGTACTTGTACTAGGCACAGGATTTGTGTTTGGTTTCGAGCGTACACCAAGTGATCGCCACGACGCTCCTGTTCTGGGGCGAGGCGGCCAGTCTATCAATGACAAGTGGCGTTCCCCTAACTTTGGCACTTTGTTTGGGATTACTGTGCAAGACTTTCCCAATTTGTTTGGCAATCTTGGCTCTGGCATGGGCAGTTCGTACAACACGACATCCACGTATGATACCATCGCTCGTTTGGCAGCCTACATTGTCGCCGAAGCGTCGCGAAAGTCTTCTGATGCCGAAAAGCTCGTCATCGAACCGTCAGCAGATGGGGAAGAAAGATGGACTTCTGAGGTTGCAAAAAGGGCAGCATGGTATTCGGCTATGACCATTTGCACGCCTTCGTACTTCACAAACGAGGGAAAGTCAACGGTCGCGCCTGAATCACCCGAAGAAGCTGCTCTGAAGGCCAGAAAGTCTACGTGGGGAGGTGGGCAAAACGACTACCGTTGTATAATAGACGATTACATGGCGAGGACCGAAAACAAGCTCGAGGGTTTCTTGATCCGGGAAGTCAACTCAATGAATGAGCCATAGTTGTCCTATGTACTGTGGATTCCAGACTAGATGAAATCTCAATTGGAATACAGGATGTTTTTGCTTTAGTATTCATACAATACTGTACATAAAAGAAATATATCTCCACCTCTGTCTTTAGTCTATACAGCTCTACTAGATCTCTACTTAATCTTATGATTGACTTGAAGTGTTTGTATCTATTTGGCGTATCGAGTGTCTTGCGGGGGTCAAATAGCCTAGTCTTGGCATATGTCACGTTATCATGCAACTGTCTTGTTCCAAGGAGAGAAAATCGGCTCTTTTATAAACCGCATGCCAAAGAACACAAAAACAATCAGACAGCATTGAAATGTGATCTTGTACAGAGTTTTGGTTATGTAGAAGAGTTTTTTTTCTCACAAATATTTAAGAGGGACATGCATACCCTAAACTCCTTC
This sequence comes from Bipolaris sorokiniana ND90Pr, assembly GCF_000338995.1. NCBI lineage: Eukaryota > Fungi > Ascomycota > Dothideomycetes > Pleosporales > Pleosporaceae > Bipolaris > Bipolaris sorokiniana. The sequence continues at coordinate 1,136,300 of NW_006911897.1, read as the reverse complement.
CAGGCACACATAATCATCGCTCAATGCTTTCTAGTTTCGATCGAACCCATCTTCATATCGCCTAACAACCCCTTTCTATGAAACAGCCTTCCTGAGCGGCGCCTCTCCACCAACCTCCAGCCTATAGCCCTCCGCACCCTTCTCTGTCTCCAGATCCTTGGGCTTCGCTGCCTTGGCACCCACCTCGGGAAACGCAAACGCCTTACTTCTGCCTCCCTCGAGGCCCTTCCAAACGCCAATTGTGTTCCAATTCGTCCATGTTGGCGCGCCAACCCAGGGCTGCACATTCCAGCCTAGTTCCAACACTACATCTGTCCTATTGCCTAGCTTGCCGGTAATGTCTGTGATCTGGTACTTGGGCTTCTGGTTCTGGAGGTGGAGCTCGCCAATGGGGAATGGTGATGGTGTCTTTTCTTTAGCAGCCGCGCGTTTCTTGGCTGATTGCTTGGGGAGCTTCGACTTGGGGTCGGGGTGTACGTAGTGGTTCTGGTGCCAAGGTGCAGAAGTGGATGCGATGATGGCGTCCCAGATGATGGCTTCCGAGGGGGGCTCTCCAGCGCGGGAGGAGGGGTAGACGGCTTTGAGGTAGACGAAGAGTTGCTTGGTGTTCCAGTTGAAGAGGCTGGTGAGATCTGCGATATATGTGTGAGCGACTCTTCTTGCAATCCACCTGTCCCATAGCGCATGCATAAACGTACCGGCATCCAGGTCGAACTTGATGTGCGCATACTCCTCCCTCTTTGGCGAGTAATAATGCGGCCTGCCTTTGACTACTTGCACATTTCGTAGCGATATGCTGGCGGTGGGGTTTTGTGGTGTAATCAGACTACTAAGCGCAATCACGGTCGCGACTGTGAAAGCCACCGTAGTAAAGAAGCCAAAGACATTCTGCAGCCGCACCAGCGTCGAGTGCATGCTGTATGTGTAAGTGAGCGCGAGGCTCAAGGACGCTTGTGTGGAGATATAAGCGAACTCTTCTGAGGGGGAAGAGACAGGCCTGTTGAAGACGGTTATGTGGACATGCAACGTTTACCCAGTGGTCCTAACACGTATCCGACCTCTCGCGCGGACGTCGGCGCTCAGCCTTACGAGAGAGCCAGGGTCCATTTGGCGCTAGTCCCTCTTGAGTCTACCATCGTTGTTGAACATCTCGGTACATTTACACATTTCGAATCAAGACATGGACAATATATACGATTTTTTGGTTTTCCTCTGGTTGAGGAGAAAATACTTGCAATAGTCACGTGTGCTGCACAACACCCACCCACCCATCTCTCCATCCAGAGCTCCAGGCCGGAACTTCTAAAACGAATAAAACTCCACCTCCGCAATGCCCGTCCGCGCTGGAATAGTGATCGCAATGGGAAATCCCCCATAATCAGGATCTTCATTCGGCATCACCGCACTAGCTCCACTCCTCGTCTCATCACCTCCCAACGTCCTCAGCGTCCGCAGTTTCCCCGTCACCACATCTTCCACGACCTTCTCCTCATTCTTCAAGATGCCATTAAACCTGGTCCCAGATTTGGTCGACTGACCCGTAACCTGGAAGCCCCATCCGATGAGAAGGAAGCGCGCGCCACCACGATGGATCACCATGCCACTGCCCGTGTCGGGTTTCCCAAACACGAAAGCACGCTCAATGGTTATATCCCAATCGCCGAAGCGCTGTCGAATGGGTTTTGACAGATCCTTGTCGCCAGGCATTTTGTCGAAACAAAAGCCTACCGACGAGCTAGGGTTTCTTTGCGCATCGAGCACGAGCTGAGAAACCTGTGCTAACAATCCATAGTGTTTTGTAAAGGGATTGCTCTCGGGCTCTAATGTATCGATGCCGAATGGACTCGCTAGAAGAGCTTCAAATGTCCCGTAAGCTATCCAGATGCGTCTGACACCATACTCGTCTCTTCGCTGTTCTGGGATAAAGAGCACATTTCTGCCATGTCGATACTTGCCACACAGAGTTGTGTATTCGTTGAGATAAATGTCTGGCGCGATGAACTCGAGATTAGGTGCGAAGCGAAGCCAGATGTCGAGGACGTTGGTAGTCCCGCCTCCAGAAGGATAGTCACCTGGCTGGCCGCCTCCACCTACAACTGTAGGAGTTTCGTTGTCGGCATCCTCGCCTGCATAATTTTGCCATACGTTGGTGTAAAGCGGAATTGGATACTCCGCTTTGCCTGCTGCTGCTACTCGATCCACATAATGTGCATAGTGGTATGCCATGAAAAGCTCGTCTGTCCTGTTGCTCTTGCCAAAGACCTCTTCCCAGCTCCCAGACTGCGGCTTCGACTGCGCAACGAACGTCTTGAGGTTAACCTTGAGATCAGCATGCAGGTTTTCATACTCTTCTGCCAGGAATTTGAGGAGATCTTCAGGTACAGGCTCTGCGAAAACGCTGCTAGCTTTTGCGCTCCCGTCTCGACTGTCGAACAGCAAGCCAACTTCGTTTTCGACTTGAACCATCAACACCGTACTGTGTTTCTCGTCAAATTGTTTGATATGCGCAAGCAGCTTTCGAAACGCCTTTGCATCCGCTTCAACGCTCTCTTCGTAAAACAGCGACAGCACATCCGCAACCTCCATCACACCCCCAGCTTTCCGCAGCTCTGCGCGTGGGAACCGCTCCGGATTTGCCTTGACCCAGGCTGGTGCATAAGTAGATCTTCCTAAAAGCGTCCTAAGTCAACTCCTTTTTCTCAGAGTAAGCAAGTAGCGAAGCACCCAACTCACCATTCTTGAACGATCCAAACCATAGCAAAATCAAGTGCAAGCCATGCTCACGAGCACCCAGAATAACTTTATCCAACTCTTCAAAATCAAACTTTCCTTCTTCAGGCTCAATCATTTCCCAACTGACAGACCCAAGAAGCGTATTCACATTTGTCGCAACCATCTTGGGCCACACCTCGCTCATGAACTCTGCCGACGACAACGACGAATTCTGGAGCTCACCTCCCAACATAAGATATGGCTTGCCATTGACGACGAGCTGTTTGGTATTTCCATATTGCTGGAGGTGTGGAATATGCGTATTGGGGGCCATGGTGTCTTGGGACCGCTCAATGAACTTGGCAAATGTAAAGAAGAGCAGTCGGATCCAAGGGTTTTTTGATCGTAGACTACTATAGCTTCTAAAATAGTCAGTTGCTTGAGTAATGTTTTTCCAACAGCGAGTGGAGTCCCGCGGGGCTTCTGCTCCACGCGGGGTAATGCTCACCGAATAGCGGATGGCGATGATATCTACCGGTGCTAAAACCACAGCCATTTGGGGTTCTCCAATGCTCCTCTATTGCATTAGGGCTATGAATGACCAGTGCTCAACTAGTCCCATCCCTTTCAACGTGCTCCCTTTAGTATATTGATTGTCAATGTTCTAAGTGGGGAGCAGGGAACAACACTCGATAAGTATGCATCACCACACCATATCAACATCAGGACTAGCGTCAGACTACCCCATCACCTCCCGGCCTTATACAAGGCGCAACCTCCAACAACCCGCTTTCCCACAGCCACTTCATTCAAGAGAAAACAAACCATCTCTAAGAATTCATCAAACCCGCTAAAAAAAACTCCTATCCCCCAACTCCCTTTCCCAACTTCCTACTTCATTCCACTCCCTTTCTAATCCCAAGCCATCCACATTCCCCTTCCATTTCCCTAACCTTGCACATTTTCTGCCCATATCCCAATCAACACTACCACAAATATCCCTTGGCGTAACCCACAGAACTAGCTGCAAAAAAACACGCTTCCCCATCGTAACCTCAGGCCTAGCCAACTACACAGCTCCGGACTGCCAGACAAAAAAACACGGTGATCCGGACGTACCAGAATGAACCACACTCAACACCACATCCACATCTCCAACAACAAAACTTTCAATCGACCGTGCTATGTGCTACAAAAGCCATTCGATAACGCCCAGCTTACCAACACCTGTCCCCTCAGCCAAACCTCTCCCCTTCCACTCTTTCACTCAAAGCGAAAAAAAGACAACAACAACAACAACTATATCCTACGGTATCCTCTCGTATTAATGCATGCAGAAGCTTTCCCCCCCATACTCCAGCGAGGCGCTTCATCTAAGTCTCACATCTAGCTTACCATATAACACAAGTTTAAAAGAAATCTAAACGCCACGACTATTTCCGTGTCTCGCGTGCCCAGGTTAAGGGGAGAGAGTTGAGCTCAGGACAGCTGTGGTTTCTTTTCTCATAAGATAGAGGGCAGGGATCGATAGTAATTTCGAATATGGCGAGGAGTGGGTTCGTATGTGCTCTACTAGTTTACTATAGCGGTTTTAGTTAAAGGAAGGGGGAGATATAGTACAGTGTATTTAGAAATTTATATGTTGCAAATAGAGAATGTAGAGCGATGCGTAGCTATCCTTGATCGAGCGAGTTACGAAGTGATGTGGGGAAAGTGTGAGGATGGATGTTGGGGGAATGCAAGATGCCTGGTGTAAAGATTACGATGCTAAATCCATCTCAGGTTCTTTTTATGGAGAGTTTGGTCTTGTTGTCATGTCGTTCACGTTTTTCTAACAAGGTAAGTGGTAGTAATAGCACGATACGATCTATCAATCTATTTTTCTACTTTAGGCAACGTATTCTCTTCTTCTCTCCCTTCTTCCCCGGATATACAACCGCTTTTCCTACTCGTGTCCAAGTGCAAATCTAAGCGGCTCCCCTGCCAATTTCCATCCGTGACCTGTAGTGGGCAACGACTCCTTCTCCGTTTAATGTTCGGCGGACTAATGGGTTCAAAGAGACTCCGTCTTTTGCCCGTCACCACACCAGACAGCAGGCTGGAATCATTCACAGTCGAGCTAGCAGCCTCTTGTGCTGTCAGACTCTGTGGGTCCGGGACCAAGGCAGTCACCTGCTCAAAAGTACTTTTGCATGACCTTAATTCGCGGGAAGCGCGTAGGCCCTTAGCCTGAACGCTTTTGTCAGCAGAACCATCAGAAGTTGACCGGTCTGTATCAATCTCTGTGTCTGTGTCAGTGTCAGATTGTATCTGCTGGATCTGAGAACCACCAGACGTCACAGGGGACTCGGCCTCTGTGGGCGAACTCTGCGGCGTCTCTCGCAAAGGACAAGGACTCATCCGTTGTATCATCTTCTGCGTCGTATACCCCGTAACAACAGTCTCCTGAGGCCCATTTCTCACCCTGGCATACTTCTCAACCAACAATGCGACATCTCTCGCATGCCCATCAAGCTTGTCCGCATCGGGCACTGAAAATTTCTCCTGAGCCATGCGCTCCAAGTCTTGCATAGTGACCGCACCCTCCCACGTCCTATCATGGTGAATCTTCTGAACCCGCGGATGACGTAGCATCTCAAATGACGTATGAGGCGACTTGTCGAACCCTCCCCCAAGAATCTCAACGATCAAGGGGTTCCTGAAGGCAACAGTCATACGCCGGCTGTAGTAGTGGTCCCTGAAATTTATTATGTCGAATTCAGAGGTGGCGCCACTCTCATGCAAAGTGGTCTGACGGATATAGCCCTGGATATTCAGGTACTTTGCGTCAAACCTTGGAATACACTTTTCAACGCTCAAAGTAGCGACGACAGTGAACCTTGCCTTGGCCCCTGTCAGTAGGGCCGCATCCCTGTTGACGCAGCATCCTAGGTAAAAGTGTGTCCAGTGTAGAGGCTTTAGATTCGTCTTCGTTGCAGCCTGCGCGTCAAAACTGGCTCCAATCACAGCGAAATCGCCCAAGTCTCGCTCACCGCCCATATCGCCTAAGTAATCCTTCTTTACCTTGATGAAGAAACCTGTTTGACGCTGACCTTGCTCAGATAGCAAGGGCAGATAGGGCGCTTGCAACGGTTTCAGTACCAATCCTTCTTGGCGATCGGCTAGGGTGCGGGCGAATGTCTGTTTAAGGTCTGTTATACCACTCCCTGTCTTAAAATCCAACAAGGTCCACTGTGAGAGCTTGGACCGACCTGGCATGACATGGATAAGTTTGTGAAGAATTTTGCGGCGGTCCTCGAGGCAGTGACGCAAAACGGGCTCGTCATCTACAGTCAAAACATCAAAGAAGACAATCATGAGATGCTCCTGTTGATGAACCGCAGAGCTGTTGAGCGTGACTCTGAAGGATCCTGAGCGTGTGACATACTTGCGAATCTTCGAGAATGGCAGTATCTTCTTCTCCTTGTCGCTGTATACCACCATTTCGCCCGTAACGATACAGTTCTTTTTAAACAAGGAGTCTGGCTGGCCTATACGAAGAGCGTTGCGGATTGTGCCGTGTAGAGCAGTACGATCTGCGGTTGCATCTTTGCCATTCTTGGAGAAGATTCGTAGGTTGCTATTTTCATTTTCCAAATCGACGTGGATCTCACAGTATTCGCCGTCGTATTTGACTTCGGCAGCCCAAGCGCCATCGCCAACAAGCTTAAAACAGTTGCCGAACGACCATGCTTTTAGGAAGGTCGGTCGCCCAATCTTGACGCCGACCCTAGCTTTTAGTCTTTTCGCTGCCTCAACGCGCATGGGTTCCTCTTCCCACGACTCAGGCACCGCCGGATAACAACTAAGTTCACCTTTGAGTACATCAAAGGCTGCTTCGTAGTCGTTCTGAAACGCCAACAGCTCTGGTAACAGAAAGTGATAGTGCCGCGTTACAACTCTTTCGTCCAGTTCAATAATGCAGTAGTCTCGAAGTAGAAGGCGGACTAGCCATTTTGCTTCCCAAGACTCAAGCCTTGTGATGATATTTTTGAGTTCATTGTCGATGTCAAACCCTGGATCACGATTTCTTCTGGTTTTCTCATCCGAGAATCTACAACTGGCTGCCAATTGTACCAACAGGCAGTTAACTCTTTTAATTGTGATGTCTGGTTTGCTGGAGAAGGTACCATCCCAAGGCTTCATGGTGCGTTCGATGTATGCACCTAGGTCGCCATGGGTGCCCGTCTTCCAGCTTTCAAATAGTGTGCGTTGCCCATGACTAAAGGTGAGTAGGCGTGAGAGTTTCTTCGCGAGCAAGGGCGCTTGCAAACCGTACACGCGGTCTTTCCTTCGGTGCGGAAGTAAGATGGAGAGCACAGCCCCGCCATCTGTATCTGGATCGTCGAGGGCAATTCTTTGATTTTGGAACCAGTCCAAAACAACGTGCTGGATGACCTCTTGTTTTTGCTTTGAAGGCGGTTGCGGTCCATTTGTGGAAATATTCTCAATGTCTTGCAATAGGCTACAGATAGCATTGAATGTGAGACTCATAGTCGGTTCTAATGGAGGATTCTGCTGACTGCTGATACTAGATCTTAGATTTAGATTTTGCAGTCCTTAGATGGATTTGACTGTCGATGTCCGGCCTGATGTCAAGTGCGCGTATGTGACTGCGTGAAGAAACGCCGAGCCGAAATGCCGTGGGTGCTGCACTAAGACTATCTCGATCCACCTTATCTTTCAAGATCTAGACACTGAACCCAAAAAGGGTCATGGCCGTTCAGCGTTTACTCTCATCAGTACCCTCATCATAGTCAGGCAAGTATCACCAGGGGCAACACCAACCGTGCCAGAATGACCCTTGACCTAAACGTGGACGCATACACTGAGCAACAACAACGTGACAAAACCACTGGGGTCAAAAAAGGTGAAAATCAAGGTAAATAGATATATTGACAAGCAGGTTTCAATAAGATGGGATGAGACGGAAGAGGAGACGGGCACGCGCTGGGTGGATGCAGGAAATCGCGCTAATGCGGGGTATCACGGGATCTGCCGTAGTGCGTGTAGGTACGTAGATACCAACAGCACGCCAAAGTAGGCAGGCAACCCTAACTCCGATTGCTCAGTCGTGACAAGATTTTCCGGATCTGGTGATAAGAGATGTTATCATGTCTCTATCGTATGCTGTCACCTAACACATAACACGACTTAACAGCGAACGTATGTATGGGCTCGCAGGGAATAGATACGCAAAAGTGGAGATGATGCCTGCCTTCCACCATGGATCGTTACTATAATTCTCTTCGTGTATTAAAACACTGGCATCAAAGCAGCCTCCACCACCGCGTGTAAGAAAAAAAAGTAGATTTCGTGTGTTAGAGTGCTAGAGGTTTACGTATGGACTAATACGCTTTTATAAACAAACCGTATAACTCTATAGTGCTGGCATGTATTTGCATCTCGTCGATATTGCGCTGTCTTGGTGAGAGGGACAGTTTTCTATCCGGGTCTTTTGGTCTACCGAAAGCCGATAAATTGGATTCGGACCTCCGAACAACCAAACGTATTATAAACTGATGGAGCTCGCTCTCTCCAATTGAGCGAAAGAAGAGACATATGTACTAGGGTTGGAACGCGTAGAACCGGGATAAAGTTCATTGCTCGCAACTGGAAATTGAAAGACACAACAATCGTAGATTGGAGGTATATAATCTCTACTCTATAGGAATGGTGGCGGCAGCACATATACTAACAGAGTGTACAGGGTTGAATTGCACAATACCTAGCCAACGAGACAACATTGGAGACCCTCGGTCGGAGGCGTCCAAGAAAAATATCTTGTTCCGCGCGGCGACCACAGGTCTTCACCCGCCGGAAGGCTTACTTTCTTCGTGCTTCGCAGCCTCGAATCTGTTCTCCAGTATTCGATCTTAGCGTATGGTTTCGGCACAACCATTTTACATCGTGTGGGACTACGAACACTACCGAGCGGGCTGCCTGCACACACGGGCATAGGACTGATCGATGGCCTAGGCCTGTCGCTCTACCGGCTGGTCTTGCTCGCCATGTCAGTTGGCTCGGTGGTCAAGCAAAACATCTGGGTCACAACACTATCTAGGGACCCGATGACAGTAGGTGCGGCGGTTGCGATAGCGATGATCAATGCGGTTTCGAATAGTCTGAGCACATATTCCTCTGTCACTTCTATTTCGTCGGCCTCGACCGAAGCGGGCTTTCCACAGCCGGCACTGCTTATTGGGAGCACGATTTACGTAGTTGGCATCTTGACGGAGCTTGTTGCGGGGATTCAGCGCGAACAATTTAAAGCCGATCCAAACAACAAGGGTAAGATGTGTACGGGGAGCCTGTGGAGTTTGGCGCGGTACATCAACTACTGAGGATACACGATGTGGAGAGCCGGATATGCAATGGCTGGAGGAGGATACGGGATGGGTGTCTTGGTCGCAGCCTTTTGGGCCTGGGATTTCAGCAAGCGGGCTATTCCCGTTTTGAGCGAGTATTGCGAGAAGCGGTACGGTGCGCAGTAGGAAGCGTATACGCGGAAGACGCCACATGAGCTAATTCCATACGTCTATTAGGTTGACAATGGCTGCGAAAATAAAAAGCCGTGAATGAAGTGGTTTCGAAAAGATCCGTGCCTTTTGTCGGCCCCAGAGAATTGATCTTTACATACCCGCACCCAAGACTCCACGTGCACAGTCGTTCCATTGCCGTGCTCGCTAATCACTAGACAGAGGACCAAGCACCAAGCTGGGCACACACGAGCCATTGCTCTGCCGGCTGATGCTGACGCGCCACAGTACCATATCTCCAAGGGTGTTTTTGTGCAACAAAACAATGTCCATCACAATCAATTCATAATCACAACAACAGCTTTCACCACCGACATGGAGCAAGCTCCGGATGCTAGCGGGCTGGGGGCCGGATCATCTGACAGACCGGATGCATGCTTATTTCCCAAAGCGGCATCTCACGATAACGATGGCAGTCTTGGAGATAGGACGTCCAGTCGTCGTAGCACGATGCAGGTGCAATTCTCGTTAGCACGGCGTTATCCACGCCGCAAGGCGGCAGTGCCTCTCACACCGCCCGTGAGTGCAAGCGACGCACTACTGTAGCTCGCACGACAGGCCTCCACTACTAGTGGCCTTTTTTCTCTCTTGTGAAAGAAAAAAAAGGTGGTGTGCGATCTAGCATTTAGCTAAGAGATCTGCGGACGTTGTGGCACCTTGATAACCCGAGGGCTTGGGCGCTACAGGCGGTGGCCGTGGTGGTATCAGAGTGGTTTTTCGTGGTGGGGGTGTGAGAGCACGAATCATGGCGTATCGCTAGAGACAGGCGATTGGCCTTTTGGTAAGAGTGCAGCGCATGTTCACCCGAGTCGGCGATAGCATGGGAGGGGGGCTTTTGTTTTCATAGCCGCTAAAAAGACGGCAATGTTAGCATGTGCTGACACATTCATGGATTTTCTGGTTCAAGACTGCAACGCATCCAACGCGGGGTTACGAGCACTCGGACGTCGAGGGTAAGCGATGATCTACAGAATCCTCAGCGTTCAGCTTTTCAGGGTCCTTTTGTTTTACGCGGCGGCTGCTGGCGAGAATGATGGTGATCCAGGATATGGCTGTAAGTAGGCGATTACGGACGCCACAGCAGCAAATTACCAGCGTGCTCGCGCCATTGGCAGCAATTTCCTTCAAATTTCCAGAAATACATGTGGCAATTACCGGCATCTCCACAGAACTAATTATCGATAGGCAAGCAGAAACACATCCAATTTATCGATAATGGTCAGGAGAGGGGTGTGGGGTGTTGCTAGATGGTTCCGCGCCGGCTGGCGCCATTTTTTTTTCTATCGTGCGAGTGATGGAGGTGCGGGTCAGGAATGACCGACAATGATGGGGACGAAGAGCCTCAACAATTTTCTGAACTGGGATGTTTTTCTGGGCAGGAGAGATCATGATCTAAGGATACGGAATAGCTCTAGTGATGTAGAGCGGGGAACGGCTGGTGGTGCATCGGCGTGCATGCAAACCCCACCTTGAGGGTAAACACATGTTGGTTAGCGACCAGGTAGGTGTAGTCGTGTAGTCGTGTAGGCGAGTGTAATGCTGGGCAGTGTTGCGGCAGGCTGCTCATGCGCACGTCTTGTCGAGGGCAAGACAAGCACCTGCAGCTGAAACGCTCTGTTTTGAAGCGGGCCTTGGTAGTATCCCGGCAGGAGGGTGCCGGGGTGATGTTAGCGATGTTGAAGACTGAGCCGGTGCTGGTGCTATGAGGCATTTGACGTTGGCTGAGGTCATGACCTCGACGTAACCTCGTGTCGGCCAGACCGGCAGCTGCTAAGCATGAGACACTGTGTACTTTATGTAGCTATCTACGTACTATGTACATAGAGTAGGTGGTAATACTAGGAAGACGGCCTCTGGTCTGGTCAGGTCAGGTCGGGTCAGAGGTACAGTGGTGCAGCTCTGGGAGCTCGTATGCGACGCGACGTTTAAACAAGGTGGATGCAGCGGAGACGATCATGCAGCAGCAATGCTCGAGCCACGTTTGCCGATGATTCGACGCGGCAAGTGAAAAGGGTACAAGGTGTAGCGATGAGGAAGTATGCAGCAGGCAGAGCAGAGCAGAGCAGCGGCCGGGTCCAGGATGTTCGGCATACAGGGCCCAAGGCAGTAGGTGTATGCCGCCGCCGGACAGGGCCCCGCTCTGCAGTGTGGATGCCTGGGCTAGGAGTGAATGGCATGGTGGTATAGTATGGCGTGTAATTACAACATGCAGCATGGCCATGTGTGAGTGTGTGTGTGGTATGCTGCTACACTACCTCAGCGACAGCCGTCAAGGCGAGTGTGATTCCGGTTTTCAGGCGTTAGCAGGCGTTAGCAGGGCGACTATGGGCTAGGGGGTGTGAGGATGGCGTAGCATGGCAGCAAGGCCTTTCGTCATTGACGGTCGAGTGGGTGGAGCAGGAGCAGGAGCAGGAGAGAAGTGGTTCCCACCCGCCGGCTCACGCCCACGCCCTCGCAGCTCGCCCTCGCCTTTCTAGCGCCGTCGCCGCCAACGGCAAGGACGGAGCGTACCCACGACCAAGATATAGTACGAGACGCGGCGGCTGCCCATGCCTTTCTTTGCCTCTCTGCCTGCACTGTGCCTGTGCTGTTGTCGCTGTTTCTGGTACGACTACTGAGTACTAGTAGTAGATGCACCCGTCGTCCTGCATGCCCGCCTATTCCCCTCCCTCCTCTGCTACTGCTACTGCTGCTGCTACTGCTGCTCGTCCTTGACCTCGCTATTCGCCATTCACCTTCACCGTCACCGTCGCCCCGTGACCCACGTCCGTCTCACTGCTACACCCTGCTTGTCCTCTGCCGCCGTCGCCGTCGCCGTCGCTGTCGCTGTCGCCTCCCACGCTGCCCTCTGTCGACGCCGCTTTGGGCCGCCTAGCCACCAGCCCGTTGCCTCGCCGCCGTGACGTTGGATCCGACTAACTACGAGAGGAACAGACTGCATCTGTAAGTCAGCTTTTGGCGCCATTCTATCTTGCACGATGCCACCTTCGCACCCGCTGCTTGCACGCACTACCCTCGCTCGCTCTGCTTGCAAGCATCAGCCCGCCGCCCTTCTGGGCCTCAAACACCCGCCCGGCCCGTGTTGGCCTGACTTTTGCTTCCTTCTTCCTGTCGTGCTTTGGTACTCTAGTAACCATTTCTAGCTCCCTCGCGCCACCACGAGTCCTGGTATTAAGGGCCTCAATTGCCGCCCGCCACTGCCTCGACTGGGCCTTGTCCATATCGCTGCACCCCTCAGCCTCACTCGTTTCAATTCCGCCGCGGGGTGATTCGATCAATTTCCCCGCTGTCAAGCAACGCCGTCTTCCCCTTCCTGGTCGTGGTTGTCGCCGCTGCTCCGTCTGACGGCCGTATCCCATCAGCATCACTGATTCCTGCTTTCCCATTGCCCCCGCCTCAAATCTCCTCAAATCTCCTCAGATCGTCCGTCGCCCGGAAGCACTGGGAAGCCAGTTCCCGTGCAACTGCAAGGCTGCATCCCACGCTGCTGCAAGCGGGGCGCCAAGCCACCACATCCGCCATATCGCCATCGCCAGCTACAAAATAAACGCCGGCTCCTCTTCGCCGTCGTGCGCTTGGACGCTACCAAAACCATATTGGCCTTTGTGTTTTTTCTTTGCTTTCCCGTGGGCGCAGTCACTCCTGACGTCAGGGCGCTGATTCGTGTTTCAACGCACGCGCGTCGGCAAGCGAGCAAACAGTAGTACCTAAACCCAAGATGCAGGCCGTCATGGCGCAACCCCCACAACCCTCCGCCTACGGGGCCGTCCCTCTGCGCCGCAAACCCGTAACCAACCCAGCCGTAGCAGTGCGACCCATATCCCAGGCCTACAACGACAATCAACTTGGTCATTCACGGACACGAACAACAAGTTCTGGCGTATTTCCAACCCCCTCACCCACTACCGCAAACATGAATTCGCAATACCCAACCCAGTACCAAAGCAGCCTCCGCCGCACTCCCACCTCATCCACTAGCTCTACCAACGGCACCCCCAACCGCTCCAACAGCGGCGCTCTTCGTCGCTCTTCGTCAACGCGTTCGGGAGGCAATTCACCCACTTCATATGTTGCCATGATGCGCAAGCAAAAAGCCACTGTATGGTGTGATCGCGCCCAATACGAAGACCCGCGTATGCTCGCCCAGCAGCGTCAGGCCAAGATGCGAGCAAACATGGAGGTTGCAGGCGGACCGCACCACGCTCCACCGCGCACTTCTACGGGAGGCTCAGGCATGACCGGTGGGGTCCGGTCCAAGATTGGCCGTCATCACGGCTTGCCAAAAGCATCATTGTACGCCCCAGTCACCTATGCAGGATCCGGGGTACCAATGCGATTGAGCGCTTCAGAAGTAGACGAGGGTGACGACGAGGATACAGGCTCAATGAAAAATGGGCAGTATCACCACCGCACTGGCTCCGGCCGCAGCTCCCTAGGTTCAGGTCGCCGTATATCTTACGCCAACCCAGCCGGTCGCATATCCTCCAACAGTACACCGCCACAGAATTCATCTCCTGATGGCGAGCTTGCCGACCTCAAAGAAGAGCCTACTCCTTCGCCTGCCGAATATGACGCCCACGCGCCCAGCGACACTAGCTACTTCCACTACACAAAAACAAACGCGAGTACCGGCAGTGGGAGCAGCGGAGAGCGCAATTTTGGCGAAGTTGGTCAGATGCCTGCGCCAGGACACTTGAGGGCCCCTGTTGTTACAGACAAGAAGGTCAGCAAAGATGATCTGGTCAGGCGAGGTAGTGTGGATGAGCGGACTATGACCATGGGTCCACGACTCTTCGTTGCGAACCCAGACCTCAGTGACTAGCGAACGAGGACAAGAGGCTGTTTATTATTTCTGCGATACCCGAAACAACGATTTTACTACTGATACTGAGCTTCACGCATGAGTACACCATACTAGAGGAGAGCCGGTCATCCCACCAAATGCGAACCATTGTCGGCAGTTTTTTTTCTCCTATTCTTTCGTCCAGGACAACAGCGTTGTCAAGTATTTGTTTTCTTTAGCCGTTACTTCTGTATTTCTGTTTGTTTGAGCATCTGCAAAAGCAGGTTTGAGGGATTGGGAGTTTTGGCTCTTTCTGCTTTGGATACGCAGCTACAAGATGGGGTTTCGTATCGTCACAGTAGTGACTTTTTTCCTTTATCTGTTTGGCTGAGACTCAGCGCATATGGCACACCCTGGTGGTTCGCTCGCTCGCTCATCACCACCACCACTACTACATCTCTGTATATACCACACCACACAACAACCGCCATGGCCGCATCTGCTCCGTTGGCAACGACTGATTGATTACACGCATACATACATACACACACAACATAAGCATAAACACTATACCATTATCCTATTGGCTGCTCATCGCCTCGTTTGCATGCTCGGAATACGATCTGTCCCCACCTGTCTTCGTCATTTGTTTCCATATTAACGTCATCCCCTCGGCGGTGCACCCGCTCGTGCACGGAAGTGGAAGTGGACTCTTGCCGTGCAATGCTATTAATGAAATCATCCGGCGACTTTGCGGCGCATGGATATAGGGGCGGTGGCAACAATTAGAGCTCGCCCGAGCCGAGTCGATCATCGCGCGCGTACCTGCCAAGACGTCTGCCCGCAGCCGACCATGTGCAAGTAAAGGTGGCGAGTGGAAATGAAGCGTGTGAAACCGTGGCTTGTTTGATACGAAGAAGCTGACAGACGTCGGGTAGAATGGTTTGGCCATGGTTGCGATTAATTAGTTTTGAATCAAGATTGTCTGGGTTGGCGGGAGCCGGCCGTGGGTGGGGGGTGGCGCTGGGGATCAGGGTCCAGGGCAGGGTTGAGCCAGGCAAAGTTTGTAAAGAGATCTTTCGATGTTGATTAAAAGGCAAGGTTTGGTAATATACAAGAGAGATCATGGCGCATCTTTGGAGGTGTGAGGACAAACTGAACGCATTGCTTGGCTTTCAATATGCTGTTATTCGCGGGCGGACGAATAGTACCGTCGCCTTTCGCGGCGCGTGTCCCTGCCAAGATGTACGAACATGGTAACTCACCGCAACAGACATTCACCACGTCCGCAATCACATCCTTGCGTGTGGAGGAAATAATTCTCCAGCTCCCCAAATAAGCTTCCCGGAACAGGATACACCATGGTACATGCCAATGGCACTGCGAAGCGTCGCGCGCCCCAGAGAATCTTGAACGATGCAGTCGGAGTGACCAAAAACAAAGATGGCCATGAAAAGACTGACTACACAAGATGGAGACTGAAAGACGACCGTGGATGTCAGACATGGCATTATCTGCAGACTGACGAGGAGATGAAAGCCTGGCCGCAGAGCACGGCTGACAAGTACTTCCTAGGCCTCGACACTGTATGTTTAATCCCCTTCCTTCAGCCACCCCAGTATAGCTGCACTAGAGTTTCAACATCCCAACTGACTGGCGTAGGAACAACCAAAACTCAAGCCTGCAAGGACACCCCTCGAAGCTGCGGATAATGGCCTCTCCTTCTTCTCCCAACTCCAACTCCCGCCAGGCAACTGGGCCTGCGAATACGGTGGCCCAATGTTCCTGCTCCCCGGCCTCGTCATCGTCTGGTATGTCACCGAGACACCGGTTCCAGCCTCCCACGCAATCGAGATCATAAACTACCTCTTTGCGCGAGCACATCCAGAAGATGGCGGGTGGGGACTACATATTGAAGGCGAGAGCACCGTGTTTGGAACGTCTATGAACTACACCGTGCTCCGTCTACTAGGCGTGGATGCCGAAGACCCGAGGATGCGCAAAGCACGAGAGACGCTGTGGAAGCTGGGTGGCGCGCTCAACGCGCCACACTGGGCCAAGTTCTGGCTGAGCGTCTTAGGCGTGACGTCTTGGGACATTGTCAACCCATGTCCGCCCGAGCTGTGGTTGCTCCCAGACTGGGTGCCTCTTGCGCCCTGGAGGTGGTGGATTCACATGCGCCAGGTCTTCCTGCCCATGTCGTATGTCTACGCAAAGAAGTGGTCATATCCGCTAAATGATCTCACCCGCCAATTAAGGGCGGAGCTACTCATGCGGCCATTCGACACCATCAACTTTGGGGCACACCGGAACACGATTTCGCCCACAGATAACTATCATCCTAAATCTGCTTTCCTCAAGGTGTTGTTCTGGTTCGTAGTTGTCATATGGTGGCCCTTCCTTCGCACTGAGCGATTAGCGAAGCGTGCAGAGGAGCATGTACTCTGGCTCATCGAAGCCGAAGATGAGAATACCGACTATTCAAACTTGGGTCCGGTCAATGGTCCCATGAACACATTGTGTGCGTACATCAGAGACGGTCCTGATTCTCACGCCGTCCGTGAGCATCTCAAGACACTCCCAGAGTTCATGTGGGTCAAGGATGAAGGTATGCTTATGAATGGCACCAATGGCGTTCAATCATGGGATACATCGTTTCTGATCCAGGCTGTCGAATCGTGTGGCTGGTCCAAGGAAAAGAAGTGGGAACCTATGCTAAGGAAATCGCTCGAGTTCCTGGAAGACCAGCAAATTCTTGAAGAAACCAGAGATCAGCACGCATGTTACCGCCAACAGCGTAAAGGTGCGTGGGGCTTCAGTACACGCAAACAAGGATACACCGTCAGCGACTGCACTTCAGAAGGACTCAAGAGTGTCTTGATTCTGCAAAAGGACAACCAATTTCCCCAACTTATCAACGAGCGCCGCATGAAAGACGCCATCGACGTCCTCCTCACCATGCAAAACGCCTCTGGTGGCTGCGCATCGTACGAACCCACTCGCGGCAGTATCCTCCTCGAGCACCTCAACGCCGCCGAAGTCTTTGGCCGCATCATGATCGAGTACGACTACCCCGAATGCACCACGGCCGTCGTAACCGCCCTGCACATGTTCCAGCAGCACTACCCAGACTACCGCTCTGCCGAAATCTCCGCCTTCCGCGACCGCGCCGTAGCCTACATCCGCGACGCCCAGCGGCCGGACGGCTCCTGGTATGGCAGCTGGGGCATCTGCTTCACCTACGCCGGCATGTTCGCGCTTGAATCTCTCAAGTGCTCCGGCGAGCAATACGATAATTCCGAGCGTGTACGTCGCGCCTGCCAGTTCTTCCTCGACAAGCAAATGGCTGATGGCGGGTGGGGCGAGACGTACAAGAGCTGTGAAGATGGTGTTTGGTGTCAGCATCCTCAGAGCCAGGTTGTGCAGACTGCGTGGGTCGTTATCGGCATGATTGAGGCTGGGTTTCCTGACAAGGAGCCCCTGCGCAAGGCGGTCGAGCTGATTATGCAGAGGCAGCAGGAGAATGGAGAGTGGTTGCAGGAAGCGATTGAGGGGGTGTTTAATAAGTCTTGGTGAGTTTCTGTCCCCCGCTAACTCCTTTTTCCTTCTTTCGAACGTGTTGGTTTGAACAAGAGCTAATGTGGACAACAGTATGATTTCTTACCCCAACTACAAATTCATCTTCCCCATCAAGGCGCTGGGTATGTATGCCAAGCGGTTCGGAGATGAGGCGATTTTTTGAGAGGTTATGAGGGCGATTTAGGTGGGGAGGTCAAGGTATCTTAAGAAGCGAGGACAGGGATGAGGCATGGAAATGGTAGATGGTATGGAAATGAGTTAAGTTAAATGCAAAATATAATTTTAATGGACTTTCAAACTACGAATTTCTTTTTCCTCATTTTTTACCCTTTGAATCTAGTGGAATGTGTACATTTCTCTTCTTCTTTTTTTTCCCACATGTACAAGTAAAGTATGACAACGGCCTGAGATGCAAAAGAACAGAACCTTCTGAAATGCGGGGTTCCGTCAAGGTATTGTTGTCGCTGTTGTGGCGTTTGCGGCTTGTGTAAGTTTCTTTTCTTTTACTTTTCTAGATGCTGTTAGGACCAAGTACGTTTTGCGAACGAAGATAGTATTCAAGTAAGTATAAATGCATGATTATGCGAGATATACGTGTCTGAAGGATCCGGATTGTGTTATGAGGGGAAGTGTGGTTGTGGGGTAGTTTTGGGGGGGGTTAAGGAGGGTAGGAGTTTGTTCATCTGGCGCAGGGAGGGCAGGGTGGATTTTTTTTCCCTTGTGCTTGGGAAGGTGATACAAACAAAGCCACAATGATTACTTGGTCTTCAAATTGAGCATGTCGTGATTGATTGTGGCCTTGCGTTGCTAAATTGAAGTGCGATAATGTACTGGCGCCGAACAGCTGGTTTGATTCCCAATCTGCAGGACCTTTATCGTTTGTGCATAGGTCTTGATCACACCTTGGGCTAGGACATGATTGCTACCTTTACGTATAACATGAGAGTGAAATACAAGTCTATCTAATACGGCTTAAACCTAGCCTTGTCCTTGTCTTTCTTCTCCTTACGCTTCTTTTTCACCGATGCCGCGCCATCACCTTCGTGCATGTCTGCGCTGTCTGAAATCTTCCATGCGCGAATCTGGCCGTCTTCGCCACAGGTGTATGTAGTGTGTGTCTGGGAGTTCGGGGTTAGGGACATTATATGAAGTTGAAGCAAGGAAAGAGGCGGTGCGGCACTTACGTGTACATCAGTGAAGAGGTCGCGAACGATTTCTTCCCCATGAGCGCCTGCAAGCGAAGTAGCATTTGCAAGATCGAAGGCGTAATCCAAGGGGCCGTTTGTGCCTTTGGTGATTGGTGTGAGAGTGGCTTGTTTCTCGCTGTGTGATACTTAGCTCTTGAAGTTGTGACTGCAAACCTTTTTTGTCAAAACAACGTACCTGTGTCTCCCGGCTGCTACGCATGGCTGCGGGCCAACCCAGCACAAATCAATCACATACTCGCAGCCCAGCTCTTCTCTCACGTCACCACACACTTTGGGCGCTGGCTCCTCTTCGTCCTCTTTTTGGCTCTGTAACGCGTAGAAACTTACCGTCTCGTCCGTGCCAATGGTGTAAATGTCTGTGCCGGGATACAGGAAGCCTGCATGGGCAATGGCAGAGCCGTGGTTGATAACTTGGTACAAGGCGTCGTCTTCATCTACCTGGGTGCTGTCGAAGACGTTGACGAGTCCATCTGTGCTGGATGAGAGAAGCAGATTTGGGAGGGAAGGGTGCAAGGAGAGGTTTGTCACAGTGTCTGTGTGTGAATCTATGTAGGAGTGTAAGGGTGCTGAGATATTGCGCTGGTCCCTGGGAATAACTTAGTATGACCTGAGGGCTGATGAATCGAAGACATCATGGGAAAATACCAGATGTAGACTGGGGAGCTGTTGGGTCCGTCTTCTGGGTTCTCAACACCGGCTGCGACAAAGTTCTTCTGAGCATCGCATACCAGTGCTGAAATGAGTTTGTGTGCTGCACCGCTCGTCAGCTGCTGGCCCATAAACCTGGAGTATATAAAACTAACGGCTTTCGATTTGCAGAACTCTTTGCTTGCTTCGCTTATCCCAGAATTTGACCAATCCATCTCTTCCTGCAGTCGCGACTACGTTGCTGGGCGCATCATTTGCTCGTTCTAGGCACGTGATGTTGTCGTGGGCCTTGGCGACGTGACCATCAGGTTGTAGATCTGCTGTTAGAAAGCGGAGAGAGTTGTCTGATGATATCAAGGCTAGTTGGTCTGTAAGAGAGTAGGTAAGAGGGTCTTGTCGTGGCGATGTGGAGATGATCTTGTAAACGTATGAGCCAGCTGAAAACCCGGCGTCGGTGCTGACAATTTCTCTAAAAGGCGCCATATGGAGAGAAGCCAGAACAGGTATTTGATATCGCCAGGGTCGCAGCGAAGGTGTAATTGTCACGGAAGATGAGGTTCGATTGAATCAAGGTAACGAGAAGAAATTTTCACAGCAATGAGGGCAAGGTCTTTGCCTCACTCAGGTCCAGTGCACATCATGAGTCCCTGTTATTCAGGATCGCAATTGTAATATCTCGGCTGCGATACCAAGGCCCATTTCAGATGAACATATTCCCTGGAATTATCATAGGTAGTAGACTGCCACACCGACGTAGGCGCGTTCTGACATTCAGCGCAGAAAATGCCAGCACTACTCATCGCATCACGTTGCTTCACAGCCAGCGATACAGACGCCATCCAAGTAGATGGCAACATCACCAATACATGACACATGTATGTAGCCTTGATATGAAACTCGTGCAGACACAGCTTTCGTCGACACAAGCGATTAATACAGGCAATCCCTCTCCGATCCCTCCAAAAGCCCCATCCACTGACATAACGCCAGCAGACAAAGTAGGCCGTCACTCCTGCAGTTCAGCACGTCAAGCGCTCATTGCCGGCGATATCGAGGTTCGTTGGAGAAGAGGAAGAGCATGGCGGGCGCACGCGAGAAAATATCGGGTGTCAGCGAAGCGAGTGACTAAGCAGCGTAATGCCGACCAGCTGATTGGCCAGACGGGGGACCTCGGGAATCGGGAAGATTTGGGCTGGCGAAGGGTAGCACGTGTATTGACGACGACATCATCCACCCCTCAACTACCTCTCGACCTACAGTCAATTGCTATCGGGACACACCACCATGGCTTCTCAGCGCATTTTCCAGCTCGGCCTGCGACGCGCAGCTGCGCCAGGCCTGAGGGTGCAGCCTGCAGGACGCATGGTTCAGCGGAGGTATGTCATAGCACCCACAAGAGCACCACGACGAAGCTCTTCTCAGCTGCCCGTCCACACCAAGAGCCATAGTAACAAAAGAATGTAGACTTGCAGCGACCGAACATGCTTCCCAGTCTCAAGCTGCCGAGATCCTCGCCAAGCAGCGCGTCAACCGTCCAGTCTCACCCCACCTTGCCATCTACAGGCCCCAAATCACCTGGATTGCCTCAGGGCTCAATCGTATCACTGGTCTCACCCTGTCTGGCTCTCTTTACCTCTTCGGAATCGCATACCTTATTGCGCCCTACACTGGATGGCACCTCGAAACGCAGTCAATGGTCGCGGCCGTTGCTGCTTGGCCCGCCGTGGTCAAGGCTGGTGTTAAGACTTTCTTCGCACTCCCCTTCTTCTTCCACTGCCTCAATGGTGTCAGGCATTTGGCTTGGGATATGGGTGTTGGCTTCAAGAACCAGCAGGTTATCCGTACTGGCTGGGGTGTTGTTGGATTGACAGCCGTCTCGACCCTTTACTACGCTTTCCTGGCATAAACGAGCAGTGACTGATTTAGACCAAGATTGGTCTTGAAAAGAAAGGTTGGTTAGGAAGTGGCGATGGTTGGAATACGAAAGGCGGTCGGACTCTGGAGACATCAAGCAACAATGGGAACAGGAGTGGGGCACATCCAGGGCGACAGTGAGGAAGCCAACATGTATTATGTATATTTTGAATCGAACATTGTATGTGCAGCCACATGCGAGCAAGTATGAAGAGCATTTTTGTTTTGGTTCCCATGTTTCTTCGTTAATTGAGGGACTCGATTCAGTTAGAATCTAGTACTTAAGCATTGCGGCATGGAGCAAGCCTATTGTACTCCTCGCTAGCCCCACGGCACGTGATTACGTGTCGGGTGTGCATCATCCAATTGGCGCGTAACCGTGTCGGTTGGATCCGAGCGGGAAAGGCGAAAGCCAACACCATAGTCGTTTGAAGCCGCGGTTTGAGATGCGTTGTCGCAATGGAGGAATCACAGGCCTCCACGGTGCTCGGTGAGGACTTGTATGATGTGAGCTCCCGTCTTGCACATGCATTGAGTGATGAATAGCGCGACACCTAACCCCGGTCGCCGATCATTCACGTCGCTGAACTGACGCCACTTTCAGGATCCATCTCAGCTCTCCCAGGCCCTCCGGCAGCGGGCCTGCAGCGACAGGCCATTCTTCTTCACCACCTCGACCGAGAGCCAGCCACCGGATAGCCACGGTCACAGCCACAGCGCCGCACCCTTCTTCGATCGCGGTGTTTTCCAACGACGCGCCGTCCATACGAACCATGCGAAGCCCGTTCTGCCCAAACATTACAGCGCACCCACGATCACAGGCAACCCAAAGGAACAGGTGGCGATACCAAAGATGTTCAGCTTCAATATGACGGATGCGCCGGGGGATACGCAGCCAGACAGCCAGATGCTCAAGACATGGACGAGCGGAATCTATTCGACGACCGACGCCAAAGATATTCCCAAATCGCTGTTTATTGAGCATGGTGACGACGATGGTGATGATTCACCTACAGACGAAATGGATGTTGTTGCATCGAGCCAGGACCAGCGCATCCCTACGCCTACAAGCCCTACCGTGCTCGACGCCGACGAACTGGGTGACTTTGCGCATAACAGCCTCGCACCCACAAGTCCGCTCAAATTCCAGACACCCGCATTGGCAGGCAGAACGAGGGGCAGCTCAGGTCCAATGCCTAGTTCAGCATTACGGACCAACACGACGCCTGGCACCGGCACTTCTGCAAACTTATTCTTTCCAGCGCTGAGCCATGGAGGCGAAGGGGTTGCACAGCACATTTCCCTTACACAGGCCTTCAACAATACCCAGGCACCCACTTCGCCTGTAATAGGTGGAGGTGCAACTGATGACGTTATATTTTCACGCCCTTCTCCAAACTTCACGCACATACGACACTCGAGTCCAATACTAGCGTACTCGAGTCCAATGAAAACTACCCAACCCGAAACCCCGAAATCAGACCCCGTAGTACGATCTTCCAGCCAGCCACGTGCCGAGTACGTCACAATGAAACAGTCACAGGAAAGAAGGAAACTATCTGTAGGAGATGAGCATGGAGTCCTCGTGGAGCAAGACAGCTGGGAGGAATTGTCTCGCAAAGTGCGGGCCAAAAAAGCAAGAGAACATGCCCATCGCCAGGCGGCCAGGTCCTTGTCCAGCGTCTCAGCGCCAACCCCTGTGTTGTTGCGATCGACCAGGGAGCGCACAATGAACACTGATTATCCGTCGCCCGAAAAGTCGAAGACATCGCGAAGCAGAGTGCATAGCGGAGTGGAGGACTATGACGTGACAATGGATGAGCAGTCGCAACCTGTTACGGAAAATGAAACGAATGAACACAATACAGAAGACCCCGTCGATGAATCATCACAGCAGGTGCCTGATACTGCACGGACTGCGGGGAGACATAACGATAACAACGTGCAAGTCCCCAAAACCTCTTCGCATCCTCACTGGACTCCCTCAGGCTCACTTTCACGGGCCTCCTCTCAACCAAATACACAAGCTTCATTGATGCACCGAGAACACCAACTACAAGAAATCGGATTGCTGCACAGTCTCCATCGATCATTCCAACCGCAAAGCAGCAGAGAATCTGTGGCCGTGATGGACTCTCAGCCAGATGTCACTGCAGATTTCGATAGTGTCCCACGGCCGAAATCGCTACGCTTTCCTTCATCACCATCAACAAACCAATACAGCATAAACCAGACAACCATGGCTACCAAGACGGGATATACAAGCCAGGTCGTTTCATCTTCCATACCTCCAATGCCATCCAAGTCGAGTAGCGCTGAAGATGACGTGACACCCGAGGGCGAGGAGCGGGTACCCAGCAGCCCGCCACTTCTGCCTCCTGATGATGCCGAGGCTGGAGATGGAGATGTGGAATACGATGAACATACGTACGATGAATACATAGAGGGAGTTCCAGAGCAAGAAGGGTTGTTATCCCCAACAATTGATGGTGGTACAGCCATGGATGAGGAAGACGATCTGCCTCTAGCAAAGCAAGGGCCTGTAGGTGAAGACAACATGATTGGAGATCAAGGGACGTATTCAGACAAAGAAGAGTTGGATTTGGTTAAGCCGGCAGAACCATACGTGGAAATTGATCAAGTATCAGAGACTTTAAATCCTGGACACAACGTGCACAGTAACAAACTACCTGGACCACCACGTATGCAGCGTCAGGATACCATTCCAGAAACAGACGCACTTGAGGAGACGCAACCCTCGTTCTTCGCGATCCAGAACTTAGAAGAAGTCGTAGAGGATGATACTGTTGTTGAGAACGAAACGAACGGCACAGGTCTTCTTCAGACGGCTAGAGAAGACCGTGACGGATCTCCTTTCAACCTGCCAGGACCCATCAATTCAAAAGACAACAGAAGCGATACAATTCTGGAAGGTGACCGCATCCGGTGTTTGGACGATATCTATAATCTTCCCGAGACTCAGCATTCAGCAAATGAAGAAGATGTGGAGATGCCTAGACTGAGCGGGCTGGAGGATGATGACGGTGATGTCTTCATGCAGCGGTCTTCACCAGCTGCGCCATCTGCGAAGCGGCGCAGGGTTACATATACTGATAAACGTAAAGCCTTCCGAGATTCGCCGAGAGCGACAACTGATACGGAGTCGCTTTCAGATCCTCCTCCATCGCCTCATCTCGACCAAGTTCAGCTAGCACTCGAGGAGACCCAGCCAGTCATGCTGACTCACGACCATGAAGAACAGAGTGCGCTTACAATGGTCGATACACAACAAGAAGCGCGATCTTCCTATACGCGAACGACCTCATTGAAGTCCAAAGTTCTGCCCAAGCCTTCCAGGCCTCGTAATCAACGACAAGGTGCATTGAAATCGGTCTCAAAAAAGCTTTTACGAACCATGTCTTCACCTGTACAATTGCCTACAAGATCAGGGGGGTCTGCTCGTGCTCGGACTAGCAGCCCAGTTACGCCTACGAAGCCTCGGGAAGCTATCGCGAAGCAGTCAACTGATATTGACATGGCCGATGTCGGCAGCCAAACAGCCATGCCTGTTAGTTCTGTTCCCCAGCCTGCCAACTTCGAGAAAATGGACGTAGATTTATCCCAGAGAAGTACGACTCCACCTGAAATTGTTGTGCCAAATAGGGTTTTCGCGTGCTGGCCGGGAAGCCACTATTACCCTGCTACGTGTATTGGTCGTGCAACAGCTCGTCAGCTTCAGATCCGTTATGATGACGGTAACATTACATTCATGGACGCGGCACATGTAAGAGCACTAGACCTTCGCAAGGGTGATCAGGTCAAGGTGGATGAGCCAGGTATGAAGAAGAACACGTACATTGTGGTGGGCTTCAAAGACAGGATAAATGATCTTGGCGGCGAAGAGTTTCCAACTACTGATCAGCGTGGGCACACGACAGTCGTTCTGGATGAGAGACCAAGGGAGAGTTTACCACGGGCTAAAGCACTTCAACCATCTGCGCATATCTCAGTACCCATGGCAAGCATCTATCTGACCGCTTCGCTCTGCAAGCGACTTCGCGATCGATCCTTTGCATTGTCATCGATGATCTCGCCAACCAAATCAGTCTCATGCATAGGCACTCCTATTGCAGACCCTTTGACTACTCCTTCATTCACTCGACGCGGAACGGCAGTGTTGTCTTTTCTGAAAGATGTTACCACGCGAGCTGCTTCTGTAGCTTCGACAACCCGATCTAGCAGCGGTGTATTCGCAAACATGGCTTTTGTAATCACATCCACGACAGCGGATGTGGACAAAGACAGCGTTACCAGAATTATCAAAAGCAACAATGGCCAGGTACTAGAGCACGGCTTTCACGAACTTTTTGACTATGAGTTAGAGGAGGCCCCACCATCTTCTGAAAACCGCCGGAGATCAAGTTCTACTTTCGAGGGATCTAATGGCCTGGTACTCAAGCAGGCATACAAGGACCTAGGTTTTGTTGCACTTATTTCGGATGCCCACTCTCGCAGCACAAAGTACATCCAAGCTCTCGCCCTCAACGTTCCGTGTTTGCATGTTCGTTGGATTCACGACTCGCTCAACGCTTCTCGCGCTGCCCCTTTTACACGTTACCTCTTGCCCGCCGGTGTCTCAAAGTTTCTCGATCCAAACGGTGTCATCCGCTCACGCACAATGGCCCCCTACGATCCAGCCAGCGAGGATACCACTTTTGCGCAGATAATCCAAGGCCGCGACCTGCTTTTACGTGACCAAAATGTCCTTCTAATAACTGGCAAATCAAAGAAGGCAATCGAGAAACGCCAACCGTTCTTCTTTCTCTCACATGCCCTCGGGTCCGCAAACGTTGGTCGCTGCGCCGATGTAGCAGCTGCATCAGATATGCTTGCCAATAGCAAGTGGGACTGGGTTTATGTAGACAATGACGAACACGGTGTCACCGAGGCTGCGGCTGCGTTACTCGGCACAGAGAAACCTGCAGCTGTAAGTGGCAAGTCTAAGAAGGGGGGCAAGAAGAGGAAGAGAGACGTTGATGGTGAAGTTCAAGAAGAACTTTTCATTAAGGGAGATATTGGGGGCATAACTGTTAGGATCACTTGTGCAGAGTTTGTCATTCAGAGTTTAATTCTGGGTGCGCTGATCGAAGAGTGAGCTGTCTGTCTTTTCTTCCTTCTTTGTCGCCCTTTGGTGTATGGAGTAGACGGGCCTTTTCTTCTTCTTTTGTCTATTTTCTACGAGTGCGGTTTGTGTCTGATATGAGTGATTTTGGCGTTTTATTTTCTCTTCTCCTTTGAACAAAAAGTGAGGGTGCATGAAGGCATTTGAGATGTGCTCTAGGCGTGAGAGTTCATCTCTTTTCTTCACACTATATACTGTTCTTTTCTTCCATGTACTATTACCACCACATAGCATGACAAACAGTCGGCTTCTTGATAACATTTCATTGCTTCTGTCGCTTCTCTGGTATCGTCCTAGTGCACAGGACTAGTTCCATGTCCTCACCCGTATAAGGAGAGCTTTAGGGGTGACAGTAGAGACAGCGGATATAAACTATTACAGGAACCTGTCCCTCTTGCCTATTGCTGTGCCACCTTCCTCCTACATGCCCAGTGAATGCAGTCTTGTTTCCTTCTGTCGTAATGGGAGTTGTAGTCTCATAAATCTCTATACATTATAGCATCTGGCAATACTCGGGTTACACTCGCTACTCTTTCTACAGCTTCTCAGTCCCAATTTCTGTTTTTCCTCTTGTTTTTAGTCACACCCACTTGTAGTATACAACAATAGAGCTAGTGTGAAAAAAGACACATGAGAAGAAAGGATGTTGCAAATACCTGTATCCCAGTACCCTTGCCGAGCATACAACATCACTAAACAATACATTCTAAACTAAACACAGTGCTAATAAATTCTCTTTCCAATTTCATATTCTCCATGTGCAAAAATCAATGTGACTAGATACTACTCAGAGGACAAGCAAAGAGTAGCAAACCCAAGCAGGGCACAAAACCCAACATCCCATCTCCCCTCTCCCCCCATACCCACTTATCCCACAACCTCCTATCACACCGCTCTCTCTCCCTCGGCACCTCGGCGCTTCGGCGCCCAAAGTGCACAAAACGACCAGTGCCACCCAACAACCCCTCATATCGTCAAAACTACCAAAACGAACACGAGTGCGTCATCATCCCAGCCTAACCGGTCCACTAAAACATGTCATTTATCTACACAACCTAGAGTACTTACGTACAACCCTACATAACGCACGTCCATACTCCAAGAACTAAAAAACCTGCACCTCGTATTTACCCGCTTCAAATCCTTACCCTACATACACGTATACTTGTCAACAGATATATGTACACAACAGATGTACAGTAATATCTTATGTGCAACAATACGTACGTCAAGGAAACACAAGCTCCGCAATGTATACTACAAATTCTTCCAAGTAATCATAACTCTCATCAACCTGTTCTTTTCCTTCTTAAGGGAAACCGCCACTTGTACCATCTCTAGCGTACATACAACCTTTTGATATTAACAGGCGCCTTGAATCAGATAACGACTATGTATGGTAGGAACAAAAAACGCCCGCATAGGGGCTAGCTAGCGGGTAAGTTATGGTCAATGCCGGACTTTCTCTCTCTCTATCTCACTCTCACTCACACCCAGGAAATAGAGAATACGTAAGTGAGTTAATAGAAAACAAGGGTCAATGAGCATGATGGCCAATACGAATAAACGGCCCAGCCAAACTAGCAAAGACCCTTGAAACAAAGGTAACGTAACTTTTTCATCTGCCATCTTCATACTTTTCATAATACCTTCGTATTTGCCAAATTAGCTGCTCCAACAAAGGGGATCCACAATGACCGCTAAAATGTATAGAGAGATAGGCAAAACAGGTTAAAATATCGCAGTAAATTTCATCTTTAACCATGGCTGCAATCACACAGACAGTCTTACCCGCTCCCCCCACCCCCACCCCACTTTCTCAGTCAACAATCTCTCTCTTCTCTTATCGTTGGAAAAAAGGTTTCCCCGAATAAATTCAATCATCACTGTTCCTATCATACATACGGTAAACCCTTATATTCTGCCTGAATAGCACCCAACCCAACGCCAAGCCGGCAGGAAGAAGGGGGATGAGAGAAGAGAACTTAACAGAGCAAGGGTCAATGTGGTATAGTATAATGACCTACAAATAGACGTTCGAGAAGCCCAACGCAAAAAATATATGCAAGGTCCGCCTTCCCGCTCGGGGCTTTTTTTATAAACAAACCAACGCACACACAGGGTTTCTAGAAACGATCGGGAAGGTGAGGCGTGTACTTTAGCCTCTTTTTTGTCTCTTCCCATGTCCCTTGCGTTTTCTGCAGCCGGAAAAATAGGGAAAATTTTATATTCTAGCGAGGTTTTGTCAACAAGCTCGGACGGTAAGAAGTAACGGACGGGAAGAAATGTTCATGGGGAGCTCGGCAGATGCAATTTGTTCCGTTGCCTGCTTCGGTTGGCAAATAATTAAAGAAGTCCGTCAGGATCTTCCCGCAGGTACATGGCCCGCTTCGGGGGTCTCGAAGGGGCGACTGCTTGTTTGAGATTTGACATGTGAATCCTTAAGAGCAAAGGCCTTGTGAACCTACTCCCTGTCTAGACGCCAACACCAGCTGCCGGTCCGCCTCGAGGCGGCGCGCAGACACAGGGAGCAATTTTAGGCACCCATTACCCTTGCTTGTCAAAGCGCAGCAGCAGCTAGGGATGCTCGGAGCCGCCCTTGTCACGTAGATCGACGGCTTCTGTCAACCCTACATACCTACAAAGCCTCCATGGAGAATTCAGATGCTTTGCCGACGTACAACACGATGTCTTGCATTGGCTCTCATGCGACGTCAATGTAGCGCTGACCCGATGCTTCCGCCACCTCACAACCGACGTATGAGAGATGCGTACACGAGCTAGGAGATCCCTCTCTGCCAAGTTTGTTCATTCGAACAACCGCACTCGCGTGACAAATGTTGGTCAAAATGCAGCCACACGGCGCAGCAGGAAGGTCCAACCGGCTGTGTCGTACGGCGTCCACTCCTTCGAATTTAATACGCTCAACAAGGCAATCGGTTAGTAGACATTCGGTACATTACCGCAAAAAGCAATACTTGTCGACTCGGCTTTCAATACCGCCTTTGTGTCCCATACAAGAAGACCCTTGCACTGGCCTAGCCGTGCCGTCCGAGTACGCGCGGGGTATCTTAGTGTGCATCGAAGAAAGTTAAAAGCAAATTAGCTTTGCAAGCGTCGGTGGCACAGCAAACAGTGATGGTGTGCTAAAGCAGCGTTGGCAAACACCGTAAGAATATTGGCTGTCATATCGAGGTTGACTCGGTCGGTCGCTGCCACGTGCGGTACTTTGGAAATGTAACGTAGATTGCCCTGGTACAAGTACATACACCGACTTGTACTGTAGGGTTGATGAAAGGGGCCCTTGCACGTTGCCGCACCGTCGTAGGAAGGCGCATTGGCAACGAGCATGTACTTCCATCTGTGGTGATGTGTGCAAAAAGCTTCATCGGACCCAAGTACGAATGCGAGCCGTACGTGGATTTCCATGGAGGATCTGTGCTGTTTCAGTCTAGTGAAGGTATAATTGATCAAACCTAGTAGAGTTGGATGGTTGCGTGTTATCCATCGGAGGACACGGCTGCTGCTTCGTATGTTGTACGCTAGTACTCTAGAGTGGAAGCTTTGAGCAGCGGAACACCACCCATCCTTGGAAAGATACACAACCAACAGCTCCATGGACAAGAGCAGACAGGAGCGCATTGAGAAACACGGCGTACCTGCAGACTGGTCTCCTGCATTGTCACTGGTGTGTAAAACTGGGCTCGGTTGTCATCCGACGGACAATATACCCATTTCATTTAGGTCGATATTAACGTCCGTGTCGATCCAAGCTTACTGTAAGTTAGTAGTGCTTGTACGATTGACACATCAAAGCACGGGACAAGTAGCATTAAATATGTAGAAGTTTGTGCTAGATTAGTATCAGATCAGTCCCGAGGACTGATCTCTCATGTGCGTGGAACTGTTGGCGAACATTGCGATATGGAAGGGAAAGCAGCAGGGGTTGGTGTGATGATGCTCACACCGAGGCACGCAATGTACCTAGGCCCGTTGTGATCTCGGATCTTTGCGGGCGGACCAGGTTCATGGATCGAAACTCTTGTGCCAATCTATTACCTGACAAGGGTCAGCGGAACGGCAGTGAGGTGGCCTGAGACCCCCGTTCAACCGTCAAGCGACATACCCTGGATTTGTTGAATGAAGGATTTTGGCTGCACAGTTAGTCCTAAGCATGTCCGTCGGTGATGCACTCTGGCGTAGGCCTAGGAATGTTTTGATTGAGCCGATACGGGTTTTATGGGAGCTGAAGGGTATTTTGCTTGTATGTATGTTCGTTGTGCTGGTCTTGCACCTCAACAATGCAAGATGTACAAACCAGAGCTGCAGAGGCTCCATGTTTAACCGGGGAAGCAGACAAACTCAGTCTGCTCCGCTGTGGCAGAGTTGACAGTCAACGCAAGGGCGAAACATGCCAGGATTGACCTTGCGTGGGCTCGAAGAGACAGCGGCTCTCAAGACTGTGGATACGGGTGCGGCTACTGGCTCGTTTCAGCCACCAAAGTGGGCGGCATGATTGGGTAGATCCGAGTGGCGGCCGGAGAAGAGACTGGGCCGTCAATCTGCACGCCATACATGGGTACAGGGCTTACCTTCTCTAGCGCTTCGACAGATTGATTGCAGTGCTCGTTCATCAAGGATGCGTGATCTGCAGTCAGGGGTGCAGCATCAAGATGACTTTATGCTGACGAAAGGACAACGAGAGGTCGAATGTGCTAGCTGTGTGTGGACAGTATACGACCGAGAAGCGCAGCGTGCATGCAACATGGACAGGCAGGGGGTGTGTGAGAGGGTGAGGAGGTGCAGCGTCAGTTCAGCCTGACAGGAAAAGACGCCGAGACGCATCAGGGCTAGCGTCTGATACCCCGCCCCCGCCTTCCTCCTTCGGCGAACCCTGCCCAAAAAATTGTTTGCACAAAATTATCGAGCAGACATCCAAACGCAGCGCACAGCAAACATGGCAGGCCTAGATGAAGACACCATAGACGACATCCTCTACCTCGCGCGCACAAATGAGGCAACTGAGCTCGATTCGTTTCTCTCCGAACTGTCAGCCAAGGCCAAGCAGTCCAAGGCCGAATTACTGACCGCGGCCATCGATCCGTATTCTAAGAACAGCGCACTGCATTATGCTGCTGCCAACGGTCACAATGGTACTGTCCCAGAGCATTGATACTACACTGCCAAATCTGACCCGTTGCCTAGACGTCATCAAATTGCTCTTGTCGACCAGCACGGACAAGCCTCGCCCAGAGTTCCTTAATGCAGTCAACGAAGCAGGAAACACCCCTCTCCACTGGGCAGCGCTGAATGGCCACCTTGAAAGCGTCAAACTTCTCATAAATTCTGGTGCCGATGTTACCATTGTGAACCAAGCAGGCCACGACGCCGTGTACGAGGCAGAGATTAACGACAAGAATGACGTAGTTGACTGGCTGCTTGGCGCCGTTGAAGAACTGGAAAAGGGTATCGGCCAGACCGGTGAGGGGTCGGCCGGAGAGAGTGCTGACGAGGATATGGGCGGTGTCAATATGGATAGTGCAGAGGGCGATAAGACATCCCCACAGCAGACAGTTGGGTCAGCGGTGGAGAATGCCCGGCAACAGATGGAGCACTTGAATACCCAGAATAGCATGGCAAAGGATGATTGAGCAGCCGAAAACTGTTGCCGGCAATCAACGTGCTTTGCTTGCGATCTGCCCGTTTGCAAGGAAGCGTATATGCTGAGTATGACGGGACGCCGGTGCAGCAAGCATATTGCTGCATGGCATGGTCTGCAGTTAGCACGACCGCGTCTGTGTCGCACATGATCAGAGCTGTGGTGCTAGTAGGACAGGTTGACGACTATGCGTGCGGATGATAGACAGAGAAAGAGAGAGAGAGAGAGAGAGAGAGATTTTAGACCGAGAGTGTGGCAGACGGATTGTCATTGCATCCTACTCTAGGATAAGCACTACAGCGAACAAGACCGCTTTTCAGTCTTTGACATGAGTTGCAGCCCGAGCCTCTTGCTCCTCGTAATGGCTCTATAGACACCTCTAGACGAAAGAATAAGGAATGGGATTGCTGTGATCTGTCATCACTTGCTCGAGCAGGCGCTGAGAGCGTGGGCGTGCCCGTGCAGGATGTGTATCGTTGGTGGCGCGACGCTAAACAAACAACTTCAAACGTAGCGTGGGCTTTCTTCCAGAAAAACGTGTCATATCCATGAATCAAAGGTACAAAGACCAAGCAAGTGTTAGGCCCTACCTGGGAAGATGGGTGCAACTTGATCACGTCAATGGCGTTGCCCATGCCTAGGTCGCATTAGTGGACGTATTGACTTTGTCGTCTTTTTTCTTGCCTTACCGCCCATGCGTTCAGTCGGAGCGGAGCCAGGCTTTGCGCTTCTCTTCTTTCTTCTCCTTGCGCCTCTCGTTGTACTCCTTGAGTTGCTTCTTGGAGAGAGTTTTTGCGCGGCGCTCTGCCTTGAGACTGCGGCCGTCGTGGCTGTTTGCAGCGGCATCTACGTCGAAGAAGGCATGCATTTGCCTTTTGCTTTTATTCTCGTCGTTGTGGAGCTCCGGTCCTTGGCCAGCTTGTTGGAACTTGCCTGTGAAGCGGTTAAACTGAGCGGTAGCTGCGTAGTCATGTCCCGCTCCGTATGGTGCGTTGAGAGTGGCAGCAGCAGCCGCTTCTGCCTCCTCCTCTTCCTTGGTGGCTTCCCTGGCGTAGTCTGCGTTAGGATCGTAGCTGCCATGGATTGCGGGATTGTATCCACCCCACTTGCGCCGGGGAGGAGAACTAGTTCCAGGCGCACCAGCGGTTGAGGCTATGGCGGATGAGCTGCTGGCATAGTTTCTGTCGAGTTCACGTATTAGGCTAGGAAAGACAAACGAAGACGATGATAGTTAGCAAACCTGTCGTACGAGCCATATGTATACGTGGTAGCCTCTGGTACGCGGGGGTTTTCCCACTGCGAGACACCCGTCTTGCGATTGTAAAAGTACCAGGCGCCGGCGTTGTAGTCCCACTTGCTCTCCCAGCCATCGTCTTCAGCATCAGGAACGGGCTCGTCTGGGAGCGGAGGCGCGCTGTCGTCATAGGGAAGCGGAGCCTCAGCACCCGGCGCGTAGCTTCCGTCGCGGTTGGGTGCGACCACGCTGGCAGCCTCTGGGGTACTGGAACGGCCGTCACGGGGCGGCGTGGTAGCAGCAGCTGGCGGAGACTTGGGCGCCTTGTCCTTGTCGCCGTGCTCAGGGGCCATGGCAAGTGTTTACTGTGCGCTCGGGCGCGATGAAATAGTCTGCTACGTCAGAATTTATGTATGCTTCATGCACGCTGTGGCGGCGAAGATGCGAACAGGAAGGCGACGACGGGGGTTGGGTGGTGGTGGTGTTGGTGTTGTTGTGCATGCCAGACTGGGTCGCGGCTGCAGAGATTCGAGGCTAGCTTGGCATGCACCCGCTAGTCGCGTAAGCAAGCCGCTAGCGGCCATGTGACCGGGGCACTCACTCCCGGCGACGCTCGTGTGGATGCATGTACACTACTAAGCGGACGTCCTATTCCTAGAGCAGAGCATTATGCTGTCTGTACGTACCGTATATGTACGTACACTCCTACTACTGCTGCTGCTACCCCAGCATCGCCAATGACTCGCAAGCCGCCTCGCTTCAGGCCACACTCAACGGCGATCCGCCTGTGCCTGGCTTTCTCGGTGTCGGTCCTTTGTCTCGAAATCCACGGTGTGAGCGCGAGCGTCTTGTAGTCCTCAGCATGTAGGCGTCATCACAGGCCAAGCGGGCCACGACACCCGTCCCTAGATCGACATTACAGCAGCCTCACCCACCTGCACGCCATGTGCACGGCGTACGCACGCTCATTGACGGAGCGGTACTCTGTGACAGCATGCTACCATGTGTCAAGCCATCAAGGGCTCCCTCCGGGGCTTGCTCTGATTATCTACGCCGCCCAGCGCCCCAGCAGAGCCCGGCTTGGACGAAACCGAGCCAAAGACGTCGAGCCGTTCGGCGCGGGGCTTCATGCAAGCAAAGCCAGAGGCGTTAGGGGGGATCCGGGATACGCAACAATCGAGATGGGCTCCATCGGCCGCTCAACGGCTGCTGTGAGCCCATTCCGATTGGCCTCACCCGCCGCTTTAGCACGGCCACCGACGTCTCCTCCCCCAGCTGACAGCACCAAGGCACGCCAGCTTCTTCAAGTTTGCACGCCCATGGCCCGGGGCTGCTGGCGATACAGGGCCGACGGCCGACACTCGCTGGGCCTCTTGTTTGCCCTTCTTGACGGCCGCCCGTCTGCCTTTGCCTTCTCCTCTTCTGCAGCCAGTGCATCCTTTCCCGTGGCTGCGCTCCTTCGCTACATCTGGTTCTTGGCCCCAACCCACGCAGCCCTCATTGGACAGAACCGCTCCAGAACCTAACGCCAGGTCCCAAACTTTGGCGGCAGAATAGCAAGGACATGTTCACTGCATTCCGTTCCCATGCTGCATGATCTGCACAGGTCATTAGCGGTAGCTGCGGTTGGCCAGTGCCGTGTTGGTACGATCTGGGGCTCACATCGCCCACGCGCCATCCATAACTGCAGTAACGTGCATCCGTCTGCATCGCTCTCACCACGCTACCCTGTCCCCAGACGGTATCGACTCGATAGCTGCAGCCAATATTCCGGCTGGCTTGTCCACTACCCCGGTTTGTCCTAGCATCTTCGGGTCTCAAACAGCGAAGAGCTCCACGACCATGTCCCTGGCGGTCCGTCACTGCACGCCACTGGCATGATAGCTGGCCTATTTTGAAGCCGCGGTCGCTTCCCTTCGGAACCTCGTCTTACAAGGGCGTCCTGGTAAGCTCTTGACTGGCCGAGCACAGGTCCCGCTGTCGTCTGCCCACCTCCACCTCTGTTACCCGGTATTATCGTATTTATTGCTATTGTCCTTTGCCTTCGCGACCAGGCAATCCAAGCATTGTCCGCTGCGTGCTCGGTGTCGATTGCGCTCACAAGGTGCCTGCGCCGCATGTCATAAACCCTGCGGCTGTAAGTTCGTCCCGTCTTGCCCCTACATACCCTTCTCCCATGCACTGCTGCCTTTATGTTTCGGTTGTAATTCATAAGAAGCCGGAGAGAGCTGTGCTTCATCTCCAGGCGTCAACCCTGCACGGACTGGTGGTTCTTTTGGCATATTTCTTCCAGACTGTAAAAGCCCGCAGCAAATATTCCGGTGCAGGCTAGCCCACGCGCAATCACACTCTTGTTCGTTGGCAGCCTTTCCCATTTTGCCCCCCTCATACCCTTGTACGCACGACCAGACGATCATTAGCTGATGCCCTATTTGCATCAGTGTCACAGCTCAGGCGTTGCCTTGGTCTTTCGAGGGTTGAGGTGGTTTCAAGCTCCTGCTGTCCCAGAAACCTTCATGTGGCCGACTGAGAGGGTGCACCGTGGAGGTTATCCTGTTTCAATCGCCGAACATCACAATCTCCTTCACCTACTATGCTCCTCAACATGAGTCGTCCGGCTCGTATACCCTCACACTCAGGTCCTCCGCCGTCCTACGGTTCCTACCCGCCACACCATGCTTCAGCCTCTCGACCAGAAATTATTGCACCAGGCCACCCAGTTCGACCTGCTGATTCCAGTGGCAACCAGAGCAATGCCCAGCAACTGCCGAGTCTCCGTACGCTCTTGGAGCCAGAGCTACTCGACAAGAAGTCCTCCGATCCACCACCATTGAGTGCGTCTGGCACTCAGCACCCGTATACACAGGGCGGACGCTACGGATCTTCCAGTCCGACGTTGAAACGGCGACATGAACACGATAGCCACTTCCATGGCTACCCAGAGCACAATGCCATGGCTTCACAGTCGCTCTATCACCATCGTCAGTCTCTTCCGGCCACAACCGCTACTCCGTCTACTGCCTCGTCAACATCCAGCTCCGGATTCGGGATTGGTCGACTAGAGCTCCAACGCCGCGAAAGTTTTGTCCATCCTTCGCAACATGACTTGGCTGGCAACGGGCACCGGCAGCCTTCACTGGCGTCTGATTCAGCGGGCTCAATCATGGGCCAACAGGAACTAGGATTCGATCCGAGCAGGCCTATGAGAATGCGACGACTAGATGGCTCCTCACGCGCACTAATACAATCTTCCCGATGTGTTGGTCAGCGTGACATACCGGGCGAAGGTCTTTGTTACGTCTATGAAGATGGCACGTATTGCCGTGCCATTATAGATGGTGAGGCAGTCAACCCCTCGTGGGGCATCACCAAGGCAGGCAAACCTCGAAAACGACTTGCACAGGCCTGCTTGACTTGTCGCGAGAAGAAGATCAAGTGTGAACCGGGGTATCCAAAATGCCACCAATGCGCAAAGTCGCAGAGAGTGTGTCGAGGGTAAGTGGCCTTTTTCCGTTCAGACTATATCGTGTCTTTTTATTGTGGAGGAAGACAGCGCATTAACGCGGGAGCTGGAGCATTAAAGCGTGTATCACTTGTTGACAAATATTGACCCTCGGCAGTGGAATTAACCAGAACAATGTATCCGGCGAGACGTCTCCATCAGGCTCCGCTCCGCTATATAAACACCCATCGTCTGAAGTGCTTAGTCCTTCAGCGGCTACTGAGAGAGCCAGAGCGATTGGAGAGCCACGAGAACCACCCAAATCTGCCATTGATCCTTGGAACATCAGTACTCCTTATAGGCCACGGAAAATTCGATCAACTGCCATTGGGAACAAGAGAGACATGTCAGTACACTCGTACGACTCAGATTGGAGTGGCTCTGCAAACGAACAGGTCATGGAGGACTTTGGACGCGGGTCGTACTCTGATCCCCTTGCGCTTCAATGGGAACAAGACCCTTTTGAAACTGATCCTAGGCTCACATTGGATTTGCTGGAGCTCTATTTTGGCCATGCTGGCCGCGCAACATACAGTATGTTCCCGCGTCGGGCGTTCCTTACGTGGGTGGAGACAAGCCGCGATAAGAATCAAGACCACTTGATGCTCCTCTATGCGACCCTGGCAATGGGATCCGCTTTTGCAACGGATCCAGAGAGAAGATCGTTAGGCAAGAGATTTGTTTCTGTTGCTTCATATGCGGCTGAAAAACGCTTCGGGAAATTCAGTTTACAGCTATGTCAGACGCGGTTGATGCTTGCATTGTATTTTTTCGCCAAAGGCAAGTCACAGGAGGCATGGGACTACTGCGGAGCTGGCCTACGAGCCATCAGCGCACTGAAGATTAACACAGAAGATGGCATCAAAGATCTCGCGGACAGTAATGCCAACCCTGACTACGGTTTCGACCGCCAGACCTTTGAAGAATGCTGCCGACGTACCTTCTGGTCTGGACTACTGATGGATGTAAGTTACGACATCATCAAGGACCCGGCACCCGTTGACTTGACATCCCCACAGCGATACAACGGCTTTTTTGGGGGGACCTTGTTTGTTTTCAGCATGGAAGACGCCTTTGTTCGGCTCCCATGTCTGGACAGGATGTACGAGTCATCGACTCCATCCGACGCCCCATTCTTCAGCGAAGAGCTTCTCAGTGGAAGAGGGGCACCTGTCACCATCTTGGGTCATATGGCACACTTGTGTCTGATCTCAACGCTGTGGGGGGAGGTGCTGACCTTCACTGGTCGAGCAGCTCGGCGACCCGACGCTGGATATGAACGGCATTACGAAACCTTCTACGCAAAGACTTATGAGAAACTGGATGCCTGGCACGCTATGCTTCCCGAAAATTTGCGTTATACCATGCAGAATTTCGATACGAGTATCATTGAAGGGTATGCAGGTACCTTCATATCGATACATGCTCTGTATTGTGCAGCGACGATTCGACTGAATCGGCACGTCCGAATCAATGCATTGCCAGCAGACAAAATATGCCGGAACCTCAAACAGGCCTTCTTCATGGCCTCCAACTTCCTCTCCATGATGCACTCCGTAGCCAAGGTCAACCGTCAGCAGCGTCTTCCAGCTGCCGCAGCATCCGAGTTTTTGTTTTCGACACCGTTCCCCGGTTATGCACTCATGCTTTCTGTTGATGTCCTCACCTCTGCAGGTCTCTTCTCGACTCTACCAAAGTTGATTGAGACATTGAGCACCTCCCTCTCGTGCATCGATGAACTGGCAAGCTTTTGGTCATCGGCAAAAACGCAACAGAAGACAGTGTCACATCGTATCAAGCAACTTACCGAAATGGCCGCTCAAGAAGGACAAAACGCCAGGAACAGCAGCCATGGAAACTTCTGGAGAACCACCAACAGTCTCCAGACTTCCTTTGCAAACGACGATGCGCTGTACAAGACCGATAGCCAATTGCTGTTTGGTGTTGTTGGTCAGCTTACAAGCTAGTTGTCGCTCAGCAGTGCAAACTGATGGCGCAGCCAATACAACCCCCAGATACGCATTTTCTTTTCAACATACGCAGCAAGCATAGATGCGTCAGATGCTCGTAGCTTGCATCGGAGCCTTGGGGTTCGGATAAAGCGTGAACATGTTCAGCTTGAAACTTGCCGTTGTGACATCTCAGTCTCCGCATGTCTGATTCATACATACTCTAGTGAATTACTTTTCTTGTATTTGGGTTGAAAACAAACTTTAGAAGTTTCGAGAAGCAGTACGGACAAAAACTCGTCTCGGATGCGTATCGTGTCATCAAGCAATCATGGTGACACTGTCTTTCTGCAATTGTAATATCCAGCTACTTTGTAATTGTACTATTCTTTTGTACATCATTGGAGCATTTGGAAGGCGTTGTCACAATTGGGTTTTGGATAGGACAAATGGGGTTCATGGTGCAACCTCAAAATATGGATAGGCAACGACAAATTACGTATCAACCAGGTTCCCGGTCATCTACTGTTAGTGGTAGTATTACATAAGGGGTGCTTGTAGGAAACTACAATATCATGATAATTCAAGCACCCAATGGGTCTGAACAGTTACAGCATCATGGGAACTTGACAGCGTCCATTCAAACCAAGGCCTGATTCATCGTTTGGTTTACACAAAGAGGCCACTGGTGGAGTGAGGCTCATGCGAATCAAAGCATCCATCGGAAATACCCACGCTTGGGGCAAGATAGCGTGATCAAGTCTATCTGTGGTATCACCTCACACGGCACATTTCTTCCCTTTGTTGCACCATGGCTTATGGGGACAGAAGCTAGTACCCGTACCTTGCACCTCGGGTGCTACCTAGCACGCTGGACTGCAACCAGCAACCAGCGAAGCAAGGTTGAACCATGCGGGGTTCCGCTTGGCCTAACAAACCATGAGAGTACAGATGAACGTGCTTTACAGCCTCTTTCAGGTCTCAGACTTTGGTCGAGTGTGTCAACAGCGCCAATATTTCACAGCTGACCCAAGTCCTCGTCACGTACTGACGCCAGCGCATGCGAGATTTCTCAACATTAACTAGACGCCTGTTGAATACGAGAGAGAGCTAAATGTCTGAATCAAGCAAGTAGACGATTATGACGACATGCACACATGTGCAAGTAGGTGTACCGGTTCGGTGCTCAGCTCGTGCATTGCGCCGACATGTGGCTTCGGCCATCATCATGTCTACCGGATGATCCCTGGACTAAGCGAGGAAAGTACCGGGTTTTGACCTGTGATGGGCGCGCATTGCCATCCGGTCTGCGCTCATTCGCTTAGACGTAGATCCTGATAGAGGCTGAAGATAGGGGGCCAAGGGCAAGCCTACGATAGTACACCACTACAATACCGTCCGGAGCGTGTCCGAGTTTTCTGACTTGCGCGGACTGTGCCGACAAGATAGTTTGACGGGGTCGGAGCCAGAACGTTTGAAGACAAGGTATGGTAATCCCAGTACACGCGTTTCGGAATAGAGGCTCCACAGAAACCCGACGCTCGGGCATGATCAGTGGTACCCTGTCATCGACCACAGTTATTGATCCAAACTTAACGATAAGTCCACCTTGCTTTGATAGGCCTAAGGAAGGAAAGTGAGTCAAACTCTTTGTAAGAGTAAAAGCCCCTGAACAAAAAATCGGTTTACTCACGAGCGAAGGCGAGAAGAGAAGCCCGAGCAAGCGAAAATCACTGCGAACATGCTTTACTGACACCTTCTCTGCTTCTGAGTATGTAGATCCAGAGATTTGGGGGGGGGGGGGGGGGAAAGGGCAAATGCCAGTGGTACTGGGCCAATGTGCCGGCTCGGCAAACCATCGATGCAACCATACCCACGATACGTACTTGATCGTCGACGCCCATCACCAACCAAGCCAAAGAGAAAGAGGAAGAAAGAGAGGAAAAAGCAAGCATCCGCATCACCCATGCCCATATCAACCCTTTTTGCTGCCCAAACGAAGAATCAAAGGGGGTAACAGCCCCCCAATCCACCAACAACCCATCTTCCTCCTCCTTTCCCTCCCTTTCCTCTCCACCCACGCAAAAAAAAACACTCCCCGGCATATCCCCGGCGTATCCCACCCCTCCATCCAACCGTCTAACCCCCAACGTACCCAGACGCCAACCACACCAAAGAGAAAAAAAACAGGGCAAACAAGGCCACCCAAACCTTTCTAACCCACACACGGAACGTCCCACTGATC
The DNA here is from genome assembly GCF_000338995.1 of Bipolaris sorokiniana ND90Pr. Lineage (NCBI taxonomy): Eukaryota > Fungi > Ascomycota > Dothideomycetes > Pleosporales > Pleosporaceae > Bipolaris > Bipolaris sorokiniana. The sequence goes on along the minus strand of NW_006911897.1, from coordinate 1,095,107 downwards.
ACCACCCTCTCCCACCCCTTCCTTGCACAAAAAAGTAGCAAGTACATAGCGCCCAAAAACTCTAAATCCCCCGCAAATGCAAAGAAAAGAAAAAGAAAACAAGGCTAACCCACCGGACCGGCCCTAATCAACGCAATTACCTCTTTCTATTCCTTTTTGACTCTTTTCTTTTTTCTTGTTTTTTTTTTGCTTTTTTCGTCGCAAGCCTTCCCACGGGATGCCCGCCCGTCCGCCCCCGAGAAGAAGGGGGAAAGGGGGGGGGAAGGGGAAAAGCGGACGCGCGTGCCGGAGCTTCCAGTGTCTGCCGCTAAGGGATTTAGACTTGCGGGAGAGAAAGAGGGCCAATAGAGTTTTTTTTTAGTTGTGTATGTGTATGGCTGGTGAGGGGGGTGGGGAGGCGGGAGGGCGGGTTGATGGGTTTGCGGGGAAAAAGGGGGGGGGGGGGGCAGGAGGAGGAGGAAGAGGCGTATGTGAGAAATAGTGTACTATGTACATTCTAACTTGACGCCGAAGCTGTCTTGTGACGACACTATTGATTCTAGGGATGGGGATGGGAGGGGGGATTTGCCGCGCACTACGTTTATGATACGGGCATGTAGACTATATTGTGTATAGAAAGGTGTGGAGGGGAAATCTTGGGCTTAGGCTGTTTTGTATGTATGTTGCTGAGTAAACGGATGGATAGAATGGAGTTTCCCATAGAGTACACCTAACATACAACACAATACATAAGGAGCGTACATAGGTAGCCGCGGGAAGCCCACCTCTTTCCCCCCCTCAGGGCTTTCTTCCCCCCCTCCCTTCCCGCTTTCCCGTCTACTCCCTTGCTGGCTGGCTGGACTGGCTGATTGAGGTATCGCGCAAAATACTGGATCAGATATAGCTCCCTGCCTCGCTTCCTCCTTCTCCCCTTTCTCCGATTCGGGCTATCGGAGTTACCGATTCAATCGGAGATGCTGACTCGTTGGGGACTTATGCCGGGGGTGGAGCGCTAGGGGTGTGTTTTTGCCACCCGAGGGTCTATTGGCGTTTGTGAGTGCGCCTTTTCGGGGGTAAACTTATGGGCTAAAGGGGAGGGGCTTGGGGATTTAGTGACTGTGGGACGAGGGGGGTGGTAGGGGCATGTGGTTTTGACGTGTTAGGTTTTTGTAAATGGATTAGATGGGGAAGTAACAAGTGATTTAAGGGGCTGTATGGTAGAACGATGGAATCGGGTATGACGTAGCCTGGTTTACATACTTTTGACGAGTATATCGTTAAGGGAGGAGTGGGAAGGGGTGCTTGTTTGTGTACAGTAGTACGAGAAATACTCAAGGAATGGTGGGTAATAGATCAAGTACGATGGAATACTGAAAATAAAATAGAATGGAAGTGAGGGTGTTCCTATTTGAACCAGGACTTCCTTCCCCTTAAAATGACGTAAAAATTTGGGAGATTTTAGAGTGAAGGAGGGGAGGAAGCGGGTATGTCAGGCACGTAATTGCATTTAGAAAGATGAAGTCATCCAAAATTATCAGTGCCACGAATCTCTGACATCTTATGTACTATCACGATGTGTACAAAGAGGGAGATGAAGAAGAGATTTGGAAAGGACATGTACATATCACACAGCAACATATAATTTCAAGCCACGGACGCAACATCAAACAGACTCAGCAAGATGGGGATATCAAATATATGGATAGGTAAAGATACCAAAGTCTTCTAGTCCTTCATTCTCCTTTGCCAAAGCGTCATCTACATGAAAACCAATCGTGTAGCCAATAGAGAAAGCTGGCATACAACAGCCTCAAACTACAGATTGTTATCCGCCTTGAACTTATCCCAAGCCTCATTCAGGGTAGCAAAGACTGCCGCGCTAATCATCTTCTGCTCTGTAGTTGCGTCTTGAGAAATCTGTTCAAAAACATATCAGCAACTGTATATCCATATTCAAAATCAGAAGCAAAGAAAAAATATACCTTGTCAGGATGCACCTTGGCAATAGCCTTCATGTAGATAATCTTGACCTTGTTAGGCATGACTAAATCACCCATGTTGACCTTCTTCCATCCTGCATCCTCCCAGAGCACCTTATCTAGACTACCCAGTAAAGCACGTAGGTTATCCGCCTTTGTACCTTTCCATGCAATGAGCTTGGCGTCAACTTGATCTGTCAAAGCAAACTTCTCGTCATCTGCGCGTTCTGCAGCAGCATTGGCGGCTTTCATGCGCTTTACGGCTTCCGAGTCAGCGGCAGGGCCACCGCCAAGATCAGCCATGGCAGACAGTCTGGGAGGAGCTGGCTTGCGAGCTGGAGGTGGGCGTTTTGTTGCTGCGGCAGGTGCATTGCTGCCACCGCTCGCGGCCTTTTCACAGCGATTACGGCCTGAGATTGCGACGGCGCCGCCTACGCCGCTTTGAACGGCTTCTTTCCATACGATATGCGCATCTGACCACTTCTCCATACTCTCAAGAGCTTCTGCCTTGCGCATGAGTGCTTTGCCGTAGAATTCCTTCATGTCCTTTTCTCCTTCTACGCCGCCTGTAGCAATCTTTTCGCCCTCGCCTTTTGATACCCCAATGATTGCCAGAGCTGCGTCTGCGTCTGCAATCGCTGCTTTTGGATCACCGACCTTGATGTTGGTAATTGCGCGGTTGCAGAGCACTACAATAGTTACGGGATGAGATTGGGGAAGAGGACTAAGCGCAGAAGAATAGGCAGCATGGGCAGCTGAGTAGTCTCCACGCTTGAACGCTTCTGACCCCTTCTGCCGATCGGCTGAAGATGAGCTGAGAGCAGAAGATGACACCGGGGGAATCTGCCGTGGAGGAGCTTTGGGTCTGGGTGGAGTTGGTGTGCGCGCTGGATTTGGCTTTGTTGGATTCGGGGTTGCTTGAAGAAAGGGATTCTTGGACTGAGGCGACATGGATTGCCGTGAGAGCTGCTTTGGCGCTGTAGGTTCCGGAGAGAAGAGGTCTACTTGCGGTTCTGGTTGAGGTGTGGCCTTTTTCCGACGTGCTGGGCTAACATATGCCTGAGGTCCCTGTTCTTCCACCTCTTGACGAGTCAACCTGTTGGCTGGTCGCTTATCTAGTGCCGAAGGCTGTTGCCGTTGAGAAGGTGATTGAGATGACATGCGATCAGGGTGGCCGCTTCGACTAGTTTCTTGCTCCCTCCTTTGTCGAACTGGCAACGGCTCAGCCTGCTGGCGCATCTCGCTCGTCTGAGAAGATTTAGAGGGTCGGCCACCAGCTTCCAACATCATTGCCTCGTCTGTAGCACTTTGCATGCTGGATTGCTGTCTCCCTGAGCGAGTGTTGGCTTCAGCTGCTTGGGCGTCCCGCATCCACTTTGGCATGTTGGGATCACCGTCTTGTTGAAAGTCAGCTATAGCCTTTTGTACTTGCTTCCGGCCCGTCTTCCAGAGAGAATTTGCAGACTTGAACAAATTGTTGCCGATTTCCGAAGCCATTTGGGTCATGTCCTTTTCCTGGCCGTGTCCATCTTGCCTACGTGAGGCAGATCGACTCCGTGCCCCATCATCTTGCATCCAAGCAGGTCGAGATCCACCTGCACGAGGCTCTCTTGACGATTCTCGCGCGTTGGGTCTGCTATTTGCTCGCCTCGGGCGGTCTTCAAAGTCTTCGTTTTCATGCCGCGAGCGATCACGGCTCTGTGTCTGTGTCTTCTGCTTTGCCTCTACATGTGCCTGGTTCAGCAACCAGCCTACTGCAGCCTGGACGTCTAGGCCAGACTCAGTGGTAGCCAATGCGATAGCAGACTTTTCAGCCGGAAATCCCATATCTACTAGCTCAGCAACAGCCTTGTCGTGCGCGTTGTGGGGGCCTGGAGAAGAACGTTGGCTAGTCTCCGGAGGCGCTTGATTGGCCGTTGACCTAGGCTCCTCTTTCTGCTGAAACTCCGAGACGGGCTTACCCAGCAGGCCTAGTATGTCGTCATCCGCATCGTTTGTTGGAGGGTGAGGTGCAGGTGAAGTCGACTTTTGCGCCATTTGCTTGAGCCCAAACATATCATCGTCGTCGTCGTCCATGAGCGCATTGTTGCTGGATGAGGGCTGTGGTAGCGGCGTCTGGCCTCGAGAGGCATTTGCGCCGTAGGCAGGCGTGTTGCGACCGCTGTCCTGTGAAGGAACGGGAAAGTGGCTTGAGCGGTCTACGGGAGCGGCCGAATTGAAGGCTGCTAGTAGGTCGGCCTCATCATGAGAGGATACCTCGGGACGTCTCACGCTCGTATCTAGGCCTGCGAATGGCTTGTTGATAGTCTGTGACAGACGTGAATTCGTAAATGGGTTGTTTGAGACTCGAGGTGCAGCAATGGCGGCAGGCTCTGGTGTGCTCTTCCCGCTTCCCAAGGTATTCCAATGCTGGGTGTCGGCGGTGCCAAATGCACTATCCCATTGCTTCCGCTTTTCTGCCTCGAGCCTTGCCTTTTCCTCCTGTATCTGCCTCTGTCGCTCTTGCAGCGAGAGGTTGTTGGTTGAGTCCTTTGGCTTGCTTGAGGACACAAGACTGGCAAAGCTATCGTTGGCCGGGGTGGCTGGTTTCGAGGGCGCCTTGAAAGGCTGGCTGGCGCCGAGGCTTGCACCTAGGCCGGAGGGTTGGGCGGAGAGTGTAGAGAGGGGAGTAGATCGGCCGGAGAGCTGGGGCGTGGGGCTCTGGCGGAAGGGTGGGAGGGCCGCGGGGGAGTTTGTAGCTGGCTTTTTGGCGGGCTGCGACCAGTCCAGGCCGGCCAAGTCGTCCATTGTGGTTGTGTTGGTAGTGTAGGTGTCTTAGGAAATGTGCAAGGGAAACTTCATGGCATGATTGCGGGTTGGGTACATCACAGGTCGTCAAAGGTGGCTGTCTTGCAGATGGTCGGGCGCGCTTGTTTGGGTTGCGCCACAGGTACCGCCGAGTCACGTGATAGCATGCAGGGTCTACGGCAGGGTGGACATGTCACGGCAAAAGCAGTGAAAACTACTGTCCGTTGAGCCACAGCTTGGCTCCAACGTGCTTGAGCGTTTATTTGGGAAGCAGCCACGGCACAGGTGTAACCGGCAAAAGTTGCCCTTGTTGGAGGTGCATGAAGTAAAAAAGCAGCTTTGTCAGTTCGCAGATGGACATGTACGCGGCTCATCTGCTAGAGAGCGCATGATGCCAGATTGGGTAAGAAGGCAGGGCAGAGCAGGGCAGGAAAAAGCCGAGATGGGCGTCTAAAGAGGATTGATTGACCGACCGACGCCAGGAACAGAGTTACATAGTGGCATAGTTGGGGTTACTCGAACCAGGGACCCTGCAGCTGCATGGGGACGAGCAGTGCATACGTAAGTAGAGCAATGTGTATACTACATTGAGACGTGTGGGTTTGTGCGGCGACGCGTCTAGATGTGTTGAGAGGTAGTAAGTAAATACCATGTATGTACACAGATGGAGGAGTAAACAAAGCGGTAAACAAAGGCCCAGGGGTGTCAGGTTAAGATTTGGTCAGTGTCAGCTTGCAACGAACCGCGACCGCGGAGATGGAGATTGGAGCACGTCCTGGCGTCGGTACAGGTGAGCCGGCAGAGAGACGTACGTACTAAGTAATTCGGCTCAGAGGGACAGGAGTGGGAGGACCTGCAGCCTCGGGCCGAAAGCTGGCAAATTGACCATTACTCAGTGGCGGGCCAGCATCCGGAGCCGCGAGACAGGCAGGCGTGGAAGGAGCAACAGGACAAGAACAAGAAAAGAAGGAGCAGGAGAAAGAGGGAGGCCTTGGAGTGCTGCCCAGGCAGCTTGTGGTCATGACCAGATTGGGCCCATCTGGCTGCTGGCTGTGCGCACGAAGCCGTCGTATTAGACTGATGACTACGAGGAGCGGCGGGAGGTAGGTCACTGGCGGCTGTGCAGAGTCCAGAGGCCAGAAGAGGCCAGAGTCGCCAGTCGCCAGTCGCTGATGCTACGCCGGCGGATTTGCCGACCCGCGAACCCGCGGCCACGGTATCAGAGTCGTGCCGCCCGCGTCTTCCCCGATGGGTTGTATGTAGGTGATGGGATGCTGAGTAGCGGTACGCGCGCTAGGCCAATACGGTCGGGGGCCGGGCTCGATGTGCGAACACACGGCTTTACCACTCGGCGGCACTCAACGCCCACCCTGGAGCGAACGGTACATGGGCCAGGCACAAACGAGTATGCCCATGTTCACATGCAGCCATGGAGCCGAGACCCTGCAGCGCCCCAGCTGCTCGTCGTTTCACCCTCGACGGGCGTGCCCACAGGAAGGAAAAAAAAAAAGCCACCGTTCGGAAGACTTGCACGCGGTTCCTGGCGCGCCTCTGGTCAAGCGAAGCCTTGAGCCTTTATTGCTGCCCCGCTAGCGCAGAGCCAGTGTGCCGTTCATTCGACCCGCGCGACCAGCCAGGGGGCTGCCTCTAGCACCAGCCCGACGGCAGCGCCTGCGCCTATGCTTGCGGCACCACATACATTGCATACTTTTACCTTATTCTTCCACCAGGAGGCGACGCGTCGGCCTGCTGTCCTTACGCCTGCTGTCCTTACGCCTGCTGTCCTTACGCCCGCCTGTCCGCCGTCCTGTTAGGCCCTTCCAACCCCCCTCCCCCAGAGCCGCACATACTGGCTGCACCGCTGCTCGACTACGACATCGCACTCTAGGCCTACCGCCGCCACCACGACTACCTCGACCCACGTGACGATCTCCTTGCATTCCAAGCTCCACCGCTGCAGTCGCTTCCGGTTTCTTCGTCCAGGGATCTCCCGGTCCCGCCCAGCCAACAAGCGCGCCGATCGCCGTCTCTCGAGCATCCTCGACCAGCTCTAGCAACCTTCCTACTCCCCAGCAAACCTCCCCAGCCCTCCAACCACCCGCGTTTCTTGTCCCTCGTCGTCGTGAGCTACCATGCGTCTATTCAATCGCAAGGGCTCAAAGCCCCAGGTTTCTCCCGGCGGCAGTCAGCCAAACAGTTCCAATGGCTCTCTGCGCTCCCCTGGTCCCACTCCAAACGGCTCCCGCCCGACCAGCTTTCCAGACGTCCCGCTGCCAAAGGCCCCAGATCCATCGCTCGACCCAGCCGGCTACCTGCGCAGCATCTATGCAGTCCGCGAACGCTCCAGGCTGGTCCTTGAAAAGGCAAAGAAGAACCAGCTCAAGCACTTCACCGTCGACATGAGCAAGTTTGGAGATGTCGCCAGCTTTGTAGTCTCCATTATCAAGGTGAGAGCGATCCTATCCAAGCACGCCTGCCCCGCCCCACCACGCTGCTCTAACTCGCTCTCAGCGCGACTATGCTCCCGACTACGCATCCATCCCCCCGCATGGTAGATGGCAGCACTTTGACGTTGGCGGCCGCCCGCGAATCGACCAACTCATGGCCTCATGGCCCTCGACTGTCGACAACCAAGAGCGAACGCGCCGCTTGCTTGATCTATTTCTTGTTTCCGTCTTGCTTGATGCTGGCGCTGGAACAAAATGGCAGTACAAGAGCAAAGAGTCTGGCAAACTCTACCGCCGCAGCGAGGGTCTCGCCGTCGCCAGTCTGGAAATGTTCAAGGCCGGCACATTTAGCAGCGACCCCAAAGAGCCTTTCCAAGTCGACAGCGCCGGCCTGAAGAAACTCGACGTTGCGACCGTGGCCCGTGGCCTCCAGGTGACTGCTTCCAACCCAATTGATGGTCTCGAGGGCCGCACTACTTTGCTTCTTCGCCTCGGAGAAGCCCTGCAGAACCAAGAAGTCTTTGGTCTTGAGGCTCGCCCAGGAAACATGCTTGGTATGCGCACGCGCGTGACATGATATGACAGGACTGGCACTAACATTGCTAGACTACCTTCTCTCACATCCCACGACACAAGCATCTTCTGTCCCCATTATTCCTCTGCCCACGCTTTGGAACACGCTCATGGACAGCCTCACTCCCATCTGGCCAGCACCGAGGACCCAAGTCGACGGCGTACCCATGGGCGACGCATGGCCCTGTTCCGTCATGCCATCACATCCGACCCACCCATGGGAAAACATTGTCCCATTCCACAAACTCACTCAGTGGCTCGCCTATTCACTCATGGTACCCATGACCAGGCTACTCCACGTGCACTTTGCCGGCGCTGAACTCCTGACTGGACTGCCAGAGTACCGAAACGGAGGTCTCTTCATTGACGTTGGCCTCTTGACACTAAAGCCCGAAGACCAAGAGCGCGGACTGGCGCAATACCAGGAGAATGCTCAGCAAAAGGGTCAGCCCAGCATGGAAGTGGTTCCCATGTTCACGGCCGACGACGACGTGATTGTGGAGTGGCGCGCGGCAACCGTTGGCCTTCTTGATGAGCTTTTAGCCGAGGTGAACAAGCTGTTGCGTTTGAGCGGGCCAGACAAATTGACCCTGGCTCAGATGCTGGAAGCGGGAAGTTGGAAGGTAAGTTTGCGCGGGACGCCAAACTAATCGGAGCTCTGCTGACTCGCCACACAGGGAGGTCGCGAAATTGCCGAAGTGTCGCGGCCCAACACTAAAGAACCGCCGATCATGATCCTCTCGGACGGCACTGTTTTCTAAGATACCCCTTTCTTCAACCGTTCCGCCTTTCTTTCGCTTCATTTTGATATCGACTGCGTGCAGTGGACCCACGCTCCCGATCCAGAGGGGGTTGCTCCCACCCGCGCCGCAATAAGGACCTTCTAATTCTGGCCCAAATGCATGGGACTTTATGATACACGATCTCGACGGTCGCATTTGGTGGCTCGGCTTTCTGTTGATATGTTTTGCTTCGTCACATCGGCTACGTGTACATTTTTTTGTTATTTTCTTCTTCTTCTTCGTCGTCTTCTTCAAACCTTCAGTGCTCCGGGTTGCCTGATCCCTTTTCTTGTAATATTTCGCCATTTACCGAAGTGCTTTTTGGGAGGAGCAGATACAAAAAAATTGGACAATTAGCTGAGGAGTAGAGCCGATTGAATTACAGCCAGTAGCTTTTGCGATTGTACGATTGATAAGATTGATCTTAATCTGCAAGCCATGTCGAATTTCGCAATCATGAACACGAGGTGCGTGACGTGCAGACCGTGCTTCCACGGGTGGTTTGTGTGTCTGCACACAGACATGGTTGTATACACGGCATTGAGTGCTGTGCAGCCGCTTCGGCCACTGATGTTTCAATGCTGGTAATAGCACATACAAGGATGCTATCTAATAAGTCTCCACGTGTGCGTACGTGCTGAAGATTGCGGAGAGCGGAATTGTGCCCCACTGCCAAGCAGAGGGTAAGTGCAGCTTGCACACAAGGTGCGCGTCCAAGCTCCACGCCCTCCCATGATCTGTTTACGATACGTCATCCTCAACACACAGCGGAAACATACCTCAGCCTCTGCATCACCGTCAACGACCCAGATTCCTGCCTACGCACGCTCACGATGAACTCCATCAAGCGCCAGAAGCAGCGCAAAGTGTTGCTTATGGGTAAGAGTGGAGCCGGCAAGTCGTCGATGAGGAGTATCGTCTTCAGCAATTATGTTGCCAAAGACGTACGCAGGCTAGGCGCGACCATCGATGTCGAGCATAGCAACATCAAGTTTATGGGTAACCTCATGCTCAATCTTTGGGATTGTGGAGGGTATGCCCACCGCCGCCTAGCGTCCGAGGCCGGTACATGCTGACGCATCATAGTCAAGACGGTTTCGTCGAGAACTACCTCAACCAGTCGAGGAATCATGTCTTTGGCTCCGTTGCTGTTCTCATATTCGTCTTTGATATCGAATCGCGCGAGTTTGCGGCCGATGTCGTCTCTTATTCAAACATTATCCGCGCCCTCCACGAATGCAGTCCCAGCGCAAAGGTCTTCTGCCTCATACACAAGATGGATCTCGTGCAAGCACGACTGCGACAGGCCATGTTCGATGAGCGCGCAGAGTACATACGGGAGGCTAGCGAGGGCTTCAAGGACACAGTCGAGTTTTTTGCAACGAGCATTTGGGACCAGAGCTTGTATAAAGCCTGGACTAAGATAATCTACTATCTGATCCCAAACGCCGGTACCATCGAGGCGCTGCTAGAACAGCTTGCCGAGGTCATTGACGCAAGAGAACTGATACTGTACGAGCGGACAACTTGTCTCACGGTAGCCCATGTCACCAGGCAGACTGAGGAGTCAAATCCTTTTACCGACCGGTTCGAACGCATCTCAAGTATCCTCAAGACACACAAGCAGAGCATGGCGTATGTGACTAATCTTCTTCCAAAGTTGGCTCTTGAAACCTTGCTTATATTTGACTGCAGGAAACACACCAACATCCCCGCTGGAAGTGCAAACTTTGCTGAAATGCAAATCAAAACTGGTCGGTTCATGTTCTTCATCACCCGCCTAACAGAAAACACCAATCTTGCCGTTGCTATTCCGCCTTCCGAGCAAGTCTTCAACGCCGCACGTGTCAATATTTTCCAAGTACGACCAAAGTTTGCTGAGCTGGACATTGCAGCTAAGCCTCGCCCACCGATCCAACAAGCGTTTGCTGGATCTGCAGATACCATGGGAGATGCCTCAGAGAGAAACAAGGGGAGAGAAACGGCGATGCACGGCTCTGGATACTAGGAAACACAAGACTGTTGTGACAGTTCTAATAAGATTGTATAACTGGAGCGTAGTCTGGTACGAAGCCAGGGACAGCTGTCGATACCGGCTCACACGAGCAAGTATACTAAAACTGAGAATGCAGTGGGGCAAATTGCCAGAGCCCAGAATTTCGCGCAAGGCTATAACCCACCGAGAAAGCAAGCAACATTAGAGAAATGGTGGCCAAGAGGGAAACTTAAAAAGGCTATCTCTTTGCTGCTGATTGTACGTTGCAAAGATGCTCAGGGTTTTGCAGGGCGATAGTGTACAAGGTATCAAGAGACGCAGTCTGGAGCCTGGTGGTTTCTCAGCAAAGTCGTTTTTTGGAGTGTTAAATGGCGGCGCTAAAACAGTTCTTGGAAATCGTTGCACCTGCGGCACTAAGACCAATACCCCAGCGAAGGACCGATTAACGATGATGCAAGCTGCTTAGACCGGTGATCGATACGGCAGGTACGAGAGGACAACTCGGAGTTGCCGAATGCTAGGCGCATTATGGGATACCACATGTACATACATGAGACATGAGAGCATTCGCCCTTTTCAGCCGTACTAAGAAAATAGACACCACATGATGTTGCTCGTGAAGCTCATGTAATCAATAAACTGACTTTGAAACACGATTTATAAGTCCAGAGAGGGTGCTATGCAGGGAGCTGATCGCTTGCAGTTGACATTTGTAGCAGGTTACCGATCCTTATCTACACAATCTGTTACCAAAGAGAAAAGAAAAAAAGACATATCGCACAAAGGGCGCGTGTGCATGCAAGGCGAAGGGTTCTCAACCTGTCATTGAATGCCTGAAAAGTTGTTGGTGGACCCTTGCTGCAAATCAAGCCCATTGGAGGGTTGGCAAGACCTCAAGTACGAGAGGCCAAGCTAAAAATGCGGGGAAGTACATGGCACGGTTGCAACCCTTCTTCTTGTCTGACCGGTCTTTGACTTCTTGATCAGACGCTTATGAGTAAGAAGAAGACTCTTGAGTACCTTGGGGCCTCTTCGGTGCATTGAGACGTTTAGTATGTAATGAAATATCTTCCTGCGCCAAAATCTACTTACTGTCCGAGGCGCTCCTATCTCTATCTCTGTCTAACTGTGGGAGTGGGTGAGTAAGCTGATAGTTGGGCTAGCTGTTCTAACGTCTTGGAAGGTTGTGAATAAATGCATGCAAGTTCGATTTGAGGTTGCACTGCGCTCACGCTCTTCCGTGCTTGGCTGCCGTGCTATAATCTTGCCATGGCCTGATTGCCTGAGGCTTCCAAGATCGACGCTGAGCAAGGCCAAGACACTTGCAATATAGGTCTCTCTGGGTATTATATTTGTTTCTGAAATTAATTTCGAGGCTGTTTTATTATCTGTTTTAATGTGGAAAGTTTGTTTGTTCTGCAATCTTGTTGCAACGCTCGCATTGGCCACTTGGAAATACCGAAGTGTAGTAGCATACTCGTAAAAATGACATGACTTTTGCTCTCGATCTCAACAACCCGACGCGGGACCAGGTCATACCATCAGGACATGGGGGGAGTTTCGCAACTCCATCTTAGCTGCGGACAACAAGACGAAAAAACCAGTAGCCAAGGCAACACCAAGAAAGAAAAGGTGAGCGCCAAGGCGCATACTCCACCTTACACTCTCAAGCCACCGACGTTGGATACCCCCAGGAATGAATGCAAGTGGTGCAGCCTTGGCTGTTCACCCACCACACGATTGGACAATTAAGTAGGATTGTACCGCGTGATGCGATCCAAAGCGAGAATGAACAATGTGACAATAAGGCAACGCGCAATGAAGCGAAGTGGGGAAAACGCAGCTCCTTGACAAAGACTACTACGCAGAGTTGGGTACCTCGTGACAACCCCGACTTACAAACAGCATAAAGGTGGTCATTGCTCAGAAGACTCACAACCCCCCCGGTCAATTGCGCGCCCTTCAGATATTAAGCACACGCAGCCCCAGAAAACTTGGACTGAATACTGTACTTTCAAGTTCAACTGTTCTCGCATTCAACTGGTTCACCATGGCGGAACCAGAGAAGGAGCCCAAGATCGAGTAAGTATATTTGATCTATCTCTTACTCAGCTTGTACGTTCTAACATATCTTGTAGGCCTATCGTCGACGAGCACAAGGAAACCACCGAGCGCAAAGCCTCCATCTTCGACGATGAGCAAAAGCGCCGTGAGAGCCTTGCGCGCCTAACAGCCAACATAGAGGGCGAGTAAGTCGTTAACAAAAACATTCCAATTATATCACCATCTACTTACACCTCCATACCATCCTTTTTTTCAACCCAACTAACTTAAACCCCAGAGTCCGCAATCCCCTCGTCGACATCCCCCGCGCCCAGCTCCTCTCCAACGTCCACACCTTCGCCGTAGAGCACAATCTCGAAGACGTCGAACCCCTCCTCATCAAAGGCGCACTCGTCGCCCAATCACCCGCTCTCTTCGAAGAACTCGAAGACCTCGACGACACGGATCGCAACTTTCTCCGCGAAGAACTAACGCATCGCTTCAAACTCCCGCGCGTCTTGTACTTCACAATCATTCTGAATTCGATTGCTGCCGCTATCCAGGGTTGGGACCAGACGGGCTCGAATGGCGCAAATTTGACGTTTGGGCAGGCACTGGGGATCCCGGATTCCGGGCCTGAATGCGAGGCTGCGGGGAATTGTGAGAAGAATGGGTGGATTATTGGGTTTGTGAATGCGTGTCCGTATATTGCTATTGCCGTATTTTGTGCGTGGATTTCTGGTGAGTATTACTTATCCCACCTCCCAAGAAAATGGAGTTGTATTGTGTTGTTGTTGTTTTTCTGACTAACATACGGCAGATCCTGTCAATGATCTCTGCGGTCGTCGAGGTACCATTTTCATTGCTGCCATCTTCTCGCTCTTGGCTCCGTTTGGCATGGGACTCAGCCAGACGTGGGGCCAGCTCGCCGTGTGTCGTGTGCTCCTCGGTGTTGGGATGGGTCTGAAGGAAGTCACTGTTCCTGTCTTCTCAGCCGAGAACGTACCCGCTAGCGTTCGAGGCGGTCTCGTGATGTCCTGGCAGGTGTGTTGAAACCAAAGATGACGAGTGAATTGGTATCTAGCTAACGATATCAAACTAGATTTGGACGGCTTTTGGCATCTTTCTTGGTACTGTTGCTAATCTCGTTGTCATGGTAAGTCGCCGTCTGATCTTTGTTCGATGCGTAACTTTCACTAACATAAACCCCAGAACACAGGGTCCATATCTTGGCGTCTGCAGTTCGGCTCTGCTTTCATCCCCGCCGTGCCCCTCGTCCTGGGCATCTACTTCGTCCCGGAGAGCCCCCGCTGGCTCATGAAAAAGCGCAAATACACCCAAGCCTACAATTCTTTCCTGCGTCTCCGCAACTCGCCGCTCCAGGCTGCCCGCGACCTCTACTACACGCACTGCCTGCTCGAGCAAGAAGAAGTTCTGATCAGCGAGGCAGGCATCAACCCAAAGTCCAACTTCTTCACCCGCTTCATCGAACTCTTTACTATCCCCCGTGTACGCCGCGCAACGCAAGCTTCGGGTATAGTTATGATTGCGCAACAAATGTGCGGTATAAACATCATAGCCTTCTACAGCTCGACAATCTTCGCTGAAGGTGGCGCTTCGAACAAAGAAGCCCTTATCGCCTCTTTCGGCTTCGGCCTGGTAAACTTCCTTTTCGCCTGGCCCGCCGTCTGGACAATCGATACTTTTGGGCGCCGCGGCTTGCTCCTGGCCACCTTCCCCAACATGTTCTGGGCGCTGCTTGTCGCAGGAATGTGCTACTACATTCCGAGAGATAGCCCTGCCCATCTTGGCCTCATCGCCTTCTTCGTCTACCTTTTCGGTGCGTTTTACAGCCCGGGTATGGGTCCCGTGCCGTTTACGTACTCGGCGGAGGTATTCCCCTTGTCCCACCGTGAAGTCGGCATGTCATGGGCCGTTGCGACGAATAACTTTTGGGCGAGCATTTTATCCTTGACCCTCCCGCGCATGCTCAAGGTTATGAGACCGCAGGGTGTGTTTGGGTTTTACGCTGGACTCAACGTTGTTGCTCTTACTATGATGTAAGTTCCCCCTCCCTTTTTTTTTACAAAACACACACAACCATCAGTTGTATATGATTTGCCAACGCAACCAAGTTTCCTCTGGCTCCCCGAAACCAAACAACGCACCCTCGAAGAACTCGACTACATCTTTGGCGTCCCCACCCGCAAACACATGAAATACCAAGCCGGCGAGAATCTGCCCTGGTGGTTCAAAACGTACATTCTGCGCAAAAAGGGACTCGCTAAGCCCCAGCTTTATCGGTTTGCGGATCAGAAACCACCAGTTAGTGTTACGGCGCAGATTGGGTGGGCGTGGAATACGTATGTGCTAAGGAAGAAGGGGTTGGTGAAGCCGGGGGCGTATGTGCAGCCTGCGCCGAGGGGGGAGAAGCAGGTTTAGGCGTGGGATTTGCGGGGTGATGTGTCGTTAGAGAGTCGGTTGGGAAAGATGGGTGAGGTAATGGTAGAAAGATGTGGAGGGTGGTGAGGAGGAGATATCAGGATGTCGCATTTGATGCTTCAACTGCATGAATCGCGATGGAAAGTAATGGGGTACCAGCAAGGGGGTACACATGTCGTTCTTTCTTCTTTTTCTTTTAGGCTCTATACCCTTTTTACATGGCTGCTGGTCGCTGCTGGTAGCATGCTTACTTTCCTTAATAATACCGCCGGTTTTACGGTTTATTGAATTTGGGGGGTGGGTGGGGGGATACCTATACATGTGGTTTTGAAGCTCAAATATATACTACGTTTGGAGATGGTGGATGCTGATGTCAGTTTAAGCAGTGATTATGTGGTAAGCGGCTGGGATGTGACAGGGTCGGTAGCATGGGTGAGATGGCCGCATGTGATTGGTAAGGTCAAGGACAGTATCGCCGTCGTCGTTGTGGAAATATCCAGCATGATTTGACGACTTCTAATGTCGTTATTTTATCGATATGTGCACTCCTATATATGTTTTACAACAAAAGATACGCGGTTTTGTCTGCTACCATAAGTTATTACAGAGTGCGTGAGAGCTTGTGCAAGACTGTTTGGAATTTCAAGGGACTAGATATGTATGTATATGGTTTTGTTCACGTAACCTTGTGAATATGCGGGTTCTGGAAAACGACATATGCGCCTAGTACGACCTGTTAGCATTGGAGTGCCTACTCTGGATCAACGGGTATATAGATTAAAGAAAAGGACCTACTCTGCACATCTCCATTCCTGCCGAACCGCTATAGTAAGCACTAGTGCGACTGCCACTCTTATATTTAGTGTGTCTTCGAAATATGACTATGACGCATGATATTTAGGCTTTGGGCCAAAAATTGTTTAAGTGTGTTTTTGACGAGTTTGCTAGCTTTTCGAAATATACTGCTGTCGCGTTTGTGCGTCAAGGTTTCGAGTCTAGCGGAGACTGCTACGAACTTCTAGTTTTTGATATTAGAGATAGGGTTCTGGGTAAATATATCATTGGCTAGAGTTACCTTAGTCTTGGAATGGTTCAAAACAGTTAGAGAGCAAAAAGACAGAACAGGGTATGAGGATAACAATGGTGAGTATAGAAACACTGTAGATCTATAGCGTTTGACGTAGAAATCTAGAGTCATTTGATGAGAAATAATGCTTTTTCATACCCTCTAATATCTATTGGGTGATCATTTCAGCGGATACTCTGCGACATAGGCTAATGCGAATTTGTACGACAGGCTTCCCCGTCGATAACAGCAGGTTCGGATCAGTGTTCTCTACGTGGAAATAGAAAACAGCTGTTAGAACAATGATAAATGGCCATATTAAGACTATGGATCATAGCTGGCATGGCAAGAAACACAGTTCTCAGTTCTTAATGATCACATTTGAATAGAATTGCAATACCGTGAAATAAAATGCTCTATAAAAAGGGATAAAGCAACAGGTTCCGTCACATGCTTGGTTAGAAATGAGGGTTGCATATAATCAAACCATGGTTTTTCATTTATACATACAACACAACGCGTTCAACTGTTGAAGAAAAGTTCAATTATCGTATGTCAACAGTAGAGGAGCATTGTTTTATATATCACGTGACGTTCAGATATGTATGGCAACGCAATCAACCGCGGATTCTACGGTGATACTCAACAACAGATATCCCCAGACTATCCGCTCAGCCAAGCCCCCGTATTGCATCATCATGGCTCCGCAAAAACACCGCCGCGTTACTAGATCATTCCACTAACTCTTCTGGTACCTGTCAATCTCACATGCAGCAACGGCAGACGCAAGCGCGACCACACATCAAACGGTGGTAACACTGTGATAACAGTGCCCAATTGAGTTAATACCTCGGTATTTCCACTGTTATCCAATCACAGTCGTTTCCCCCACATCCGCCTAGCCCCGCGCATGTCAACGCTCATTCGGCCGCCGCAACCAACCCCCGTGTTTGGCAGTACTTGCGATGGGGTGACCGGTAACTGAGGCTTTGGCAGCCGTTACATACAGCCCGGGGGCGTATATAGAAGGAGCTAGATCCTGCACACCCTCTTGTCTCACTCTCCGCTTGACTGATCTGCACATTACTACTTGCCTTGGCTTCTGGGCTGCCCCGGATCCGCTCCTGTGCCCCGCATTGCAACTCCTGCTCAGCATCTACTATATATAAAGTGTGTCAGCCCCGTCGCGTGTTGCGCGCCCAGTGACGTTCTCTCCCCTTCTTCCCGTTCTCTTTGGAAAAACCAGCGACAAAGAAAAGCGATCGCATATATACCACAATGGCGATTTTCGACCTGAAAAAGAACCTCGTCTTCGTACGTTCCCCATGTCCACATAATAAACAAATAGCTTCGCGCTGACAAGCAACGAAAACAGTACGGCGCATACCACCGCGACCCCACAAACGTCGCTATCCACATGGTCTGCGTCCCTATCCTCCTCGGCACAGGCTTCCTCTTCGTACGTCCCCCCCCTCTCACCTCCATCAACCCCAGACAAGCATTGCTAACGCAAACCAACCAAACAGGGCACCAATACCCCCACCCTCCCCATCCGCACACACCCCCTCCTCACCCGCCTGCACCTCCCCCCAAACCTCGGCACCCTAGCCGCAGCAACCTACTCAACCCTATACCTCCTCCTCTCCCCCAACCTCGCGGGCGCCACCATCACGCCCATCGTCCTCTCCCTCGCCTCCGCCTCAAACTACCTGACGTCGCGCTTCTCCAAGACAAAAGTCAACAGCATCGCCGTTGCCGTGCACGTTGTAAGCTGGATTCTACAGTTTGTCGGCCATGGGAAATATGAGGGTAGGAAACCGGCGCTGCTGGATAATTTGGTTCAGGCGCTTTTCCTAGCGCCGCTATTTGTGTGGTATGAGGCATTGTTTAAGTTGGGGTTTTATAAGGAGTTGAAGAGGAAGGTTGAGGAGGGGGTGGAAGAGGAGGTGGGGAGGATGAGGGAGGGGAAGAAGGGGAAGGGGAAGAAGAAGCTTTTGGGGGAGGAGGGGGGTGAGGAGAGGGGGTATGGGACTGTTGGGGAGGAGTGATAGGGATGATGTTGGTAGTGATTTTTTTTTGGCTGTTCTTTTGCGCGCTATTGAAGATTTCGGTTGGTTGGTTGGTTGGTTGGGGTTATGAGTGTACATAATGGTGTTTTTGGGACTTTGTTGGATTAAGTTTGTTGCAGACTCAGCGAAATACTATTATATCTTGCAGAAATATCAGAGTGTGTCGTATCATTTCACCACCCTCCATTTTTTATCTTGGGATCCAGCTTGGTACCCAGAAAAAAATTTCAAGTCGAATGCTTTAAATTGAATTGCAAATCAATTTTTTTTTCCATACTAACATAGCTATACCATACAAGTTCTTTCATTTTACATACGCATTCAAATCTTGTACATGGCCATTAACAAACCCAACACCAATTTTATTTATTTTTTGAAATAAGAAAAAGATCCTACCACAAGATCACCCAAATTTAATACTCCTCATCACTACTCTCCTCATCATCAACCCTATACATAAAATACTGCACAAAAACGCCCGCATCAAGCAATAGCGTCCCAAAGCTTCCTAGCAACCAACTCATATTCACCGCAATATACTTTACATACTCTGCGCGGCCCTCGCCGTCATGGCACATGTTGCCTCCACATTTGGGCTTGTACACCAGAATGCTAAGGACATAAGTGAGGTTACCAAGGCATGCAAAGAGGAAAAAGAGCATACTGATCCCTTCGGTGGACTTGCGGCGGTAGTTGAGCAGGAGCTGGGGCACGCGGGAGCCGAGATATAGCGCAGCGCAGACGTAGCCGGAGATTTGGCCCCAGAGGTTAAAGTGGAGGGTGGAGTCGGCTGGGGGGTCGGAGTCTCTGGGGACGGTTGAGTTGCGCGCGCTGAGGTAC
Organism: Bipolaris sorokiniana ND90Pr; assembly: GCF_000338995.1. Lineage (NCBI taxonomy): Eukaryota > Fungi > Ascomycota > Dothideomycetes > Pleosporales > Pleosporaceae > Bipolaris > Bipolaris sorokiniana. Next base: position 1,076,104 of record NW_006911897.1, on the reverse strand, counting down.
CAGCCGAAGACGCCGGCGGCACAGACGAGGATTACAGTGCCTGCGTTGAAGATGATCATCTGGAGATTGGATTGTTGTGGTGGGGGGCTGGTTGCAATGGCGCTGTTGCTGCGACCGGACGTGGGGTCGTCGAGGAGCGGAGTGACGGGCGAGAGATGGGTGCCGTCGATGGAAAGATAGCGTTCGCGGAATGAGCTCTGCGAGTTTCCTGATCCGCGTCTTTCATAGTCTGAGATTCTAGGCCGTTGGACCTCGATACCGTTGCCGTGTTGGTTGTTATAAGGAGATCCGTTTGAGTGCGGTCTACGCTCGCCAAGGAGCGGAGACTGCTCGCTGGTTATGCTATCTTCATCAGAATCAGACGTGGGCTTCTTGAAATCGTCGCGCAGCGTGAAGCCCTTGTACCAGAAACACTGGAGGAGCAAGACAATGTCTGCGAGCGTGTAGTACACGGCTAGGATAATCATGGTGGGCAGCACCCCTTGCAACACGGCTCCTATGATGTTGAAGAAGTCGCCGAGAAGCCATATTACAATGAATACGACTGATAATCCTTCTGCAGAGCTCCTCTTCCAGTTTTCAATAATTTGCGGCGAAAAGACGACTGTCACACGCATTAGCTAAGGTTCATCAAAGGATATGTACAACGGCGACGGGATGCACGTCTGGTTACACGGAGTTCCTGCGACACAAAAGAACAACAGTACGTACCTATCCAGCATGCAATACTGATTGATCCAAAAATCTGGCTAATGGCATCAATGTCCAGGCGCAACCCTTGGGTTGGAGGAAACATGTTTGCTATGACGTATGCCAGCTGATTCCAAGCTCTTTTCAGTTCTCAATCCCAACGCGCTTTTCTGAGCCAAAATTGCTGATTTGTGTACTCTCTTAGTAGCACGAATTCGCTAAGCTATCGCGTAAATATCCAAGTGCGATTTTTGACTGTGTACAAGCTTGTGGCGCAATATCGCGCAAGCTTCAGAAAAAGCGACTATAGCGCGTCAAAGTGGCTGCACACCTAATCACGTAAGGATATAGGTGTTAAGACGTCACAAGTAGTCAGTGGCGATGTTGGCCTAGCAATGTAATGATGATGAAAGAGAGCACGAGATGAAGTCTATAGCACAGTTTGGCCCGTCTGGATGACTGGCATTGGAAAAATCTTGGGCGAGTACGTAATCTGGGGTTTGCAGGGATGAGCTTCTGCAGGAACTGGAAGAGCCGCACGCCTAAGCGAGACATGTTCACGCGGGTGAACAACGGCATTATTGGCATAACGATTTATATTATATGGTTTTCATATCGATTGTATACTTCGTCGGCGAATTACATTACTTTTTTTGAGCCCGCATACACGGCTTCAAAAGACACATGGGCGTTATTTAGTTGTCACCCTCCCAGAATACAGCTGCGCCCTCCAGATCATCAACGTTCAACAAATCAACGCCCTCGTCCCAAAGAGTCCTCCAGACAGCATTTCTCGTACCAACAGGATAATTAGGCTGGTTCCAGTACCTGGCCTTGATGCCCTTTCCATGGGCCACATCAAGCTGGCTCCTCAAAGTCTCCAGCTGCGTCTCGTTCATTTCGCGCTTGCGCACATCGCCAAAGGACGATGCAAAGTTGGTAGACGCAATTGGTGATTCATTCTCAGTCAAGTCCTTGTACTTTGCGTCCTGGAGGTTTGCAAGTGGTGCATCGAAAAACATGTCGCGAGGGGATGCTGCAAGAACATCGGAAAGCTGAGTGTTTCCTGTTCCAATGACTGTGACAGGGTTCCTGCGAAGTGTCTTGCCGTCGTAGGTGGTGAGCCAGTCTCCGCTTCGCAGAGGTTCCAAAGCCTTAAGGACGGCTGGCCAGGTCACATCGGCAGAAGTCTTCAAGTCGATGAAGAAGTACAGTGTCTGCCCACTAGACGTGTCAAACACACCATTCTGCTCGCCTGGCTGGACAAAAGGCGTGCGTGGGTTCTGGCGATGCAGAGTGTCAAGGATTGGGTTGATGTAGAGAGACTCAAGAGTGCGCTTGTCACTCAGAGCAGCAGGCTCATGACCAACCTTCGAGCTGTCAGTCCGGGTGTTCAACCGAGAGAAATGTCGCACGGAGTAGCACAAAACTTACATATAGTGTACCGTTGATAAGCCAGACATCCGCCTCGGTTGAGATGGCGCCGACACTCAATCCAGAATAGAATGGAACATCGCGCCAGTAGTCGTTGTGGCTATGGAAGGGCTTGGGCAGAATGTTTCTTGTGAAATCGGTAGGGTACTTGTACTTCTCACTCTTGTCGGTATTTTCCAAGATGTTCTTGAGCGGAGTCTGTTGTCCATAGGGTGCCGCGCTGCAAAGGGCCGCCAAACTGGCGGTAAGAGCAAACGAGGAACGCATGATGGTAGCGACACGGGAACAACGAGAGGCGACGCGTGTACGATGAAACGGTCAGGAAGGAGCTCTCAGGATGGAAGGAAGAGGCTGCGAGAATGATTGAAGAGTACCTGGCAGTGGTTGATGAATGCTCGGGATTGACGCATGTCGACGATGTCACTAGTGGGGAACGCGTGTATATCCGACCAATCCCATTGCTGCTGCTTGGCGCGTGGACAAGTGACGCGTTTCTGAAGGTTGCAGTTCGGTGGAGAGCGGGCGGAGGTACTTTTGTGCCTTACTCATTCCAGTATTGCGGATTCAATACCTGTAGTGTTGAATTTTTGATTTGAAAGCAGTTTGACATGTCTGTGAGGGGGCTCCATGATGCGGAACACGCAACGCCTGGGTCGTGGGCGGATCAACCCGGACAATCTTGCATGCCCGAGGGGTTGGACATGTGCGGGGAAGATTGCATGCAGCAGCAGGCTTGGGGGTTAATGGTTTGGGTATCCGTTGGGCAAAACTGCGTTGACAACACTGCGGTGCGGTGTTGAGGAAAGCCGGATGGAATATACACCGAGCCAGAGCCGATAGCCGGGGTTGAAGAACAGGTTCTCGTCCAGGACCACGCAGACGGGAAGCAAAAACGTTAGATTCGGATGTGTCGGGGTCGGCGATATTTTCGGCATGACGGGTTGTCAAGAGTGAAGCGCGATAGCCTGGTTTACATAGCTGGTACGCTACAAGAAAAGGCGTTGCTGGAAACGCTCTTATGTCCGGTGTACGCAGGCCTACTAGCATACATACTGCCGCCGCGCATCCCAAGCCAATAGTGTTTGGCTAGCGAAGGCTAAACACGGTGTAATAGAAGTATACGTGTTGTGTCTGCATACCGGATCCCCCCAAGAGGTACCTAGATACCCCCCATCATGCCTCCAAAAGTACGCCATCTCCACCGTTTCCACGTGTTTGTCATGCAAATCCCCAACCCAACCCAGCACGGCAGGTTGCTGAGCTTACCTGTACCTATTGCCTAAGTGCTAGCGATACCCCGGGCGGCGCCGGCGGTTTAACGGTGTTTCTAGTTAGATTATCAGGTTTTTGAGATTCTACTGCAAGATATTAGTGCATTTAGAAACAGGGTCTGGCTAGTGGACCCTGGCTGGGGTGGTTGGCGCTCAGCGTATCCGCTTGGGCACTTTGCTTGCCGCAGCTGCAAGCCCAACTTGCCCGTGGTGCCGTGGTCATGCGGAAATCAAGACCCTGCAGGCGATTTTCAACAACATGGCAATTTTTACATGGGTAATTGATGCAACCATTAGGGGGCGCTTGCATGCCGTGGCTTGGAACCGGTGGCCGGAAAAAGTCACATGGTATTTGCTATGGACATATTGGCTGGACACACGCACAACGCATACTGCTGTGTCGACAACGCGTACACGACTCTACATGGTAGGCCTGCATGCAAAATTTACACCGGGTCCTGAGGATTTTGTCTGCCACGTCGTATATTGCGTGCGCGTGTGGCCTGAAATGCAATCTGGAAGTCCGGGGAAGATGATTGGGCACGATTCAAAAGCGGAGAAGATAGTAGACAAAGTAGTCTCTGACAAAGGAGACGCTGAATTGGTTCATTTAGACAAGGTATCCGCTAAGTCGATCTAACACCGAACCGTGATGCCACTGGCAAAAGCCGAGTGTAAAGCAAAAAACGCCAACCGCCCTCATGAAGTGGATAGAAGATGTGACCCTGGTCCATGCATAGCTATAGAAAAATTGCATCTCGGACGCCGATGTGAAAAATATCGTAAAAGACGAGTATGTGCCAGACTACGAGCTGGTGGAGCTGACGGATTCGTTGGAGCTTCCGCTTCGTCGGCGGGCAGAGTCGGTTGCGGTGGTGAGCTGGCGCTTGGTGTGCTCGTGCATGATTCTGGTGCGTGTTAGTGGGAGTTGGTGGGTCACGTGAGGGTTGAAGAGACGTACCTTTGGTATTCGCTCATGGCACGCTCGGGGTCGTTGAGGTCGAAGTTGTTGGCAAAGTTGTGTTGAGTGCTCATGGGCTCAGAGAAGCCGTCGGAGACGTAGACGGACTGACGGGTCTCGGTGATGGCGGACATTGTTGAGATGGGTGGAGATGGATGGTTGTTTGATGGTGAAGTGTCAAAGGCGGTGGCAGAGCGCGTACGTATGGTGAGAGTAGTGGTGGTTGAAGATGTGTAGATAGATAGTGGTGATGAGGGGAGTAGCAAGCAAGCGGGGTGCAAACTATATAGCAGCTGCTCGTATCTCCCAAACGCACGCACAGGGAGCAAAATAGGGCGGACGGGACGAGATAGTCCATCATGGCCACGCATGGCAATAGATCTGCCCATGACTATCGGCTCAGCACAGAGATCCACCCTCAGCATTGCGCCAGGCCGGGGTGCTGGAGGGGAACAGATCTACAGGGTCCTACTTGTTGCGCGCTAGCTGGCTAAGAGAGCCAATCAGCGGCCTACGATCCCGACATCCCTGCTTGCCGCGGGCTAGCGATGTCGGAATCAGGCCGTTAATGATGATGTCGCCAATGACGGGCTCGTAGAGAGGCGGCGCTGAGAGGAGGGTGTTTAGGGGTCTGGCTTGCATTAGAGGCGATGACAGGGACTCCAGCCTGGCAAAGGCTGGCCATTCCCAACCCACCAGCGCCCTACCGCGTCTACTGACTGGTGTCGACAGCCGACTGTTGTTTTGCTTTGCTGCTCCGCCATGCCAGACCGCGCCTTGCACAGTAACTAGGTTTGTTTCTTGTTTCTTGGCCAGCCCATACTAGGGCTGACAAAGTAAAAAGCACAATTGCAAAGACGGTGTGTACCCTCTCTGCTTACTCTACTAAACAGAGAAGGTGTGTGTGTGCCTGTGTGGCCAATGACGCAGCTTCAGGGGCGGCAAATCTGTCCTCTGGCCCACAGTCCCTCTCTGCTCCACGAGAAGCCCTCCATCGACGTCAGACCCTCCATCTGTTCTGCAGCCTCGAAACCAAATCTCCCGCAAAGACCCAGCAAAGCGGAAAAGGCACCCACCTTTTGACAGTCGCAGTCCCTCATATGTGCCCACCCACGTCATTTTTCCTCGAGCACCCACAACAGATTGGCTGTCATGCCTGCACGGCTATGTATAAGCGGGTCTAGCGCCACCCTGAACATGCAGGGTCTCGGGCGGCCGCACAGCCGTTGCGTTCGTTCATACCCTCCTCCCCACTGTTGCCGCACTCGCTGCATGTTCGTGGGTGGCATATCGTCACTTCTGACGTTTGTCCCGTTGTTTGTTTGCTCCTGTCCAGCTTCGAGTTTATTGTTCCCCTATCCAGGGATTCTACAGTACGTATTCATCTACCAATCCTCACGCCGTTTACCAGCGACGCAGGCACCACCATGATGAAGTAATGGAACCACAACCAAAACCACGACGCTGACCAACATACCCCGAGCCCTGTGCATGGTGTAGCCTATCTCCGTGCTACACGCTCTTCTCTGATCATCATCAAGAAGATCCCTGCGTCTGACCCATGATAGCCGACTTGGTAGCCACCACTGCTTGCATACCCTCCATGCAATCACAACCTCTACCTAACTCGTACCTAAATACCCGGGCATACCGATGATAAGCTCAGCCAAGCCTCAGTGAATGTGGCAGAAGAGTTGTGGCGCATACTCTACTACTGCGGAGCACGCTCGTTCACAGACATGTCAAAGGCCAGCAATCACCGATCCCTTCGCCAAATCCTCGATGCCGCTACTCAACGTCTAGACCACATCCACGCACACCCATTGTCAATTCCACCTTTCCCATTACCGTCTCTCTTTCCTACCTTCTGTTTCATCGCAAAGTCCCACAGAGTCTCGCCTCTATTCCCAGTGCGACCCGGCCTACTGCCACGCTTTACCGCTCGTGGCACAGGCACGTCATACCAAACCACCTTCAGCAGTGACGACCTATCTGGCCCCAACACCCTCTCACTCTCCCCTTCCCGCTCGGGAAAGCGCACTCAACCCGTCAACCAACCTGCCGTTCCGCGCGCTACTGCTCGGTTGATATGCTGCAAGGGGTGGGCATGTTTGTGATATATGTGGACTATGATGCTACTCGTGGTCTGATCGCCATCACCCATAAGAGCTAGACGTCGTCTCAAGCGCGGCTTGCGTCAGTTCGGCATCCGCATCCGCACAGCTTGACGCTTTTGTTGTATCATCTCGATTTTTGCTCATGTCGCTTCCTAACTGACGCAACACTCTTTTGCCCTCACAGCTGCAACAGCTATGCTATTGCGGTATTTCAAATCGACTACGATTGCCGCCAGCAAGTCGAGACTGTGTTGATCAAAACTCTGACCACCATTTTCTCGGGAGTGATGTCATACTGCTTACCACCGTCTGTATAGCTAAACTGTACAAAGGGAAACCTCGTCTGCAAACATACGGCTATTGAAAACGATCGACAGCAACCATGCCCGCATCTGACACACATTACACTCACTTGCAGCTCGTCATCAAGCGAGTTACCCGCTCCGCAACAGCCTCCACAATACCCTCTCCCGTCTGTATGACATCGTTTTGCTCGCTTCTGCTTCGACGATGGGCACGCCTGTCCACCCTATGACATAATCCCACATGTGCTGGGAACGGGAGTCATGGTCACCCTGCCTGCATACACATGGCGCTGCTGCACTACGGGATGGCGTTTTGTTAAGGATGATGCAAGTCACCCTTTTTTTTGTTTGTTGGCAATGCACACCTCGCATGTGATTGCGTATTTGTGCAGACCTGGTATGACGCGTTTTGAACGAGGGAGTCGGTGCACCTTTGAATGTGCCTTCTTGCAGTTTTAAGTATTTTCCTTAGAAACATGTCGTTTCAGGTCTCATGCCTCCATCTGAAGGTAGGGTAGAAAAGCCGTGTTGACAAGGGATTTGTATCATCGACTAGATTCAACGTTGCTTCCACATATACATCATGGGGCTTATGCTGTGTGCTCTTTCGAGTCGAAGATGTTTGATTGTGACACACCCAAGCACATCTTACGAGTGAGCTCCGTGGCCCTTGGATCCATTAATGGTTCGCTGTTGGCAGATGTTGTTCTTCGCATCGAAAACATAGTCACCCCGTCCATCGTGTTCTGATAAGTAGCACAAAGACGGATTCTTGTGTAGTGGTAGTATATGGAGAGTTTGTCTTGCTTTAGTCGTGATGCGTGGTAGACATGCATAGCACGAGGAAGGCTGGGGTTAAGAGTAGGAGTGAAACTGGTATTGTTGTCTAAGACGGTTAGTTTATATCTTTGCGTAATGGTGTCGGTCTTGTTGCTTTGCTTGTAGCTCTTGCATCGATTTGGATGACATGGTAAGAAAGAGATGAGAAGGGGAACACGCTACAAGTGTGCATAGAGTAGTGTCAGAGGTATTTGTCTAATGGTTATAAGTACCACTGATACATTTTTGACAGACATGGCTGCTCTTGTAACGCATACAAGGATGTGCAATGTAACATGCTACACAAAGCAGCAAAAGCAAGACATTCAAAACTCAATCCCATATTTGCATTCAACCCTATCTGTTACAAGAAGAACAAGAAGCAATTTTCCTCGAAATCTTATCCCACGTCCATCAAACACTTCGTACTAAACGGAACTTCCTCCCTCATCTCATTCAACCCACACCAACCTCACCACCACCCCGCAACCCCAAAACAAAATTACATCTACCTCGCTACTATCCCCTCATACCACTCCTCAAACACTTCTCTCTCTCCAACACTCTACCCGCCACACCCGCCAAGCCCACCACACTACCCTCTCAATCAAGCAAATCAATCAACAACCCACTCACCCTCGCATTCCCCCACCTCTCCCTCACCATAACCAACACCCCAAATCAATCTCCCATGGTGACATTAATCAACCCAAAACCAGTAACAGCGGGGTAAACTAACCACCAAACCCGTAAACCATTCCAAACATCAGATAAATTAACCCATCACGGGGTATCCTTACGCTAGCGCGGCCAAGCAAAATTCGTCTATGAAACAAACTTGAGAAAAAAGAAGCGAGAGCGAGATCAAGAAATGAGATCAAGGACTATACATGTGCATGGGGTGAAATGCTTTGTTGCAGATTCAAACACACACACACACACACACACACCGTATACTTGTAATGTGAATCACTAGTGTAGTAGTCTACACTCACCATAACTCCTGCGGGGAGTTAAGTAGTAGTAGTAGTAGTAGTAGTAGTAGTAGTAATGGTAGGAGAATTTCAAATTACAGGCCTTGGATGCCTAAAGCACACAAATGCCGTTGTACACTCTACCCCATTCTTATTACTACACTAGGCTCTTTCCTCGTATAACTCCCCTAGGGTGTGTTTTGACGCTAGACCTGTCAACCTGTCGCACGTTGTCAAGCCCATTTCCCATGTTTTGTTTTGTTTTGTTTTGTTTCACATATTCACGCCCAACCCTAAGCCACATGCACACAGCAATGAAGAAAAATAAAGACAGTAAGTTCTATATTCTATTAAACAAAAAAATCACTAGCTATGTACTTAGATACGCAGTAGTAGTAGATATACCCAGGGTTGTACATGGTTATATAAAATATGGAAAAAATATTTCTTGTCATTTGGTCATATCGAAGAAAAAAAGAGAAAAAGGGACAAACATAGGTATCAAACAAGCCCCATACACAAGTGATTCTCCCAGAGAATATAAAATGTTTGTAGTGTTTATTTGTTGTTGAGGTCGTGAAGAGGTGAAAAAAAAAATCAAGAAAAAAGTAGATGCAAAGCAAAAGAAGCCAAAAAGGGGGAGGGGGACGATGCGGATAAATTTTTCAGAAGGATTTCCATTTCTAAAAGATTGTTTCTTTCCCTTTTGTTTCTTTCTCTCTTTTTCCTTTCTCATCTGTCTTCTCCCTGGGAAAGATTTCGCAAATAAACAAGAACGGGGGGAATACATTTCGTCAGAGATTTGTGGTAGAGGGAAGATACAAATGGAAAGGAGAAAAAAAGAGAACAAAAGAAAAAAGATCCAAGAAGAGATTCAAAATCTTCTTAGTGCTTGCCAATGTTGCGACGGTGAGCGTGCGCGTGGCGGCGGCGCATAGGGTCGGTGACGTAGACCTCGACCTCCTTGATGGCAACAACGTAGACAACGCCATCCTTGGTGTAGGTGGTGGTGCTGACGATGCCGTCATCCTTCTCATCGCCCTTGGGAGTCTCCTCCTTGACGGCCTCCTTGGGAGGCTGGGCGGCGGGGGTGATCTCAGGGTAGCTGTTGTACTCAGCAACGGGGGTGGGCTTCTCGGCGACGTTGTAAACGGAGATGCCACCTGGGCCCATTGAGCGAGCAGGGGCGTACGACAGGTTAGGCAGAGAGACTGACGAGAGAGTAGGCTTAACCTCGGGCTCGTCCTTGTCACCAGAGGGGGGAGCGTTGGGCTTAGCGTACTCGGGTCCGTACTGGATGGGGTTGTTGCCGCATAGAGACTTGGCAGGGCCTTCACAGTCGTCGCTGTCGAGGAACTTGGGGAGCTTGGCAACCTTGCACTCGTTTTGCTTCTGCTCAGACTGGAGACGACCGGAAAAGACGGGGCAGTCTTCGGTGCGACCAGAGAGGTTGGTGCAAGTGTCAACGGCAGATTGGAGGGTGTCAATGTCCCATCCGTTCATGAAATCGGCGTGGTAACCGCAGCCTGTTTTTGTGTCAGATGTGCTTCAAGGTTAAAAAAATAGATTGATAAAAAAAAAACATACCAGTAGGGTCACCATTTGACCAGACGAATTGACCAGCCTGTCCCTTGAACGCGTAGGTGTTCCAAATGGTCTCGTAGAAGAGGGTAGGCAGACGAACGGGGAAGCCCTCGGGACATGAGCCACCGTCAAGCATGCTGGGGTAGGCAACGTGGCTCTTGTGGTCAGGGCTATCGAGATCCTTTCCGTTCCAGCATGAGGCAAAGAGCATCTCGGCACGGATACCGTTGGCGCAGTTCTCATCGAGGAACTCCTTGTCGGGGAGGGTGTGGCGGTAGCGCGAGCCCTCGGGAGCCCTGGCGTAGTTGAGGCAGTTCATGCCAATAGACTTTGCAGCGAGGGCGCGCTGGGTCCTGTCCTTGTCGGACCACGAGTAGACTGGGGGGTCAGGTACAGGGAGAGAGAAGTTGCGCTGATGCGGGTCACCAGCAAGCATCATGAAGCCCTTGGGGAAAGCCTTGATGTTGTCGCCCAACAGGAGGTAGTAGGCGAGCATACCACCGACCTGGGGGACAATCTCAGTCTTGCCGTTCTCATGGACAAAGTGCAGCGTCGGGGTCCAGTAGGCCGACTTGTCATCCTCGAACTGGGCAGAGGTGCACTCGGAGTTGCGGAGGTCCTCGTAGGTGGTTGAGGCACCAAAGTCTGTTGAGTGGTATTAGCGAGTCATGTCTCAGAGAGAGAGAGAGTGTAAGGGTTGGACTCACTGTTTCCACCGTGGATGGTATGGGCGTGGGAAGAGGCGACTCCCTTGTCGACGATGGGATCAAGACGAGCAAGAGCAGTGCGGCCGTAGGCAGGCATGCGCCAGAAGGCATCGGCAGAGCCGGCGAGTATGGCCGCCGCAGCGGAGAGAGAGGCGACAGACTTCATTGTTTGCTGGCACGAAGTGGCTTGGTAATCGTGATGGTTTGTCGGAGTGTGGTCCGGGTAGCAAAGTCGATTAGAATATGGTCAAACGGCCTGGGGCTTTCTGATCCGGCACGAGTGTTGGAAAAAGTATTGCAGACGCAAGAAATGAGTGTAGCGCTGTCGCGAAGACAGCAGGAGGAGTGGTAGCGAGTGTTGGGGGAGGGTGGTGGGCGTGGGGAGGGAGAGAAGCCAAAGGAGTGACGAGCGAAGGAATAGACGCGACTAAGGGCAATAGAAAAAGAGCGAGGGAAATGGAGCCTAAGGAACACAAGCGGTTATGATGCTGGGGGCCGTGCAGTGAAGACGCTTTTAGGGGAGATGAAGGAATGCTTTGAGTTAGCGAGAATGAAACTCGGGCTAGCGGGATAGCAGGGGGGTCCCTGACAGGACGCAAGCGGGCATGTGGTTGGTCCGTGGCGTAGTGAGCACCGGCGGCTAGCCCTAGGATAGTAAGATGAAACATGGCAGTAAGGGGATCTATGTCATGGATTGCGGCGAGGGGGCGCGGGTTGGCAGTCGGGTTCAACCAAACGGCGTTGAGCATGGCAGCACCATGAGCAGCCGTGGGTGGAGCCGCGAATGCTTGGTAGTGGGTGGGCAGAGGGGCAGGGGGGCCATGGTGGTGGTGGTGGTGGTGGTGATGGGAGGATGGTGAGGTAGACACGGCATTCACCCTCGCCGCCTTGGTGCCTCTGGCCTCTGCTTCACCACGCAGCAAGCGGCTTGGTCAAGCAACTCGGCCCACCCAGTCATTCGCCAAAGACTGCTGGCGTCGACGGTTGCGCCTAGCAAGAGTTATGACGGCGCAACCCATCCGCAGGCAGCGTGGCGCAATCTGTACATACAGCCGGACCGGCAGTGTTTTTGGGGCAGAGGATTGGCCTGTCGTCGTCGGGACCTAACATGGTGGCCCAGCAGGCCGTGCGCGCCGGTGCCAGCTATCGCAATCTCCTCTCCTCTCCACTGTGTGCCCATCACAATGGCCCTGCGGCTACGGCCAACGGCAGCCATGTCATGCTGCCTCCAGCTCTCCGCCATGATTGCTCGCCTGGGCTGCCCTGGGGGGCAAATTGGGCCGTCGCAGGGGCGCTGCCTGTCGCACTTGTGGTGAAGGTGCGGGTGCTGGGCTGGAGTGAGTGGTCCATGTGTAGTGGCATGTACATACAGACCATGTCCAAGTATGTATGAATTTGTACACATGTAAGTAGTAGTATGTAAGTAGTAGTATGTAGGTAGGTAGGTACAAGGTGGCAGCGGGCTGCCGTCGTGTCGGTGAGCACGAGGTTCAGTTGGCACGGGAAAGCGGGACAGGAGATTACGCCAATCGACCCCAAGAAGACCTTACTGGCGCGGCAATACTGCGGTCAAGCGCTGACTTGCTCGCCCGACCTCTTGAGGCTACTCTGCCTCCTCGTCGTCGGCTTCGGCGTCGTCATACGTATCGACGACTAAGTACTGTGGACACGGCCATGTCGGCACGCTCCAGGGCGTCCTTGCTGCTAGTGGGTTGCACGGCCTCTGCGTCTCTTTGCGCAAGGCCAAATTCAAATCTTACTTTTGTTTACTTACGTACAAGGTCAGATATGGGAGTGGAAATATTTGTACACTACATGTACTTACTTGGCTGTGTACTTGGAGATACATGTAATTAATACATACATACTTAGTGAGCTTTCCATGGCTATAGCATCGCCCCTCGCCCCTCGCCCCTTCGGTGACATGCAGCCTATGGGCCGGCCAAGCGCTGTTCCTGCAGTAGCGCAGCCATCCAACTCGGCTGGCTAAACCACGTCGTGCTGCCTGATTTGCCGGTGCTATTCTCGCCGCTTATGCAAACTCGATCCTCTTGCTCTCTTGTCAGCACCCGCCCTGCCCATACGAACCCCCTTCCGCCCTCAACCCACCTGAGCAGCCAACCAAGACTCGACAAATCTACAGCGAGATTACAACGCGACCTGTTGCGCTGCTACTCTCCCATTACACTTCATCTCTGCCCTGCCCTCGGCATCACCACCCCGGCCTCACCTCCACCATAGAGTCATCACGCCAGAGGCAACTGTCATCCCGTGGTCCAAACAGAAGCCCACAACTCGCCTCTTCCTCGTATCTACCACCAAAAACTGATCAAGAGAGCGAGATGGCGAGAGGGAAAAATCTCGCCCCGTCGGCTCCTTTGTGCCTTGGGTCCAACTCCCCTTCGCCCCTCACCTGCCAGCACCTACCAAAAAACAACCGTCATTTCTATCCAAACCTGCTATTCCTGCCAACCGTCTCACATGGCACTCGTCTGACCAGCCCGCCTCCCCTCCCTTGCCTCCCTTGCCTACTAGATCCACCCCCAACTCCTTTTTACCCGTGCCCCATGCCCTTCTACATACTCACTTACTCCTCCATACACCGCCCCGCACCAGCCTCTCACACGACCTGGTAACAAGTGCTCCCTCCCACTTGCACATTTGAATCGAACCCAACACCACATGCTCATCGGGTGCTAGTTTCCTAGACCCTCCCCTTCCTCGCCTCACCAAACACCCTTTCAACCCCCTCGAATTTCATTTCTGCCCTTGTCTCTTTCCCGCCTTGCTCTCTCGGCCGGCCCACGACCCAATGAAAACGACATTCTGGAACACTCAACGTTTGTAGTATCCACGGCTAAAGACATGCAAGAAAAAATGGTAGTCTGGAGTCGATCATGCCCCCTTACCCGTCCCATGCTCATGTGCGACACCCTCACACGTGCGCGCATGCGGCACGGGAAGAAGGGACGGAAAGGAGATGCAAGTATCATCTTCTGCGCATCATCTCCTTGCCTTGGCTTCCTTTTTCATCCCTACTCTCTTTTGTGCACAATGGAAAAGAACAAGTCCCGAGGCACGAGCTAGTCTATCGCTGCTAAGCCCGACGCCACGCGGGATGTGTTGATGATCTACGTAGATAGGGTTTGGTACCTGGCTTGGCTTTTTGGCGTCCGAGGCGTTCGTGCCAGGTGAGTATGTAATCGTGTTCTTCGAGTGAACCATTACACATACGCTTGGATTGATTGATTCACCTGGCTTCTGCTGGTTCATGGCTTCGCATCCATCTCGTGGTATCACTAGATCATTGCGTTGAGAGAACACAACCTTGCAATGCGCACCTATGCAACCGTCCCCACGCACCATCGTGTCTCCCCAACGATAACTATACTCCTAAAAAAGAAGCAAAAAAAAGCGGATCTCGCTCGCCGCTCATCCGGCTGCGATTGCAATAGCGTCAATCGATAAAAAAAACCCGCACGCACACACATTTTCTCAATTGCATTAATACCCTTTAGCCCCGGGGGGTCCATGCCTGTACTTTGTAGTTATTGATTCTTTTTTTGGAATGCGGCCTACAAGGCTTATGCACGCCTTACCTCCTAACTACCCCATAACCCCCCCCAACATAGGCAACATCAAACAAACCAAAAAAAAATCCCATGAACCAAAATTAAACCAACAATCTGATACACTTGTTTAAACTCAAGTTGGACACTTTGAAAACCAGCCAAGTATGCTGTTAGAAAAGCTCCCCCCAACGGCATACCTTCCTACATTTCTCTTTCTCTCCCTCTCTCTCGTGTTCGAAAACCGCACTGCGGCTCTTGCGATTCCCGAGACCTCGCTCAACACTACTACGGTACGTACGTAGGCACTACTTACAGCCATGTTTGGTCGCATGTTGCCCTGAACACGCTTTGCGCCGTATTGCACCGCACCGCCCAACTCGCTACACATAGCCCATCTGCATGCGCATGCGCATGCGCATGCTTTGCGAGCACAAGCCTAACTCGCGTGAGTATTGTCGCGAGTTTGCTTCGCACTCGCTTGTGAAAGCACCTTACTGCAGGCTGTCGTGCGGGACGGACGAAGCGTGTACGGAAGCGCAGTCGTTAGGTAAGAAGTCGCACGAAGACGCACACGCACACGGCGATGTTGGTTCTAGACTTTGCATCCCAACAGGCGGCGCTGTGTGCGCGGTGAGAGAGTGTAGACGGGTGAGAGCAAGACGGACAAGGAGAAGACGCTGGAAGGTAGATCGCAGTACTTTATATCAACATATATCAACATTGCGGTTAACTATGTTATTTTATTACTGACATAGCGATGGGATGGGATTAACACACTAACATCATCTATCTTCTTCTCCTCTACCACAACGTACATCGCATACCCTATACATATCTTTTTCCGATACTTTCCTTACCACCCTGCCTGGATCCCCTTCCCACGCTCAACCCCTCACACATACTACCCTAGACTTACAACAAATACATCTCCGTCAACCCCCTTTACTGCATCCTCTGCATCCAACCATCCACGTCAATCTCCCAAATACATACTCAGATCAAGTCATGCAACTGACTTCACATATCCTTTCCTCTCATGATATATGATATTGAACGGTGCCGGCAGATGGCTACAATCTTTAATTGTACGACCTATACACTGACAGCAATTCCCTGATAACTCGTAAACACCACGCTATGCTACATCATAAAATAACACAGTCATATTAGCCCGTCCCACAAACTTCACAAGTTCTTTGCACCTGTTCGTCCATCAGGTCTAGTACTTCTTCGCCTCCATGCCCTCTGGCGGCTCAGGTACCACTTTCCTGTTCCCAACATTACTCCAGTCGGTACTCAGCACTGTGCCGCCGCTCTCAGAGTAACTCTTCATCATAGCCCGTTGTTGCTCGGGCGTAGCTCCGCTGTACAGCTGCTTGAAAAAGTGCGATGTCTCGTCCCCTTCGATTTCGTCCTTGTCGTCGAGATCATTGACCACCACCTTGTCCCAGTTCTTGGTGCCCGATTTAGACGACGTAGGATATGCGGGGGCGGTCTCCTTTACAGGAGCGACAGAAGAAGATGCTTGTGACGTGATGGTGGCTACTTCGCCCTGGGCACGCTCGAGGCTGTGCCACTTCACACCTGGTGTTGCCTTTCGGAGCGTCACCTCGATCTTGGTGGGTGTTATTCGGTACTTGGACTGCGAGGGGTCGATGGATGCAAAGAGAGGGTCGGCGTTGTAGCTGTATTCGGACGACGAGTCGGCAATGGGGAAAGAGACGGAGACAGCCTCTTGTTCAATTTCTACAACAGCTTTGTCCTTGGGCACACCCTTGGCCATGATGTTCAGAGTGACACTATCATGGGACTGGTACCAGTCGGTCTTGATCTTCTCTTTGGGCGTCGGCGCGGGAGGCTTCGGTGCCTGGGTTGTTGCCGTGTCTGCGGTCTTGGCTGGGGCGGTGGGTGTGGGTGCACTGGGTATTTCCACGTCCGGGTCCTCCTTAATCGTGACTGTCCTCTGCTCATCATTCTCTGGCACATCTTTCAACTTGGATGCGACCTTGGCTTCCCAAATTGGCAACATCTTGTCCTTTTCGTCAAGACCTTTTACTATGCGCAAGAGAAAGTCTGCGTCCGCATATTTGCCAAGGTGGTAGAGTGCAACGGCGCGTCGAAACTGGGCGTCCTTGATGAGCTCGCGTGAGCCGCGCTTTTTGGCAAGGACAACTGCGACGTCGGCATCATGAAGGGCTTCGGGGAACTTGGAGGTACGCTGATAGGCTGTCGAGCGGCCGATGTAGTATTTTACGGCGGTCGGATTGACACCAAGGGCCTTGGTGTAATGCTCAATGGCTTCGTCGGGTTTGCTTGCGCTGAGAGCAGCGTCACCTTTGCGGGCGTCGTCCATTACGGCAGAATTGCGAGTAGTAGAGAAGAAGAAGAGCAGTCAGAATGGTGTGCAAACCCCGTCAAACGTGTTTTCTCAGTGTGGTGACAGAGATGCACCAATATTGGCGGCTAGGTGGTGTAGAAAGCGCCATGACAAGCGTAGAAGCTTCCATGGCTGCCTTCCCCAAACAAGGGTCCCAATATCCTACCGCCGCACTAGTAATAACCACCCAGCCCTGCCACAAAAGGCGGGGTTTGGTGGCAGGGCAACAATACATCATCAGCGCCGGATTTGGAAAACAACTTACTCGTATCAACCCAGCTGCATAGACTACGCGCGCCCTAGTGGAGTAGTCTCTGTATTGCATATGACATCACTAAAAACAAATACGCGGAAAGTATACTCTTCACAATGCATATTCAAAATCAAATCAGGTCGTGTGATGTATTACTACACAACGAAAAAAAAGGCTAGGCGCCTGCAATGACTGACAGGTATATGCAATGCCGAGCTAAGGGCTGTCAAAGAAACTCCAGATACAAATAGGAAAACCGCTACACTTGTACAAATCTATACGTGTGCATCCTCGCACCCTCACCTACCCCATGCCGCATACGCCCCGACTCGTCATTCCATCTAAAACAAAAGCACAGCGCCAAAGATAGTGCTCGCAGCAACCATACCGATGATGCGGAGGGGCACCTCGAGGCCAGCAGCAGCACCCTGGCTGTTACCGGCAGAGCCAGTGGAACCAGGTGTAGGAGCACGCGTGGGCTCGCCAGATCCAGGCTGGGCCTCAGACTCGCTGGGCTCACCGGCGAAGTGCGAGCCATCGCCAGAAAGACCAGGACCTGAGCCGGCACCCTTGTCCATAAACGCAGCAGCCTTCTTGGGGATCGATGGGAGGTTGGTACCCTTGACTTGCCAGTCGTCAGACTCGTCAGGGCACTTGGAAGCACTGCCGTTCTCCTTGAAGCCGCCGTCGTCAGTGGGGTTGGGGGTGGCCTTGAGGGCCTTGGCAAGACGGTCGAAATCCGCGTTGGGCTTGATGTTGCCGTCAGAGCCAACCTCAACGAGACCGTAGCCGTTAGGCTCGACAGTGTACTCGTAGGCAAGACCACCAGAGTAGACACTAGTCATGTTCTTGGAGTACAGAGCAGCAATCTCACCCCACTGGCGGGTGTTGGTGATGCAACCAAACTCGGACAGGAAGATGGGCTTGCTGTAGTTGCCATATGTCTTGACTTTCTTGTCCCAGCCGGACTGTGTGAAGGATGAAGGGTCGCACCAAGAGTAGTCGTTGAAAGCGAAGAAGTCAGAGCGCTCGTCGTCGGTACCGCAGTTGAAGTACGTGGCCTGCTGCTCAATGTTCTCAGTGACATCGGCGGCAGAGTATCCAACAGGGATGATACGCTCGTGGCGGTTGGAGATGTACTGCTTCATGTCACGGGTGACGGCCTTGATGTAGGGAGCAGCGTTGGAGTTGTTCTTTGCGTTGATGACCTCGTTTCCGGAAAAGAAGAGCATCAAGTTGTTGTACTCGGCGAAAGCATCAACTGTAGCAAATACGGACTGGAGGTACACATCGTTGTACGAGGTGTGGAGGGTATCGGCGTTCTCACGGTTGAGCGAGTACTTGGGGGTGTTGGCGTCGAGAGCTAGGTAGATGCCGGCATCGTCAAGCATCTTCATACCCTCATCGTGGTTCTTGGAGTTGTCGATTGTGTAGATACGGACAGTGTTGATACCGAGCTTCTTGAAGTTGTCGACATCGCGCTTGAGTGACTTGAGGTCGAGCAGAGGATCCTGTGCGTCGGCGGCACCACCTATGTATAGGTTAGCATCACTGTAAATAGGATGATCTGGCGCAACAACATACCGGGCTGGTAGGCGACACCGCGGACGTAGAAGCGCTTGTCACCAGCGAAGAAGGCATTGCCCTTGACGGTGATTGGGGTCAGGTTGCCCTTTGCGGCGAGTGCGGGAGCGACGGCGGCTCCCAGGAGGGAGATGATAAGGCAGGCCTTCATAGTGGCGGATTGAAGCGAAGATGGATTAAAACGAAGAGTAGAACAAAGCAGTTGGAAGTCTTAACGAGTGACTGGTAAGTAGGAAAAGGAATCCTCACACAAAGAACATTGAACGGAGAACGAGGAGCCGGGATGGCAAAAGTATTTGAAGCAGGAGCACCCCAATTTCTTGGTAACCCCCGAGTGCTACATGTGGAACTCGCCAACCCCCGTAGTTTGTCTGGCGCTGATGCGCGCCAAGTCGTCGAGTGTTGGCGCGCCGGCAGGAATGGCGGATACCAAGCAGCCAAGTCCATAGCCTTGGATTAGCAAAAGACCGCCCAGCCTTGGTCAGGGGCAACAGCGCTGTTAAGTGGCAGGGCCAGGTCCATGACGAGACTCTAATAACAAGTGAATTGCGCGTCCGCTGCCGTTTCGCTCGACAGCACAGCCTCGTTGAGTAAATTCAAGATTTGCCCGTCTGCAAATCCATCGTGTTGGCCGTGGTGGCCCCCCTCACTTGGAGCCGCACACGGCTTGGGGGACGATGGCCATCGACGGCCACTGCAGCGCATCGGGAAATTGGACTGAAAAGGAATGCTTGACCATGTGTTATGAAGGGTTGGCGACAGCACAACTACCGTGGCATGGCTTCGCTGCTCTTTCGTATCTCACTGCCCATGGCACTGCCGCTCCGTTGTTGTTGTTGGTGCTGCTTGCGGCCCGGGGGAGATCTGAACATCAGTCTAGGCGACAAAAAGTAACGCTGCGCATGTGCATGCAGCATGCGTCAACAACTAAGCCCATTGAGTGACGGAATGGATACGTACGTTTCTTTGTATGCACATACATACATACATACATACATACATACATACATATGCATGGAGATCCGCGAGGTTGGTGGTGGAGGAATGGCTGGGTTGACAGTTGTTGCGCGTCTGGGGCTTGGGTTGGGACTGGTTGGCTACCGTACCACGGCGTTAGAGATGTTCCGCCCGCCTGCCTTCTCCGCCACGCAATCATTTCCTACACCTGCACCGCACCGCCAGCCCCACGTGACATACTACCAAATCCACGCGCTATCCGCTGTGCATTTTTTTTTGAACCAGCACCCCCATACTTCTCTGGCCCTTCAGCCATGTCAAGCCTTGCCCAGCATCCTGCTGAGACTGGCCTGTTGTCTCCTGCTACAACAAATGACAGATGTCAATGGTTTCGGCGGTATCTTTTATTAGATACGAAACTTCATCCCTGAGCATGGGCACACCTCTGCTATGACGTCTCTTGCTTTCTTTTACAAGCCTCTTCCCACTTGTCTCTTCGTTTACCCTCAGACCTCGGAGAGAGCCCAACAGCCTACGTGTGGTTGAATATGCAATGATCAAGCCTTTCAACAGTCTCAACACTCCTCCACTGGTTGCTATACGGTCTCCTTCCCGCTTGAGCGTCGTGCCGTTAGTAGTGGCTTGTCCGATCTTTAACGGGCCGAGATCAGGACTACATCTTATGCACTCCGAGCCACGCTCCCAGTCTAGCTACTTCAGAAGGTTGCGCACTCGAATAGCTGCTGCCGCTAACACTGTACTAGCTCATAAGTCTGTTTGCGATTCGCGCTTGAGTGGCGCTGCTACAATTAATTATCGACGACTCCATGATCGAGTAAATTAAATGTTGCAGAGTCTGCTACAGAGTCAACTCTGTTGAGTTCCTCGGTCGGTATGACCATGCGCACGTGCTTTGATTTGGTGACGTCCAGTACGCCCAGAGTGTCTCCTAACTCAGTAACTGGTATTGCCTCATCCGTGCGCGTCCAGGTTCCAAGACCGAGGTTCTCATGCGCTAGGCGTTGCAGTTGTAAGGTGGATCCGGCTTGCCACTCAAAGTAGCTGTATATCAGCTTTGCACTGCGTAGGCGCGGATATCGTAAAAAAAGAGCGAAAAGTTCCTCCACGAATGCCGATGTGAGCATCAGCGTGCTTCCTACGATAAGTATTACACCTAAGGTCCAGGCGCTGAAAGAATAGTGCTTGGACGAACGCATCTTCTGTTGTCGCGAATATCAGTGCAGGCAGGCTAAACAGGGTCATACACAAACCTGGCTATGACATATCCTCCGGCACATCTTTTCGCCCTTGCAGAGTGTGCTCCCGCTAATAGCAAACCCTCTAGCATGCTCGACCATCATAGATTGTATAGCAGCGAGACTCGCTTTGTATACGTGTTCGCGCTCGTCTTGCCACCGGTCCTTTGGTATAGTTGCTACCTGCAAATTAAGCAGTACAGTACTGCGTGATAGAAGGGTTGGTGAGTTCGGTAGCGTATAATAGGAATCTAATAGGCCAGCGCCTTGAGTGTTAAGTGCAACCACAAATGCGCGCATCGCAAATTGATCGTTCGCGTCTGGCCAGGCGCTTTTGAACAAGTCCAACGAAGACTGAGGATCAGATATAGCGAAACCATCAATGCATCCGACATTTTCAGGAAGGTTCGGGTTGCAAAATGACCTCTGATTTACGCAACCCAGTACACCAACAGGTTCATCAGCAGCAAAGTAATGTGTGACGTTCGCAATGGAAGCAAAAGAACTACTATCAAGGAGGCTTGTAGCCGAGAACCAAGGATCCTTTGTCTTGTTGACGTATAAGACTTCCGAGGCGTCCAGAAATAACAATGACACGGTTGCATTGGGTTTCCTTAGTTCTGGTATGAGCTCAATACTTTCCTTATAACTGGAAATTGCCGCCAGGGCTCTGCTCTGAAATTAGATCTATGAATACAGTGTACGATAAGTCCGATGGGACATACGTGACTTTGTAATTGCCAATAGTCCAGCCGTCAAATGACGGCTTTTCGTGCCTAACGTCAACTGCAAAGATATGACTGCCATTGCCATCAGGTCCATATGTGTTCCCATATCGATAGATCTGTCGAGCCTGGGAGCTATTTGGGGCCATTACAGTGTCGGTGAAGCCAGCTGTTTTCAAAGGTGCGCAGTGTGTCTGATGGCGAAGAGTAAACTGTGGGTCTTGATTGAGGCCCAGGTGTACCTGAGAGTGTAGTAAGCCTGAATCGAGGAGGATGTTACCAAAATCTGACTTGCAGATCTCCCCGGCAAATGGACATGAAGCGTTTCTGTCTGACGTAAAAGGCAATTTTGGTCTTGCAAACGTTTCACATAGTTCGTTCTGGATAGTGTCGCCCCTGTGGTAGCATTGCATCGCATACGTAAAGGCGTCGACAGCTCTCTGACTATGATAAAGCAAGAGGGGCTCCAAGGGAGACAATTGGGAGTCTGGATCGCTGACGTATATCCCACAATTTCGGCCAGCTATCAAAACTTCTTGATTTGAGTTTGTCAAAATTCTCGAGGACAAAAGGCCTGAGCGGATCAGTCATCAACCACAAAAGCAGATTCCATGAACGCACCAGCGGCAACAGAACCAACAGAGATAGCAGAAGCTATTAGGATGACCGGCAGTATACGCTGTTGGCTCCTTTTGGCGCGATCTCGCCAGGCATAGCTGAGTCGACACAGATCCAGCACAGCATTGAGTGCTAACGATTGATTGCGCAAGATGGCTTGTCGCTGGTGGTAGACTCCATCCTGCTTGCCGAGGTTTGACTCAATGGCATATACCAGAAATCGCGTAATCTTCCAGAAGCTACGCGCTGTGGCAGCAATAAATAAAGCGAGAAAGGCTATCACCAGACCACCAGTTTGACGATCAAGTGTAAGGGTCGCGCCACGGACTGTACCAAGTGATCGATTGATCCAGAACCCTTTGTAAATGTCTTCGTCAATGGGCCATGTTGGTAATGTTAGGGACATCATGGGAATGGCTCCAGGATTCCCAGGTATCGAGGCTCTTAGGTGCACGATCGATCAAATGAATGCATTTGGCTATTTCGCTGACCAGCTGAGTCGTCTCTGCTGGGCTGAGATGAATATAAAGTAAGTAGATTGCGTGGCGAGTTTTTGATAATAGGGTCGATGGCTGCGCTTCAGCTGTTCACCTTAGCTTTATGCGTACTATATAAGCTCAGGAAAACACCTGATGCAGGCTGCAGGAAGCTCTACAAAGTCTACCGTAGCTTGCCTAATCGGTACTTGCTAACTACTGGGAGTATAGCCACACTTCTAACTTTTCACCCCATTTCCATCGTCGATCTGCAAATGGACTGATTTAGTAAGTTTAGGTTACTGTCGAAGACGTTATGCATTATAGCTGGGTACGTCGAGTGTTAGGAACGCTCCTTCGAGAGGATAGGGCGCCCCTCTCTACATCTTCATGGGTATTCAGCAAGTTCTAGACACCCGCTGAACCAGAGTTTCTATTGCATTATTTGGTACGTGGCTGAAAGCTGAACACAGAAAAAGAATGGTTGACAGGTCGCCCTCAGGCAGCTGTTGAGAATGCAGGATAGTGCCGGGGCAGTGCCGGGGCAGAGCTGAGCATGGCTTCTTGAAGCCACAATAGCTCGGACCCGTACGTATCTTGATCAGGAAACCCATCGATCGTCCATTTATCGACTTGATTTCAAAATGAAAGCGCCATACCTAGGATATACAGCCTCCTAGCTGGGCGTAATATGTACAAGCTTCTATTCAATCCGAGCACCAGGCTGCTCTACACAGTAGAGGCATGAATTGTAATGTTATGTCAGGACGCTCTCTGTGTGTGATGCGAGCGACACCCCCACGTGACTGAGCTAAAAGAAGAGACCCACACCCATCCTACACATGCTCAACGATGCTCTCCGCGGTTACATCCCGCTTCATACGATGCAAAATTGGTAACGATCGCGCCAAAAGAATGAATCACAATCGATTCACTGCTCTAGACGCCCGACTATAGTTTCAAATATATGCCCGCCTCCACTGCAACAACCGCGCCGCACACGCAGACCCTGGTCGCATAATCGCAACCGACGAACCACAGGCACACTGCAGGCGCCACCACCAAAGGTCGATCGCATCTCCACCACAGCCAATAGCTGCGGCGCTACCCAAAATACACAGCAAACCAGGTCAACAAGGCATACTTTTGGTGTCCACATTATGGTATGATGTGAGTGCGGCGTAGTTGCAAGCGAGATAAATACAGTTGAACAAAAAGGAAGGAACGAAGGAACAGCAAGGATAGTAGTGAGATAAAGAGCAAGGCGAGAAACCCACGTACTGCATGTACTGAAGTCTCACGACACTTTCTATTCTCCAACTATCACGATCTTAATTCCATCCAATCATGTTCAACCCACTCTGTCTCGCAAGCCTACCCGTGCTACTCTGTCAAGCCACCTACCTCGACCCTTCCCTTCTCCAACAAAAGCCACTGATGCATGGCCTACCCTCAGATACTCTATCCGATGTCACTGTTCTACCCCTCACTGTACGTCTCTTACTCCCGCCCAAGAAACACATCCTCATCTCTATCTCTCATCTAACACCGAGAACCAGCTGAACAAGCACCTCCACTACACCTTCTCCTCCCCCACCAACAACCCCACTCCGCTATCCCGCCTCCAAAATAGCGCCGCAGTACACGCCACACACCACGAGCACTCCCGCATCAGTATCGCCATCCCTCTTGACGCTGCACACACAGGCACCGTATCTTTCTCTTTCACATCATCTGGCTTACAAGACACAACCGCCACACACATGACATGGATACCCCAGAACCCCTGGGACGTAGACATGCATCACATCCCCCTCTTCGACGCTGGCGTGCGCAAAGGCGGTATGATAAGTATGAGCGTCGAAACCGCAGTCTTGGATTTCAGCTCTGCTTTCATCACGTTACCTACTGGGCTATGGGATGTGATTGTTCTGGCGACCCAGCCGGTACTAAAGCCGAGTTGGGGACAGGAGAGAGGGCAAGAGGTGATGAGTGTGGAGTGTGAGGCTAGGAGGAGGTTTCCGGATTTGGTGTTTGGGATGGAAGATGAGAGGGAGATTGTGGTTGGACCGAAGCAGTATGTCCTGCAGAAGGGGGATGAGTGTGTGCTCCTTGTTAGGAAGGCAGAGGAGGGAGATGACGAGAGAGCTGTGCTGGGATGGGCGGTTGCGAGAGGGAGGGAAGTCGTGTTTGATTGGGAAGAGGGGAGGATTGGGTTGGGGGAGTTCGACGGGTGAACGTGATGGTGTTCCATATTTTTGACTTTGTTTTAGACATGTGTATGAATAATAGATATCAAAATCGTATTTACTCAATAATCATAATCATAAACCATAAATCATACCTTATACCAACAACAGACTCAACGCTACAGCACTCGTACAAACAACCATTGTCATCCATGCAACCCTCACCCCACTCGCCGCATCCTCATCATCCCCTCCTTTACTCCCATCTCCGACCTCGGCCGATGGATTCCCCTCTCCCTTCCCTGTCTGCTGCTCCCTACTCGTCACACTCCCCACAACACACCTCGCCTCATCCAACGCACCGCCCTTCCCGCCAAACGCCACCCTCGCCGCCTTCTCCCACAATCCCGTCACATTCAAATAATCCCTTGCCTCATACCAAACCCGACAACTCGCACTATCATTCAAAAACTGCGTCGGAACACCCCCACTCTCCAACCCCGCCCTGATATTATCCTGAAAATTGACACCAGCATCCAGCACAGCAATGGGCGGCTGCACCGGTAGAAACGACGACCACTCCGCGAGTTCGGAGCGCGAGTCGGCGAATTGCAGCGCGACGAAGAGGGATATGGCTTCCATGTAGATGGAGGGCAGGACCAGCGTGCCTTTTGTGCCGCCGACGGAAACCATAGGGCCAGCCAGAGGGCGTCCGCCGAGAGCGATGCTGCGGACGCCGGATTGCTGCACCATTAGCTCGAGGAAGACCGCGCAGGTAGATGCGCAGATGCCGTCGGATAGGATGACCAGATCCTCCGCGCGAAAGGGATCGTTGGTGAAGTTGCTGCGATCGTTGTACCCAGTCATCGTGATCCCGACGGCGAGGCGCGTGCTGCTTGTTGTCAGGGGGTCCGAGAGGTTGTACTTCAAGAGCGAAGTGAAGTTGTCGCCTTTGAAGCGTAGCGGCGGGTACATGGAGGCCCAGTCCGGGAATTCCTCGAGCGAGGCGGAGAGGTAGGCGTCGTTGCTGAAGGGGCTGGTGAAGAATTGGCCGTTGCCCAGGGTGATTTCTTCAAAAGAGGAGATGCTTTCGCCGAAGAGTTCGCTGGCGGCGTGGCCGCGGTAGCGGGATTGCGTCTGGGGGACTTGCGAGGGGAAGAATTGAAGGTACGCGTCGTAGCCTGAGAGTACTTTGCCGCCGGGGTTGCCGCGGATGTCGATGATGTGTTTTTCTACGCCACGGGATTTGGATTGAGAAATGTATTCTTGAATTACGCGTTGGAACTCTCGTGCACCTCTGACGTCGGCAGTGTTGAATGTTTGGATTATCAAGACGCCGATTTGGCCTACGTCGGTATTGATGAAGTAGCCGGCGAGAGGTACATTCTCTTCTGTGTGGGCGATGAAGGGTTCGGGGTAGAACAGAGGCACCGAGCCGTACTGTTGCATGGAGGCAGACTTGAAGTCCCGCTCGCGAGGGTTCTTGAGCTGGAGTGGCGGATCATTCATGTCCCTCTTCTTCACCCCGCCGCCAGAGCTAGTCGTAGGAATGCAGAAAGTATTGTAAAACGAGTCCGCATCTCGGACTCTACTCCAGGCCTCAGCATCAGCGACGATAGCAACATTCCGGTACTCGTCGGTCGTCCCGTTCTGGTAGGTAATGTTGGTAGTAGCGCCAGGGAAGAAACGCGGGTTTATAAAGCTTCCGTAGCTCTCTGCTGCTGGCATGAACAGCATGGCATTATAGCGCGTATCTGGATCATGGTATGCTACTAACTTTGCCTCTTCTGCCAAAAACTTAGAAGCTTCTTGACCGTTGATCTTGGTGACAGGAGAAGGCTCGTAAGCACCGTCGGTGTTGTTAAAGTCCGTCAGTGCCCAGATCTGGGGTATTTCGCTGCCATCTCTAGACGCAGAGATGAGTGCAATCTTGCTACTTCTTCGCCATACAAAGACTCCTGCGTATGCCATGCCGTACCAGGCCAGGTGACCGTCGTGTGCTTTGACCATCAAGCTTGCAATGTCGGCTTCAAAATCGTACTCGTTGGCATACCCTCCCGACTCAGCATTACTCTTGATCCCGTCCAGTCCAGATATGATGTCGATAGCCGGATTTGGGTATCCTTGGGGTGGATCCTTGAGATAGGCCAGTGTAGACTGGAATTCCACCATCTTTTTGATCTCATCGACCGTAGTAGAAGCATCTGTCGCATAGAAAGGTAATGACTTGAGACATGCTATCGCAAGCGCAGCCTCTACTACCGGCAACTCTGCACTGTTATCTGAAATAGCATCTGCTATTTGTCCACAGGCCTTGCTAGTCTCAATTGGTCCCGAGATAGGTTCGATTGTGGTAGGCTCTACCTCAATATTTCCGATCGATGTAGGCGTCGGCACTTCTGTTGGCTCGAGAATCAACGATTCTGTATTGTCAAAGGCAAAGCTGCTTGTCTGTGCCGAGACGACTGTTGCGAGCAAGCTTAACGCCGTGAACGGCTTCATAGTCGCCGGACGAATGTCGGACGCGATGCACCGTTATCGGGTTTTGGGTAGAGTCTCCGGTATGGTTTTCAACAAGGCCAGCTTCGTAGTTCAAAGACACCAATTCTCGATATGTTTAGTGGGCTGTAAATAGTTTATCGTTCTCCCTCCTATCTCGTCTTCTGTTTTGCTGGTGTTGGTATTTGATCCTAGAATTCACTTGGGTCTCCAGGATCTCCAGCAACACGTGATTCCAGGCCGAAATCTCACACAGAAGAAAGGTAGAGGTCGGCAAAGTGATGAACACACTATGCAGTTCGGCGGGGAGGTATATACATCTTTAACGTCGCATCCTTTTGCACAGCCTAGCTTGTTCATAGTTAGGTGCGCCGCCCCAGTCTAGAGGCCTCCACACACACCTGCGTCTGCCATGCTTAAAGCCTTGGCTGCTAGGCGGCACTGTGCATGACCCGTCTAGATTGCATAGTACACGCTGCGATAGGACTGGCGCTTGTGGCTTGTAGAGGCACAGTCACCCACAGAGACAACATCATGCCATATTGGTAGAAGTGGCTGGACGAGGCTGGGATGGGGAAGCGGGGATTGGATCCACGTTCGGGGTGGGCAAGCGAAACAGTGCATTTCCTGGTTGCGGCTGAATTATTGTGGCTGGACAAGTACGGCGCTATTGTGCTATCTGTCGCAGGGACTTACATCTTACGAGTACTGCTTGTTTCGAGGGGCTATTTGCTGTTTGTTTTTACACTCACTATAACCATTGCTATTGTGAGACTCACTGCGTACTGAGGTACAAAGTCGCTGTATTCACGTCCTGGAGGACTTCACGAACGATACTTACACCTCGGCTAAGCGCGTCATAATGCCAAGAAACTATCACAAGTCGACCAGCGCAGAGAATTTGTAGTCTGTAAGGTTGGCTGGATGCCTCAATTACTTTGCTCCGCACAGTCGCAGTCGTACGCATTGCTGGTGGTTGTAGTGTCTGCACGCTGCATCCATTGTGGGGTTCATGTGCCGTTTGGTCCGGTTTGCTTGGTGGCCTTGGAATGACGTACTCGTTGTCGTTTCCAACGGTCTTTACTAACGACTGACATTCTGGAATCGCAGCGTGGGATTATCTGAATGTTGATTGAAGAGTGAGGATACTGGCCGATGCATGCTTCAACTACACGATGGCAGCTGATGTCTCTACCATCGCCAAGTAAAACAGCCGATGATCTATTTCTTGAGGCCTACCACCACTAAGTTGCGCGGACTATGCTTATATTCGAAAACGGGCTCGACCCATGCATGCTCAACCTCTTCCTGCTCCTTTAGCCACAGATACCGATCCGTGACCACGACGGCTTCGACTACACCAGCGCTGAAAGCCATCAGACTCCACATGACACTCAGCTCCTTCTTTCTCTCCGCATACCTAACCTCATAGTCCCGAATATCGTCATCGGTCAAACCGTCCATCTTCTCCTTGATGAAGTTGGGATCGATCTCACAAAAGGAGTTGTCAGCCGTAAGTTTTGCTATTGCGGCGCGAACGTATGAGACGAAATCGCTGTAGGCAAACTTGCGCAGCGTTCCAATTGTGAGAGGCGTAGTAGTGCCGTCTGAAGAGAGACCAGGGCCACGGCCATTGGGCGGCGTCCAGTTTACTTGCGACGTGTGACCGTTTGCTGACACGGCACTGCCAGTGAGACCTTGATCGTGTAAGGGTGCAGAGACTACGCCACGATCGAGAAAGATGCGCTGAAGCAGTGCTCGAAAGAAGTGACGCGTGAAAAACAGGTCTGAGTCGACAGGACCCCAGTTGAACGGTGCTTGTACGGCCATCATGCGGGCAGTGATGTTGAGTCGAACCCCTTTGGGTTGTTCAGCTGTCTCGCCACTGCGCGAATCAAGAGGGGCATATGGAAGTGGGTAATTTGCGAGCTTTTCTGACATTGGAAAGCCGTTGGGGTCGAAAGCACTGGATGTGGATTCCAGGCGCGGATGGTTCGCACGCAACGTAGGCAGCTTGTATGTTGGCGGACCAAGACGTTCAGTGAGCAAGTTATAGCAACAGCCCACCATGGCTACGGCTGAGATGTGAGCGTTGAGCATCATGGAGCGCAGCCCATAATGCACTAGGTTGCCGCATGAATGAAGAGAGATTACCATGGCGTTCACATCAGTAGGTTTGGGCACTACATCCAAGTTTGTAGCTTCAGCAACCACAGCACTGTCTTGTGTAACAGCTTCTTCGGGTATACGAGTGGTATCCAGAACCTGGTCGATGACGGGTGTGAGGTCGCCATCTTTGATGATGTGCTCAACATATTGGACACTACCGTGACCTTCGTTGTATATCTGCAGCGTAGAAGTTTTGGTCGCCTCACTCGGGGGGTTGTTTGCAGATATCTCAGCTGCTTGTGGAAGCACACACCCGTCGTCACATTGTGGCCCGCTAGTCAAGGTTGAACTGACTGGTTCATGTTCGGTAGGTGGAAATGATGTGACTTCATTTGTTTGTGAGTCTGCTTGTGCATCTTCTCCCTGTGCCAGAGCATCTGCGCTGGCCGACGCAGTGGAGGCATTGACCCCATTCTCCCTGCCTTTCTTGACTTTGCCTATTTTGGCCCTGTACTCCTTCTTATTCCTCATGACTACAGGTTTGGGGACCAGCTTTGCCAACACGTCCATGTTCTTGGCACCCTCAATGTTGTGTTGCTTACTCTCTACTGCGACAATGTGCTTGGAATAGGGCGCTGCAGCAAGAGCACGTCCAAGGTAATTCTGACCAGAACCAAAATCCACGAGGTGCGTGATAGGTTTCTTTCTAGAGGCCGCAATCTCGGCGGTCAGTCTGTCAATGTAGCGTGCAAAATTATCGACCTCGTGCACCTTCTTGACTTTCATGCCCATGGCAATATGGCGTGGTATCGCAGGCTTCCCAGCTGTGATATTTGAGTTTGGTGGAGGAAAGTCGCGTGCCAGCAAGTGCCTCCGGACTGCCTTGATGTAATCTAGCAGTTCCTGTGGCGGTGGTGACCCATCTCGCCAATCAGAGACACCTGGTTGCTTCGCATCAAACTGGCTAAGGTCCTCTCTCATGAGCAAATCCAAAATGTCCATGATGTCGCGTGTCTTGAACCAATCCCTCCACGATTGGGGCAAGATATGCGAGTAAAGGTCAGGTGACCTTGTGTAAAAGTCCAAAATGTGGACACCGCCGCATAGTGTCTGGAGCAGCCATGAGGAAGTTGCAAATTCGAGCAGTGACTCGACGTATTCGTCGGTGTTTGTAAATTCGGCTGGAAGAGGCAGAGGCGTATCCGGTCCCATTGTCTCAGCCAAGTCCTCTTCGCCGATAAGTCGACTGTTTCTGTATCCAAGCTTTTGGTGATAGTCGGGCCATCAAGAAAACATCGTGATGGTGTTGTTCTGAGCACACTGTGGGGGGTATTTTTTTCGGGAAGGTGGGCCAGTGCCGAGGCGTTCGTTCCAACGCATCATTCGGCCAGCCTGTCGCTGCGCTGCGCTTCAACATTGTCCTTTGGAACTTGACCATTTCGCCCACCCACTTCCACGATTAGAATTGATAACAAGCGGCTGTCGCGTGTATATATACAATGGCGGCGCTAAATGGCGAGGATCCTTTCCTCCAGGTTCAAGCGTGAGACGGCGCCCTACAACCCCCATATACGCATCATCGTTAACCCGCAATAGCGATGTGCTCACTGCACTCGACAATGCGCGACCGTTGTTCAAGTCCTATCTACGCATCCGGTCATCGGCATCTTCAGCCAATAGCCCTGAGCTCCGCGAAGCCCGCAGCGAACTCGAGCAGACGCTACAGGACCTCAGCCAGGACCTCGAGGACATGGTGGAGAGCGTCAAGGTGGTCGAACACGATCCCTACCGCTTTGGGCTTGAGATTGATGAAGTCGAGCGCCGGAGAACTCTGGTTAGGGATGTTGGGTACGAGATCGAGAACATGCGCGAGGAGCTGCAGCAGACGGTCCAACAAGCCAAAAACAAGGGCAAAAGCACTGCAAACGGCGACGTGTTGCCCGACCCAGACACTTTTGAGGACGAGGACAACTATGCTGCATTTGAACAGGAGAGGCAAATGGAGTTGATGCACGAACAGGACGAGGCGCTTGATGGTGTTTTCCGTACCGTTGGCAACTTGCGCCAGCAGGCCGACGACATGGGCCGCGAACTCGAGGAGCAGGGCGAACTGCTTGCCGACGTTGACAATGTGGCTGACCGGGTTGGTGGCAAACTCCAGACAGGCCTCCAGAAGGTCGGCCATATCATCAGGAAAAACGAAGGTATGTTGTGTGGCGCAAATGATTATCACAATACTGACTATCTCTCTCAAGACTCGTGGTCCAGCTGCTGTATCGGCGTACTAATATTCGTCCTTATACTCCTACTCGTCCTCCTTCTGTTCCTCTGAAAGCGCGACAGGAATATGTCTCTCACCTCGGCCCGGCCCGATGCATGTCTTCCCGCATGCGCGTGTGCCTAGCTTCCAGCACCTTCAGAGAGCCTGCTGGCTCACTTTGCGCCTGCGATGTCATTATTATATCCTCCTTTCAGCGAGTCGAACCATGCATTCTACACTTGGCTAACACGAGGTCAAGCTGCTTTTCACGCACTTGACTTCGCAGCTCTATGCCTGGCAGTAATGACGACAAACTCCGAGAAGCCATCACAAACGTGATTTAGTCTGTGATCTCAGCTACTTGGCTTAATTTGGACTATGCTATGCTCCAGGGTATCCCTCCGGCGCTTGCATAATCGCTTTCCCGACGTGGTAAAGTCGCAAATGTGCTTCGCAAAGCCTCTTACCCAAATATGCACGAATCGCATCTAGAAGAGCTTGCATCGTAAGCAAGACTCGATACGAATGGCATTTGGTAGTGCTGAAGAACTGTGACGGTTGTCAATCGTTGGTGGGTACTGGCAACACCACGTTCACTCATGGGTTTCACGATCGCCAACACGCGCTGTCTCATCATCGTCCATCTCTTCAATCCACTTTTGTAAACAATTGGCTGGGATACCTGGCGTCACATCACATCGTATAGGGCTGAACTAGTCATGTTGCATACGTAGCGTTGCTTCTGAGACGCAGCCGGTGTGAGATCTTTAACACATTCATGCAACCCTTCAAGGAAACCCACCTTAGTCATTAATTGCAGCTTTCCCGTGCTGTTCAATCCTCTGCTACTACAGTCGCACTGTTTTAACTTTGCAATCAATGTATTGGCTCAAATCTAGTTGTCTCTCTCCCGCCTTCGTACGCTCCCGTTCATGTGATGGCTGGACGGGGTCGCAGCGGTAGCAACGCTGATCAGTCATCCACAACGACCACCGAAGCCCGTTCGAAGGGCACGCGCCGGAAGATTTCTCTCGTTTTCATAACAGTCATTCTTAATATACTGCTTTGGAGTGCTATCATTTGCATCGCCGCATCCCTCTATCAGATCATCTCAGATCCATTTAATACTTCAAGTTACGCCCAAGTGGCTTTAACGATAATATCAGTATGCGGTCTTCAATCTTTAGGTACACACGATCATATACTAATATATATAGGCCCTAGTGACGATTGGATACACCATCTTTCACTCGATTCTTTCACTGAAGCAAAAGCTATGGGAGCAGCAACGGCGATACTCGGTCGCCATGAAAAGGAATTCTACTGTTCCTACTCGTATAGCAGGATCAATGTGTGCACTCTGGCTGCTGACCTCCGGTTGGGACATGATACTGGTCGCAAGCACACCTGTCTGTTTGCCAATGGCGCCGGGGCTGGACAGTTCGGAATATGGCCTCACCTGTCATGTTAGTCGTGTGGGAATAGCATTCGCGGTAATCTCACTGTAAGCAGCATCCTTGCACAACCATATATATGCTAACAACCTCCAAGTGCTGCGTCAGTTGCCCTCTTGGGCATTCTCGCTGGGGTTGGCCGCCCGTTCGAAGCGCATTTGCTCAACCATGGTTACCAGCCGCCAATCGAAGTGTACTCAAAACCCTATACTCCCGGACCATCTGATTCGGTGGTTGTCATGTATCAATCTAACGAGCATTTCGAAAGGCCAAAGTCTTTGCATGAGATTAAAGTCTCTGATCCTTCGAACGCTGATTCAGATTTACCCAGTCCTGAGGATGCTTTGCTACGTGCAATCATGTCACCTCCTTATACAGTGTTTTCTCCTCGAAGAGGTGTTTTCACGTCTCATCATACGCCACCGCCCATTCCTGCCGAGTACGCTGCTCCACGACGAAACTCATTACCTGGCACCTTTCGAGTAGCAAGCCAGCCACACAGATACCAAAAGTCACTTGCAAACTCGTCGCGATCTTTTGTATCTGGTGTAGTCCCAGGCTCTATACGACAATCATTACCTGCGCACTTTTCGACAGCGACATGGCGCGTTGCCCATCCCAACCCAGCGTCACTAGCACTATTAGCTCATTCTCATCCCGAAGTTGTCAACCGCAGGTTTTCCTCCTATCAGAGTCCCTATTCTCGCCATTCGATGACACTCACCCGCCCACAACGCCTGAGCTATCATTCAGCTACTCCAAGTGTCCGTTCACAATCTGAACATACAGACTCAGATCGCCGAAGTAACTCGTTATCGAGAGCCAATTCAAACGAAATAGCGCGTGCCTTCGTGAAAGGTCTACATATGCCCGCACCCGCCCATCCCACCAACCGCCCTCGCAACATCCGCATAATAACTACCCTCGACACCGGATCCACCGAAAAACAACTCCACCGCATGAGTGCTCCCCTTTCAACTCATACCACACAAGACTCACCACCAACATTCTTCAACCCAAACAGACCCTACATCCGCAGCGCCTCCCCAGGCTTCCTCAGCTTCTTCAGTCCCGACACCAGTCCCGTCGACACCTCTCCTACGGACCCCAGCCCCCCAACCACCACCCTCACCCCCACCACCAAAACCAACCACAAAATTCCACGCAAACCCATCCCGCTCTCCCGTCGCCCCTCGGAAGCCGCAAGAGCCATGTTCAGCAACATGCCCGATGACTTACCGATTCTTCCGCGATCGCCTAGATCGCCTGGTGCGACGATGCTGGTTATGATGACGCATGGACCTGTTAAGCAGAAGAGGATGAGTGTATACGAGGAGGTGAAGAATAAGCCCTTGCCTCGGATTGCGATTTTGTAGGTACATAGAAGAAATGTGTGGTTGATGGAGATTGACTTTGCATTTTGAGCGAGTTTTTTTTTAGATATCGGGAAAGGGAGTTTGAGAATGGTGGTTATGATGGCGTTATGAGGTTGTTTGTTTGGAACTATGTGTATAATGCATAATGACTCTCATGTCTTCTGTTTTTTCTTTGGTGCGTTGCTGGGAGGAAGGAGGGGGTGTGTTCTACGGGATGCGAGTGTGAGTGGGGAAGGCGGTCCGCTTGTGCGTCCAAATGATATGCGGGCTTTGCTGATGCAAAACGATTGGTGGGTTAGAGGTGGGTGTTTTGCGTTATTGGGTTGATGTGGTTGGCGTGGGTGTAAGATGATGAGGTGGCGTGGCTTGCTGATAGCAGGGGAGACGGGGGTTCTTTTGGCTATGTTTGGCTGGGAGTGTCCTGGTCTGGAGCGAACAGTGGTTAGCCATGGAACGAGTGAAGAGAGCCACAATGTATATTTGGGACAGAGGTGGCGTTTAGTGATGAACGCTGTAACATGAAGGGACAATCGTTCCAACTGTCTTTTCGTGACGTTCGTCGTGCTGAAACATGGCGCATATGGGGCCAAGCTGATAGAAGCTATCTTGTCTTCTAGAAAACCATGAGTGGCCGCTGACCTACCTACTTGAGCTAGTAGCGTGTTTCGAAGCCTTCGAGAATACAATTAGTGATGCTGACAGCCCGAACCCCACGCTAACTATCTCAATTCACTTGTGTTTGTAAGGATGCGGTGTTAAATAGACACACACACACACGCAGCGGGCCCCATCGAGGTATCACGAGCGTTGTGAAGGTGTCTGTAGCTCCTAAATACGTACATACTCGCTGCTACTACTATCTGCCTATTGATACACGGTCTGGTCCAGAACCCACCTGCTGCAACTGAGCTCGAGGATCTGTCCTTCCGATTCCTTGAGCTCAGTTGGACTATCAATGGCTCTACCGGATTAGGCTTAGTGGATACATTCCCCCGATCCTCGATACCAGATTGGGTTTAGAGAACCAGTCCCCCCGATCCTCGAGCTCAGTTTCGGCGGGGTCGGACTACACCTATGAGTGTCGCAGTGCCGTCTGAACTGACTGTATAGTATTGGGTTTAGGGGATCTATTCTGCGGATTCTCGAGTTCGGCGGGTGGACTATGAGTCTCGCAAGTGTTATGTGAACTGGCTCTACTGGATTGGGTTTAATGGATCCGTCCCCCCCGATCCTCGATACCGGATTGGGTTTAGGGAATCTGTCCTCCGATCCCCGAGTCTGAGAATGGCGCTGCACCAACAGGTTCAGGAGGTCTGCAGGTGAAGCATTGCTACTACTGGATTAGATTTAGGGGATCTGTGAGACAGATCCTCGATACTGGATTGGGCTTGGAGAATCCGTCCCCCCGATCTTCAAGGATCGGGGGGATAGATCCTCTACACTCAATATGGCTTGGAGGATCTATTCCTCTGATCCTCTAAGCTCAGTACGGTTTGGAGAATCGGGGAGACTGATCCTCGAAACCCAATCCTGTATCGGTGATCTACTTGGGGACCTGCCGGTGCAGCGCCAGTCTCAACCTCGAGTGCCAGAAATAGGCTAAAAGGTTGTAAAAGGTGGGAGGGAAGAGGGCCCGAGTTTGAAATTGAAGGCAGAAATGTCTAGCAGTGATGTTGAGAGGTATGGTTTGGAGGTTCCAAGGCATTATGCTAGAGCTAATGCCGATGCAATGAGATGTATCGTAATAGTCGTCATAAAGCACTATGTCAAAGACGCAGATGCAAGTGGGTCGCGATGAGATCTAACTGCCTTTGCTCTCTCCTTGCGTTGTATTGCTAGACAGACAGCGTGCGATTCATGGCTGTGCAATGTGAAAGTGCCAGGTAATATGGTGTTGAGTACCCACAAAGAGCAACAAAAGAGATCTACTTTACATAGTCTACACTAAATGTGAGCTCAAAGATGAACAAGAAAGATCTTCCCTGCTCAATGCATCGTCGGATACAAACTGCACCTGTCACAATAGCCTCAAACATCCTCGCCATCAAATGCATCACCAAATCAAAGACATGTCCCGCGCCAATGAGCTCGGAGATCTCCAACAATTGTGGTATGCAATGCGGTGAAAAAATTCAGGCCTCCCACTCACGTAACACAATAGGTAGATGTTTTCTTGCTACAATGTGCACAATGTGCAATAGGATCGAGGAGTCGCCTATATGCCACTACTACGCATATTGGCCGAGGCTCACCACCAACACAGCACCAAGAGTTTACTGAACAACAAAAGTATGATACGACACTCATTACACATCAATGTCGCAGTTTTTCCCTAGTTAAGGCATAGTGATGATGACAGTTCAAAAAGGCAACCAGTGGCGTCTGACAGCCAAGACTAGATCATGACCTCGACTTGCCTGTTCGTGTAACATATGTAAGATCCCGCGTGGAGAACCGCGCGTCAGTGTGCTGTGATGTGTGGGTTGTCCCTTAGCTCCATGTTAATGCGTGCGTTGGTTCGGGCGGATTTTCTGTGCATGCGATCGCTGCTGGGGCTTGACCTGGTATTCGGATCGATCCTGCAAGGTCAGTGGTGGGCAGATAAGAAGGAGTCCAATGCAAGATCTGTTTCTCGATCCAGTAAAAATGATTCCCTTAACTAGAATCTGTTGGTGTAAGTGACCATCGGACAAATCAACAGCATCTCCTTCGCAGTGTGCTCCAATCTTGAGCACAACTAACAACGCAACTCTCCAGCCATGAATCTGATTGCTCATTATCCCTACCATAAAAATTCTTCTCATGTCATGGAAATATCCCAGTATCACCTGACCACCCCCAGTTTTCCACTGCTGATATCAGCTCAGCCTGCACTAAAAACTTCATCGACATCATCTGCTCTACATCCAACCAACATCGCCTCGAGAATCGCTGCGCCACCAACTATTAGCAGGTGGAAGTCAAGAAACGTCACCAATGTTGGCGGAAGTCTTCTTTCACGACAGGGATATAACAGAGCAGTACGTAAGAAGATTGCGAGCAAATATACCATATAAAGCAACGCATCTTCCACCCACATCTCTAGAACACCATCTATCCAGACACTTCATCTTACACTATAATCACCTCTCCAATCAGATTCTCAGATCCCAATTTTCAAAATGCAATTCACAACCCTCACTGCCCTCTTCGCCACCGCACTTGCCGTGAGCGCCACCCCCCTCCAGCAAGACGTCACCAAGCGCCAGGAAGGTGGCGTCCCCCGCGTCTACGCTCGCTTCTACAACGACGGCGGCTGTGGTCCTTCTCCCTGGGCCGAAGACACCGTCTTCATCCAATCCGAGACGGTCGGGCTGGCCGGATGCCAGGATCTGACTGTTGGACCCTTTGCTAGCACTTTCTTTGATACCAACAACTTTAGCAGGACTGGTGAGTTATATATCTACAAGGTAATAGGGGAAGAATTGGAAATGCTAACTGAGATTTACAGTTCGCTTCTTCAACCTTCCTTGCTCCCAACTTACTTCTACGACGAGTGGAAACTTTATTGATATTCGACCTGGTCAGCAGCCCGGATGCCAGAACTTGGCTATCCGGTCTTGGATTACTTTGTAAGTGGCTCGCATCTTTGTTTCTTAGATGCGGAGTGCTTGTGTGGAAGGGAGGAAGCTGGGCGAGGATGAGAGCGTGGGGAGTGGGAGAAGTTGAAAAGTGGATGAGTGATGGTGGCACAGTCGGGTCCAACACTCCGGCCAGTTCCACCATGGGTGTTTTACTTTCCTTGTTTCATAGTCACTCGTTAGTATAATAATAGAGATTTTGGGGACGCCCCCCTTTTTCTAATACTTGTTAATGCGGTTTTCAGAAGTGTGATGTAGTTGTAAAAGGTAGCCAATTTTTCTTAGAGTAAGATTGCGTGAAATGGAGGTGCGGAGACTCAATCGCGAGGATTCGTTTGACTCGAAACCTTGCTGTAATATTAGAAAGTGTTAGTGAAAGACCCAGATACCGTTATCCGCGTTGAACCGCTACCAGCTCCTATCACAAGTTGGTGAGCGCTCATTTGATTGGCCTTTGATAGTGGTCTTAGTGAAAGAACTTCGTGAAAACCTGCATGTGATTCTGGCTCCGTGCCACTTTCTCGCCTATCAAGCATTCTTTTGGACTCACTCGTTTGTCCCTGACAAAGGAATCCACACCGCCGCATACCCCATCCCTTACATATATATTCCTCTCCCGCCTCGATTTTTCTTCTCTTGCACTCAATTCATTACGGAGTAATCCAGTTTAAAGGAACGCACATTGCGATGCATTCCGTTTCCCCCATTATCGCCTTCAGCGGATTCTTCATCGCCAACACCATGGCCGCACCTACCAACCCCCCGCTTCCCTCTCTCGCCATTCCCAATCCTAACTCAACCACCTACGAAGCTGATCTCGCAGCCGTGGTGTCTTATGCTCGTTCCCACCCCGTTCCGGTCACTACCATGGACACCACCACTGCTGCCGCTTCCATGAAGGCGTGCGGCGTCTACACCAAAATCGCGAGCCGCTTTACTACCCCCGCGTACATGACCGGCATGACCTGCAGCAACACGGCGGAGTTGGAGCATATGGAATACTTTTCCAATTGGTATTGCGGATTTTGTATTGTCTTCCACGGTAAGTCCAACTTTATGAGCACAAGATCAAACTTCAGACTTAGAAGTGCGAGGTAGTTGGCTGATGTGGGCGATACAGGCCGTGCTTGTCGGGGCGATATTCGCTGGAGCGGTGGATCGAATTTCCCCCCCTAACGATAGGCACCCTGTCCATGGTGCTCAGAGTTATTTCTGCTACTAGGAAGATGGGTCGAAGTGACAGGTTTGGAAAATGAACCCTGTTTTGGTTTGCTGGAGACAAGGTCTGGAGGCATGGCAGGATTGTTCAGGGTGCTCGAGTTAGTGCTGATCTACAGGGGTATGGTTAGAGACAGTGAACCAAGTCTACACTTGCTAAGTCATGGCCTAGGAATGGTTCTCTGGAAAAAAAGAGAATAAACAGGATGTATACTCCGAGATTGGCCATTGAATAAGTAGATATTTCGAACAAGATGGAATCCTACACTCAATCTCAGGGCGTTCATGTCATTTACTTCTTGCCTTTCTTCTTCGTATCCCCCTCTTTACTATCCTTTGCGAAGCCACCCAATACCAGAGCCTCTCTTGCCGCGGTGTTGATGATACGGAATCGATCTGGGCCAAGCAAGATTCCACCGTACCACCGAGTAACAATAACCATTACGTTCCATACGTCCATGAGCTGCATTAAATGCAGCATACGCGAGCCAGCAGCGGTCTCGCCATCGTCATCGCAGTCCTGGTAGCTCGTGTCGTTGGGGCCCTTGATGCGCCACGCAGTCATGTTATGAGTCGCGCGAGCGGCCTTCTTGTCGGTCGCAAGAAGATGTGCAACATACTGCCTAGCCTGGGCTGGAGACGACACTGGTGCTACACGGGCTAAAAATACTGACTTCTTTTCGGTAAGAGCAGGTGCAATGATCCATGGCGGCTCCGGTCCAAGATCGACTGTTGGGTCAGGGAAACTATGGACATCGTGGTCGTCTTCTACATTTGTATTTTCATGCTGGTCATGCAATTGAAGATCTCCCTGCTCTTCGGCTTGCTCTAATGCTTCTCTTGCCTCTTCTAGCAAATCGTAGATGCACGCTTCTCCTGGTTGATATACTCGTGCGAGGACGTCTCGCACTACATCGACAGCCCGGCTGCCCATACCCTTGGGTACATCCTGGCCGACAGACTGAGTCCCTAGCACTGATGGAGGGGCATCTGGATAGTCTGCCGGAAACTCTATGCGCAGGACAATTGAAGGCAGAGATGGCAGCCGCAAACTGTACAGTCTCGCATGCTCATCAATAGGCGACAGAGTACCTTCGTCGAAGATGGCGTTGAGGGAGGTAACCTCATCTTGGATGGCGTCGTTGGTGGACATGGTTGTGGTGGCTGCAACCAAATTGGTGGGGGTGGACAAGATCGGCAGGCACGCTAGGCTTAGCGTCTTGTGCGCGCAACAGTCGTCCTGGTGGAAACATTACTGTCGCGTTCAACTCCCAGTCTCGTCCAAACTCGCCTCTCAGTCGAACCTCTGTCGCATTGCTGTTCATATCGCCTA
Organism: Bipolaris sorokiniana ND90Pr; assembly: GCF_000338995.1. Taxonomy (NCBI): domain Eukaryota; kingdom Fungi; phylum Ascomycota; class Dothideomycetes; order Pleosporales; family Pleosporaceae; genus Bipolaris; species Bipolaris sorokiniana. The sequence continues at coordinate 1,035,366 of NW_006911897.1, read as the reverse complement.
TCATGGCACCCAGCGATGATGCCAAGCGCGCGACAACTATACTGACGATTGCACAGTTGAAGTTCAAGCAGGCCATCAAGAAAACAGACAATGAAGACCGGCTGCCGCCTGTGTCAGTGGAAGTCAGCTCGCAACTCTTCAGCGGCATAAATGCTGTTCTTCAGCAGAACACGCGCGTGAACGTCCAGGTATCCTACTATGAAGCCATCGACCACATGTACCCGGGAGCAGACTAATTCGCCCACCGTAGAAATGCACAGAATGGATTGTGAAGCACATAGCTCCCTCCAAGGCCCGCATCGCTCTTCTCGGGGACTATCTGATTTCTGTCTCAAAGTCCATTGTCCTAGACCTGAACAATCCCGTAGTGGCAAAGAAGGCAGTCCGGAACCGGATGGACCTTTTACTGATTGTCAACGATGTTCTCCATACTGACAAGTTTCATCGTCGTAGTACCATGAAGCAGGGCATATTCAGCGACGTGTGTGGGAGTTTTGTCGCTGAGCTGATCGAGCAAGCCGCCACGTGCATAACTGAAAAGGACTCGCAACCCGAGAAGAAGCTGAAAGCCATTATCAACTACTGGGCTGTCAACCAGCTTGTCAGCGCAGATTGCCTGAAACTATGTAGAGACAGGGCAGACGAGGCACTGTCTATAGCGCATGGTGGTACGCCGGTTCGAAAGCGCAACTACCTTTTGCCCGAGTATCATGGCGATAGAACGGCCCCATGGTACGATCTCCCCGCCTCGTATATGCTTGAGCCCATGATCAAGTACCCGAACCGCCCGATCGACCCTTCGCAAATCAAAATTCAGAAGCTAGACAAGAAGCCAGTCTCTCCACACGTCCGCAATCTACTCGACAATTTCTTCGAGAAGATTGATCTCAAATACAGACCGACTGGCGACAACCCAACTGGCGAGACTGCAAGATACAAACTGTTCTTGGACCCCATGGGGCAGCTGGTCAAACAGGACAAGGAAACCGGCGAGACAACGACGGTAGCGAACGGCTACGGGTGGTCGATGAAATTTTGTCAGGATATGCAGAAGCATGGTTTTCCAGAGGATATAAAGGTCGCACGGGAGGATATCGAGCGCATGGAGGGTGGTGCGCAGTTTGCTTCAACCAGGTCCACGGCTCGTGACGCACGACGCAGTCACCGGTCGCCTTCATCAGATTCAGACTACAGACGAGGACGGCGACATTACAGTCGGAGCCGTAGCCGTAGCCACCATGGCTCCGAGTCGTCTTATGGTAGCCGTCGATCACCTCGACGGTCAAAATCCGGCGCTAGGATGCAAGAACACCGCAAATACTCCCCCAAACCAACACATAAAGGCCATGACCAATCTCGACAGCCACCAAGATCACAGGATCGAGACGGAGGCCAGCGTGAATCACAGTGGAGTGGACCAGGGGGTCAGAACAGAAGCGCTCATGGTAGTCCAGGTATCCAACCATACCAGGCTTCAGCAATGCCACCCCAAAACTTCGGACAGTCGTACTCTCAATCGCCTCAGCCATCATTCAATGCGCCTGCCTTCTCGCCGCCACCGGGCCAATTCCCGATACCAATGCCGCCCTTTGGGATCCCACCACCACCTCCACCGCAATTCCAGGGAGCTGGTGCTTTCGTCCCACCCCCTCCCCCACCAAACTACACAGGCCCGTGGCCTCCTCCGCCTCCAAATATGAGCGTGCTACCAAACAGTTCACAACATGGCAATCAGTATGGGAATAGCAACAATGGATCCTATAATCAGAACCAGGGTGGTTATCAGGGGGGACGTGGTTATGGTAGCCCGCAACGTGGAGGCTACAACAACAGGGGTAGTTGGAGGGGTACTGGACGTGGTGGGCGATATTGAGACTCAGCTACTTTTACTGTAATTGTATACCTGTCCGCTCTATTTGGATGTTTTAGAATCAGACCCAGTGTGTGTAATGGTGGATTGAAGCAAACTGCGCAGAGCGACTGCTTTTCCAAAAGATCTTAGATTTAGTTGATTCAAGGTTCCTTCTATATTACCCATTCGATATATATCACTCGTTGTTGTCTATCTTATTTATTTTATAGAGTACGCATTATGCAATCTTATATAGCGAAATAAGTGAGTGAACTCTTTCTCAGCGGTGAGGTGAGGTGATGTCACTCGTAAAGGCCGAGAACAATACGCACCGGCACGCAATCACGCGCCAACGCGTTCGCGTGATTCGCGACTACGAAGGCCAACCAACCAACGCCCGGATAGTCCCGCCTTTACCACCATGGTTACTCATTGAATATCACCCATTATTCCCAATATATTACCACTCACCATGGCCACAGACTGTCCAGAACTCACCACCAGCGGACGGCGTTGCGTGTAGCAATGGCGCAATCTACTAAGAGAAAGCGCACTCAGACCAGAACGAAGCCGAACAAACGACCCAAATACGTCGATTCCAACAAGAGCGAAGCGAGCGGCGACGACAATTCCAAGCTTTGGGAGGCAGAGTGTATTCTCGAAGAACGCATTGTCAAAGGAGTCAAGAAATACCATATTAAATGGAAAGGCACCGACCCGAGCACTGGAAGAGCGTGGCCAACTACTTGGGAGCCCGAAGAGAACGCGAACGACGAACTGGTGGCAGATTGGCTGCAACAACAGAAAGCGCAGAAATCAGGTGGTAGCAGAGGTCGCCCAAAACAACGGGCAGAGGCAGAGGCACAGACACAGACATCAAGGCGCATTCGCAACTCGCGGGTCATTGATAGTAGTCCAGAGTCCACCACCCGCTCTTCGTCCACTTCGAAGCCATACACTTTGGAGCCCCCCACATGTCCCCATAATAGAGCTGTCTTGGGAAACCCATCTAGCGCTACGAATTCGCTTGTTGGTATTGCAGCGGCCCCTGGACCAGTCTTGTGGGTTTCACCTCGCATACGTATACGTCGACGTAGACAGAGTCTAGAGCGAGACGAATTCGAGCGCGTCTCTCAAATACCTTTATCACAACCTCCTTCTACACAAGAACCTACACAGACGCACAGTCAAGAAACCGACCTCGACAGTTCACAGCTCATTTCTGCAAGGCCAGAACCATACTCATCCGGTATCGTTCCGGACTCGCAGAGCTCTACTGGTGAAGCTAGCTTTATACCCATCACACAACAAACAGAAGACACCAACCAGCAGAGTACTGGCTCTAGCAGAGTGCTGGAAGAAGAGAACGGTCTTGCAGACGGCTCGGTGCGTTGGCAATGTCACATGCAAAAGTGGCTTGTTTTGCTAACAGATATACACAGGGGCTTCTTGAAATCGTCCAAGGAGCGGCGTTGCAGGTCATCTCACCCACGAGGTCAATTCCAGAAACTATAGCAGACACAACAGTTGTAGACTCACAGAGTCAGCATCAAAGAGTTGCAGATCCGGGTGCGATTGAACTTGTGCAAAGCCTGTCACAAGCTGGACAAGCGACAGCTCGAAATCACGTGGAATCTGAAACTGTCCAAGAGACCCATACCGGTGCTTCGCTTTCTACTGGACAGAACACATCAAGTACTGGTATACAACATCAGCCCTGGGAATACGTTTCTCAGACACAAATATCAACGGAGGCTGCGGAGAACGGTCCGCTGGAATTTGTCAATATAGAAGAGATTCCTGTATCACCAAGGAACTCGTCTATACTCGGTGACTGCCAGACGCCTCAGGCTGACAGACGCGAGGCAAACAGCGATCTTTTACCAATTGCTACTGGTGACTCTGGTGAGGTCACGCAACCTGACGTAGTCCAGCAACTCGGTAGTCGCGATAGTAGTCAGCCAAGCCTGGTCGAGCATTCAGATGCAGACGACGATCAGTCTCCATTCTATTCCCAATATCCAATCCCTGATTTCGCGCAACAAGCACATTCACCGAGATTAGCTTCCGAGCCAGATTATCGCATCGCCAGGTGTAGTTCGCATCAACCTGTAGGTGTTAGTACGACGCTAGAAGCCCAAAACAGCCAAGCGCTGCTCGCTGGACCAGGTGCTCCAAACAAGACCACCTCAGATCCGGCTTACAACCCGCCACACGAACTAGTAGCATTGCCATTGAACAGTCAGGTCTGCGACAACAATTTGTCCAAACAATCAGTGATATCGAAACCTGTCCGCAGCCTGTCGCCTGCATCGGAAGCAGACCCGGGACCAAGTTATTGTTTAGAGGAGCGCGAGCAGAACGCGCAAGTCGTGTCTTTAGAGCCTATCCTAAGTACACAAGAGGACACGGTTGACGATATCCGAAATACTATCGAGAAGGATTACGCCGATGATAGGGCGAACTCAGAATCACGCCACGACTCTTCCCAAGAATCACCAGAACGACCATCTCAGCCCTTGGATCACAGTTCATCTCCAGTCCCATATCCACCAAGCCACTCGGTGAGAACGCAAGAGCCACAAATTCCCCCAAGGCCCTACACTCCCGTTCCAACATCATCTACATCCAGCATGGCGGGTGAAAGCACCGCGGACATTGTCAAGCGACAGTTGGAAGAGGCCTTGGCTAAGCAAATGGCCGAGAGTCCTTTCGTCCCAAGGAAACGAGCCAACAGATCATCTACTGGGGCATCTCTCTCAGTAGCTGAGGTTTCAGCCACTCCGCCTAAGGCGAGCAGATTGCTAAGGACAGCCGAACAAGAAGGCACACGATCTCCCTCGGCTGTGCCAGACCGCTCGCCAGCCATGCAGGTACCCACCTCGCTAAGGACGGTTGCATATGCTCCTAGTGTACCCCAAGCGGCGTCCCCACAGAATGAAACCATGGCCTCAACATCGGGTGCTCATTCAGAAACCGCTGATGCTGATGCTGATGCTGAAGCTGCGGCAGCCACCGAGTCCGCGGCACCAGATGTACACCCGTCTGGAGGCTCCGAAGACATGGACGTTAGCGATGCAGATGACGAGGACAGTGAGAGCCTATTGAACGACGATCTGCAGCTTGCAGAGCAAGAGTTCATTGTACCCTTGTTTATCCAAGGACGACAAAGTGACATGTACTCTCAGCATATTGCGCTCAAGAAGGACATTTTGGAAAAATTTCTTGAGGACCCCCACAGCGTGGAGCCAATCTCGCAAGTGGAAGAGATTCTGACATACCTCCGCGCAATAGAAACACACATCGACTTGGTCTTTGCTGAAGCTGGGTCTGGGCTCTTGAACGATGAAATGTCGATGACGCAAGCTGCACATGCCGCCCAATTTGGTATGGAAAACTCGACGAAATTCAGGTTTTTGCATAAGCTGTTCCATCATTTACGGGATTCCGACATCCAAAAGCACGTCGTGTTGGTCACTGAGAAGGACGATGATGCACTCTTCAACATTCTTGAAACCTTTTGCGAGGCGAAGAACATCAATTACAACATGCTCACCAGAGGTCACTGGACGGATCCGACAGAGGTGGAGGGAGAGTTGCAAGTCACCATCATCCCGAGCAATGCATCTTCCGTGATGCGCCCTGCTGATCTCATCATCTGTCTCGATGGCTTCCAAGATGCGACACAGATCCGCAAGAAGAATTGGGCCAGGTATCCCGAACGCGAGGTTGTACCAGTAATCCATCTTGTCATTCCTAGGACTGTTGGACACATTGAGCGCTACATCGCACCGAGTCTGGGCCCAGTAGAGCGTATGCATACTATTTTGGCAAGTTTAGCGCACGTTCGCCCAGACATTGGTAAGGCTATTGATGAAGACACACCACGGGACATCGTTTGTGCATCCTTGGTTGCTGAATGGCTCATGGACACAACAGAGGGCGCAGAACAAAGCTGGCCAATACCATCTATCGGTAGTATCAAGGATGTTATCGAGTACCAGACGCAACTATCACAGCCCTTGGCGAACTCTCCAGTGCCTGAACGTATCAAGCGGCCTTTGTTGGTATGTATTGTTACCAAAGATGATTGGACCGGCATCGTTAACATGTGTATAGGACAAAGAAGAGCTTGATCCTTCGAAGCGGATGCGGTTCACTCCTCAGCCACAACCACTTCAAAGCTCTGGTTCAGATCAGAACAATGAGACCACGCGTATCAGCGACTCCATGCCTAGCGCTGCAGCATATGAATCAAATCTGCAGAAACGTCTAGCTCAACTGGAGGAAATGTACCATACTGAGCGTGAAGCGCGCAGAGCAGAAGAGAGACGCTTCCGCGAACACGAGGAAATATGGGACAAGCAACAGACAGTCCACGAGAACCTGGCGCGCGAGTACCGACTCTTGCTAGGCAAGCAGCAAGCAGCAGAGAAGAAGCTTGAAACCCTACAACATAGCAACACTATACTCACCGAACGCCTTACCACCCGCACCTCTGAGCTGCGTGAGCTCGAGAAACAACTCGAAGAACAGCGCGCAGCGCACCTCCTCTCTCCCGACGCTCAAATCGTCGAAATAACCAAACTCCGCAAAGACCTCACCACAACCCACCAGGAAAAAGAAAAAGCAATCAAAAACGCCGCCACAACCGACAACATGCTCGAATACACGCGCACTGCATATCAAGACGCGCAAAAAGCAGCCGCAACAGCAAACACGCGTATCGCTGACCTCGAAGCCCAAGTCGCTAAACTCACCCATGCTGCTTCAGGCCAAGCCGTTAAACTCAAAACTATGCATCTCGACCGCAATTACGAGGCCCAAGATCGCAATATCAAGGCGTTGAAGGCGGAGTTGGGCATTGTTATGAAGGCCCTGCAGAATAAAGAGGAAGAGATTACAAGACTGAAGAGTATGGGGAGGCCCGGTGTAGGGACGAGAGGCACGAGTGCGACGCCTCAGCCTAAGATACGGTCGAGAGCTGGGAGTCCGAGTTTGGCGGGGGGTAGGTTGTCGAATTTGAGGAATGGGTGATTGATGAAGGAATGTTTTTGGGGGGTTGGGTAGTGGAAGTGGTTGATTTGGTAGGGATTTTAGAGGAAAGGAAGCAGGAGCTCCAGGATCATGATGTATATGCTAGAGTTAGAGAATTATTATTTTGTTCTTGTGGTTGACTACGGTTTTTTTCCCCTTCTGGCTGCCTGTTTCTTTGGAGTATCTGTGATGTGGATGGAGTTTGGGCAGCTACTTTGCCTTGTACATCTCATCCATATACGGTCACGACAAGCTCAATTTACAAGACAAACATTCACAGGCACAAACGATGAGAATCAAGATGGCATCAAACACAATTTGATTGGATTTGGCTGAGCACAAGGCTCATCGCAGCCACATATATCATAATTCATTCAATAGTACCTAAGGCACTATGAGAGAGAGAGAGAGACCAAGGTCGATCTAACAAAAAAGCACAACAATACATGCAACAATTTAGTACCAAAACTAACCAACTCTTTCCTCTTTACTTCTCCCTCATGACAGGGGCCGCACCACCAAGACCAGCCCTGGCCTCGGCGTCCTCACGACTAATGACGCGATGAGCACCAGACCAGATACCAAAGCTGCGTTTGATGGCCTTCCAGGACTCAATAGCCGAAATGTAAATGACGACGCAACCAAACGAGACGCCCCACTCCCAGGTGATGGAGGCGTGCTTGAAGACCTTCTTGTTAATGACGGGGAGGTAGACAATAGGGAAGACGACGACAAGACCGGCCATGACGGCGAAGAAGAGGAAGCGGTTACGCCAGAGGGTGGGGAAGACGGAGAGACCCTTTGGAGCACCATGCGAGGAGTTGGGGTACATGTTGAAGAGGGAGCGAGAGAAATGCTTGACTTCCCATGCTGTAACAAGCAGAAGTAAGGTGATGGTTGCGTAAGTGGTTGCGCGAGCGCGGAATGCGACGTCGCAGGTGTCGTTGAAGCCTTCGTTGCAACCGTGGCCGAGGTCGCCACCGCCGGGGCCAACGTAGGCGACAATGGCGAAGGAGAAGAGACAGAGGGCACCCATGAAGAAGCCGTAGATGAACTTGTCGGTGATGAGCTCGGCGGAGAAGACACCCTTCTTGTTGTCATGGGGTGGGCGGAACATGCTGTCTTCCTGTGACTCTTCAAGACCAAGACCGATGGCGAGGAAGGACGAGGTAATGAGGTTGACCCAAAGAATCTCAATGGGGGACAACGGGAAGACAGAGTTGTTGTCCCGATCCTTGAACGCGAGACCGATCAGGAGAAGGATGACCTGGGCAATGTTCGAGATGAGAAGATGCATAAGGAACTTCTGGATGTTGTCGAATAGACGTCGGCCTTCTTCAACAGCCTTGACAATGGAAGCGAAGTTGTCGTCGGTGAGAACCATCTCAGCGGCATCCTTGGCGACGTCGGAACCAGTACCCATAGCCATACCGACGTTGGCTTGCTTGAGGGCTGGCGAATCGTTGACACCGTCACCAGTCATGACACAGAAACGACCCCTACGGTGGAGGGCCTGAACCATCTTGACTTTGGTCGTTGGGCTACATCTGGCAATGACAAGAGGAAGAGTCTCCATGGCATCGACCTCTGCGTCAGTCATCCTATCAAAGTCCTTGGCGACCATGATGGCTGAGTCAGGCGTGAACTCGTCGATGATTTCCACATCCTTGGCAATGGCTTTGGCAGTACCGGGGTGGTCACCAGTAAGCATGTGAACAGTGATACCGGCAATCTTGCATTCGCGAACAGCACCCTTGGTCTCAAGGCGAGGTGGGTCGTAGATGGCGACGAGACCGAGGTAGTTGAGCTTTGATTCGATGACGTCACGTTCAGAGATGTCGGCATTGGGTTGGAGAGGCTTGTGGGCAATGCAGAGAACACGCAGACCTTGGTTAGCCATGTTCTCAGCGGCTTCGAGGATGTCGGCCTTTTCTTGCTCGGTAACATCAAGGGCGGGCATCATGAATTCAGTTGCACCCTTGGTGTAGACATCCATATGGCCAGTGTGGTTGTCCTTGTAGATGACACTCATCTTCTTAACCTTGGAGTCAAAGGAGAACTCGGTAGCAAGATGGATGTTGGAGGTGGCGAGGACTTGTTCTTTGCCCATGTTGAAGCGGGAAGCGAGGATGTGAAGAGCCACTTCAGTAGGCTCACCATGAGCTGCCCAGATTCCCTCCGACACACCCTGCATGATGGCAGTGGGCGGGCGGGAGATGGTGTCAATGGTAGATGCGTCGGTGTCGCGTTCATCTCCGCTCGTGGCATGGTCGAAAGCAGCTACTTTCTTGTCGCTTGAAGGTTCAATGCGTATTTCGGACGGTGGGATGACCTTTGAGTTGTTGCACAGAGCGATGGTGCGCAAGAAGCGGTTGAGGTAGGCGTCTGGCCTGAAATCATCAATGTTGATGGCCTGGTTGTTCAGAGCGATGTTACCGCTAGTAGGGTTGTGGGGATCAGTGATTCCATCAACAGTAAATGTTCCGGAACCACGCACAAGAGCCGTCTTGGCGACCATGCGACCTTGGGTAAGAGTACCAGTCTTGTCGGAACAGATGTTGGTAACACCTCCGACAGCTTCAATGGCGGACTGGACTCGAGTGATGACGTTGGCCTTTGCCATGGCCTTGCCACCAACAGCGATGGTGATGGTGAGGACAGCAATGAGCGATTCTGGGATGACGGCGACGGCAACACAGATACCATAGATGAGGACCTCACTATTAACATCCCACTTGCTTGCAGAGAAGACAATGATGGCAAGAAGGATGGCGAGGCCGAATAGTAGAAGAGCAAACTTGCTCAGTGTGATCTGGAGGGGGGTTCCAACAAGACCGAGGATGGTCTTGCCACCGTTGGTGAATCGCCTGAGGATGCGGACCATGAGGCTTGAAGACTCAGGGGCGGCATCCTTCTTCTGGCGAAGCATGGTGGCAATCTTTCCGACCTCAGTGTTCATGCCGGTAGCGACGATGATACCGTGACAGCGTCCAGAGGTAACCTCACTGCCTGAAAAGGCGAGGTTGGTTCGGTCACCAGTGGCGAGGTCATGGTCGTCGAAGACTTTGAGTGGAGTCTTCTCAACGGGCGCGGATTCTCCAGTGAGGAATGCTTCGTTGGTGTATGCGTTGACACCGTCGATGAGGCGGATATCGGCGGGGACAATGCTACCGACGGACAGTTGCACAATGTCACCAGGGACAAGGTCCACTGCTTTGACTTTGATGTCGGCAGTGCCGTTGCGGGTGACGGTGGCTTCTGGGGCAGTGAGCTTCTTGAGGGACTCGATGGTCTTCTCAGCTCGGTAGTCCTGCCAGAAGCCGACAACAATGTTGAGGAGGATGACTGCAGTGATGACGCCACCTTCGATGTAGTCGCTAATGCCAAAGCTTATGGCCATGACAATAATGAGAACGAAGGTGAGACTGTTTGAGATTTGCCTTAGCAGAATTTTCCACATGGAAAGCCCTTCAGCTCCCTTAACCTTGTTAGGGCCATAGAGCTGGAGGCGAGATTCCGCTTCAGCGTGAGAGAGTCCATGGCTAGGGTAGTGGTTAGCAGCATTCTTTGGCAGAGACGATTATAAGTGAGGCCTACTGGACGTCCACTCGCAGTTGCTCGGCAACCTCTTCGGAGGAGAGGGTGTGCGGAGCGTGGAGTGCGGGCGCAGTGTCGCCATCGCTAGGGTGTGGCTGGTGAGGCCTTTGGGTTGGTGCAGCATGCGGTTTCTTTAAACCACATATAGGGGGTTCATCGACGTTGGGAGAAGTCTCCTCGACGTTAGGCAGCACAGTTTCACCCATTCAAGTATATTTGGTAACACTGGTAGTGTGTTGGTGGTAGAGAGGGGATCTAGGGAGCCATGGCGGGGGCATAGTTATAAGTGGCTTTGCCCTCGTCGCTTGCTCTCCAGGCGATGGCGGGGTTGACGACGCTAGGCGGGCAGCGTGGGTCATTCCAAGCGTGGGGATGTCTTGGACGAGCTCATTGACGGCGCCTCATTATTCGATGCATGGGGATGCGCCCCAACAGGTGGTGCGTTAGCGGGGATGGTTACAGCGACGAGAGCAGTCAGGTGATGCGTCGGCAAGGCAAACGAAGCCACTGATTTGGCTGTGCATGTTACAGGTGGCATCTCGCAACGAGGCGGACCAGGCGTGATTGCTTGGTGACAAACGATAAGAGGCTTGGCTAGCGGAGTCCAAGAAATTCCGTCGCCGATTTACGGATGCAACGGGGCAGATGGGTGGCTGTCAGCGGCGATGCCACGATGCCCAGACTTCTAGGCTGTTGGCATCGAAGCATCCGTGTGCACCAAACAAGTTGGCCTGCAGCTTGTTTTTCGCGCGAAGATACCGATCCCGTCCCATTGTCGTTGAGCCCTACATGTGCATGGGAACCGGTTGAGTGCTGCAATGATGTTGCACAAGCACGTCGTCCATCCGGCCGTCTGTCGTCGCTGCGAGCAGCTTGTACGCCTACACGATGCGAGGGTAAGCAAGCAATATATCCATAGCCCGTGTACACAGTGCTAGCTGCTGACTGCCACACTCGCTACACACCAACAGGCTTGTCCTTTGGCTAAGGCGGGGAATGGCGAATCAAGCGTGTGGCAAGCCGTCGCAGCCAGAAATAGACCCGCAGGGTATTCTTCCTTTTGCATAGCGATAGTGCACAGCCGCGGGGGATGCAACTGCAACCGCTGGGGAACTCATCGCGCGGCCGGATACGTCGAGGGCTGTCGCGGACAAATGAGCGATGATGGATGCGGGGAGAGTGGTGTCATGCTCAGCTGTTGAGCCAAGCAACAGCATTGGCAGCATCGAGACAGGAAGGTGAAGACGCCAGAGGCTCTGATCGGCCGGAAAACGTCTTGCGGCTCTGCGAAGGTCGGAACGTTGTTGCAAGGCTTGCAGCTTGGGAGCTTGGGAGCTTGGGAGCCGCTGAGAGATGGGGCTACACCATGCCTCGGGTCACGTGCGTGGGGATGCGGCGAACAGCTGGCGGGTGGGGGGTCGCCGTTGTCGCTCTGGCTCACATCTCCCCGCACATTCTTAAACACACTTGTGGGCTCCAACCTCCACTGTCATCCATCGCACTCCCTCGGACGGCATCGACAACACGGTCATGTAAATGCAAAGAGAAAAAAACCAATCGCTTTTGATTGCAGCACAAGTATCAGAGAGCACGCCAAAACAAGCCCCACCACACACTGCCCATCGTGTGCACCCATCCGTGTGCATCACGGTAAAAGTTCACTTATAACGCCCATTGTAAAGATGCTCAGCCTCGCGCCCCCTCAAATCGTTCGTAACGACTCGGCCTCTGACATGCTCGAACTCGACGAACGCCTGGGTGCAAGCTGGCAGTCGGCCTCGGCGAGCGCGGCCTGCATTGAGAAGCCAAAGGTCGCGGCCAGGTATTGCGCATAACGCATGCGGTACGCCTGTGCCGGATCTTGTCGGGGCTTGTGCAGCTCCTTCTTCTCTAATGAAATACCTGCTGGACAGATTAGACTGAGGCTTTAGTACGATTGATCAAATATACCCGATGCGGGATGGAGAACTATTGAGGGCGTCGTTGTAGGTGACAAGGTAGGTGAAGATGAAGCGGATGAAGAAGCCGACGAGTTAAATGGAAGAGCAGGCATGATGATGATGATTATAATGATGTGCAGTGCTAAATTTGATAGACGATGATTGTGTGGATGGATGATGCCAAGTGCTTGTTGTATGCAGCGGCTGATTTGGCAAGTATCGTCGAGGCGAGTTGGAGGTTTGTATGAGGATAGTTCTCTGGCGTCGATCCCGTCTTGCAAGGAGTTTAGAGTAAACTCTGGATTGGTGCTAGGCTTGCTGATGTTTTGCTGCTTCGAGAGAGGGAGGGCAGCACATGTCGGCTTTATACGCTGCGCACGTCAGCATTGCCCGAGGGAGGATCGAGTGACCTTGGGGCCCATCACGATCGGGCACACTCACCGCACAATCAGAAACAAGACAGCCGGCACCGTCACGACAAGTTCCACACATGAGATGCACCGATGCATGCATGCACCACCACCAGCCCCGGGCCAATGCAATGCCCTCGAGGGGGAGCAGATTGTTTCCTAGTACAGAAACGTGGTACAAGCCGGATAGGCCAGCCAGCCATGCGCCATTTTTTCCCATGTTACCCCTGGCCCATCGGATAGCCGTAGCGCTTCCCCAGGTTTTTTTTCCTTCACAATTTCTACTTGCCCGTTTGAGCGGTGTGCTCGGGCATGAGCACCAGGCTATTTTGAGCGGCATGCATCCGTGTCATACATGTCCCTTGCTTGAAGCAAATATCTCGCCCGCCAGCCTTGCCTTTTGAAAAGCTGGGTGCGTTGCGCCCAGCAGCACAAGAGGAGTTCGTGACGCACATGGTTTGATCCAGGCACGTATAGTGGCATCCCATGACGAGCTAAGCCGGTGGTATTGCATACGCCAGCTGCGGAGCACTCGCCACGTTCCGCAAAGACAGGCAAGACGGCTGTTGAAAAGTTCCCAGATGACACACACGCCAATATCCGCTACTCGTCATTCGCCATTCGGGCTCAAAATGAACAATGGACCAACTATCCTTGTTTATAGTGGACCGTCCGTGCATCGTGTAAGACACGGATTACCTACGCCACAAGTGAGCCCTCTGTGATCACGCATCCGCCCTCCAGCATCGTAGTGGTTGCCCTCGCCAGCTCATGCTACAGCTGCAATCTTTGCTGGCGAGCTCAGGCACCCGCTAACTCTCTGTCAACAACCACGTTGCTGGAAACGGCCCTTTGAGGCGTCTAACTTGGGTGCGCGTCAACGACTCGCGCGTACTACTATGGGGCCTTATGCAAGAAGAACGGGGAGACCTTTTCTAGACTTGCCATAATCTGCAGCTAGAACGTCCGGTTTTGACGACTGAACCGCAAGAAGCCGCAGCCAAGAGCATTTTTGCCGCAAAGCTGTTTACGCTGCTTGCATTTGTTACTTTTACTCTGCTCTACCGTGTACCATGGGCAACAAGGAAGATCCGGCCCCTTGCTGTCGCGTGCTATGATGCCATTTCCGCACACTATGGCAGTCCAGAAGCCCTGTCTGACGTACGACAAACCAGTCTAGCCCGGCAAAGAAACGTCACGATGTCTGTTTGCCAGCGAATTCCAAACACGTTCCGTGCGCATTACGCCTCATGTCATGAGGACCGCGACGATCGATAGCTGAGTGGAGGGGCTGGACGCTAAGCGAGACCAAACAGTGCGGGGCCGATTGGTGAAATCGGATGGCTCGGCTGAAACCCGTCATAGCATGTCGACACCAACATTGGCATGCATCCGGCATGCATCTTGTTATCAGTAGTCTGGCCATTCATCGCGAACTCTCCCTCCAGCCTTGATTGTATCCTTGAGGGGCAGCTGGGCCTATCATCCTCAGCACCGGAATTCAACCCAATGCGTCCGGTGAGCTCGTTGCATCGCGGGACTTTCTCAAACAGCACCCACATTCACCACCCAGGCCATGTGGAGCCTGTCGATCCGGTCCAGTCTACTCTAAAGCAACGTCACTTATTGACCTTTTTTCACAATGAATACGACATTTGTGGTTCGGAACATGTAGATTGCTATATCATTTATCCCTCACCGCTTTATCGCAACTTTATCTCTTGGTCATGCAGTAGCTTGGGCCCGCACATTCGTCTTTTTTGAATTGTTGAAATTACATGGACATGCAAGTGTACCTGAAAACGAGCAAGGTATGGCTCCTGTTAATTTGCCGCGCTTTGCAATGGCCCCGCCCTAGCTTGATATCTTGTCTTGTGCAGATCAATAAACTAGAGGATCGAGAAGATATTCTTGTTTCTGATTCTCTTCTACCAGGGACTTTACTATGACACCCCTCGTCTACCCCCTGTAATGCCTCAACCAGTATCGCGCGAGGCATTTACTAGACGACTAAGTCTTGCGATCTACGCCTACAACAGTAGGTACCGAGAATAATGAAACAGGAGGTATACCACGCAGCACAGCCTCAATTCTAGAAACCCGCACGCCATTTCTATTGTGTCTATGATACTACTACGCTACCTGAGCGATTTTACATAAGAAAATTCTCGCCATCAATCTAATCATCTGCCGTGACTGCTAAGCCTGTAGCTGTGTAAATACACCTTCCCATAATACACAAGTGGGTGCCCTCCTACGCGATGATTGCTGCAACGAGAGCTGTCGGATAAATGGCCACTAGAAGAAATGCCGCTCTCACGAGATGTCATACATCTGCGAGCGGAGCATGATCAACTCCGACGCAAGAGGGATTTCCCCAACTCAGCCCAGCTCTGCCACCGGAACCTCCGCACAGCATCGTGATGCCGAAGCTAGTACCTATCCATCAATGCCCCCTTAGGCCTATTCCCGCCATGGCCTCGGCACCAGCTCCTCAATCAGCTCATCTTCGATATCCCAAATCCCCTGCTGCGACAACCACTGCGTACGACAAAACGGGCAATCCTTCTTGTCATCTGGCCGATTCACAAACCACTGCCTCAGACACACCCGCCCAATAAGATGCATACACCCCGGTACATTCCGAATCTGCACGCACTCATGCGTCCCTGACGGCGGCTCCAGACAGATGGGACACTCTGTATTCGGCGGCTGATCTGCAACAACCGCGGACAGGGCTTGTGTATATCGCTGCATGAAGATGTTCGCAACCATCGTACTAACCACCGGATCGCCATACAGGAACGCGTCAGGAATGCTTCGCTGAACATGAACACCACGCATATCGGGTTCCGGGCTCATCTCCTCGTCCGCATACTCTTCCTGCCCCGCACCCGCATCGTCGTCCGAAATGTCCCTACCATACGTGTTACCACCGCGACGATGCCCGTAGATTCCACGATGCACTTGAGGCACGTGATGCGCATGCCCTCCAATCGCATCTTCCTCATCCTGCTCCACATCTTCATCCGCACCCGCATACACATCTTCCCCCCCACTCTCCCCAGCATACCCCCTCCCCTCAAACCCCTCCTCCCTATTCCTCCCCCGAAACTCATGGTTCCTGCCCTCCGCCCACTCCTCATACGTCCTCTGCGCCCGCCCTGCCCGCGCGAGCCACTCTCATGGACCGTGCTCCGCATAATGCGTATACGATGCCAGCACGCCGCTCGGCCCCGACAGCGTAGCCGTAATCGACGTAGTATACACGATGCGGCTACGGGGCGTGGGTGTAATATAGCCAATGCGACTATGATCCGCTGGCGGAGGATGCAGCAGCGGTCCTTCTTCTAAGTCTGGGTCGTATTGTTCGTTCCATTGCTCTTCCTGCTGCTGACCCTGCTCTACTTCATCTTCGATATTACTACCGTCTTCTACAGCGTTAGAGTCTTCTTCGACGTTAGAGGAGGAGCCCTCAAACCCACTACAAGTATCCCCAGACACCTCACCTTCTTGCTCGCTCAGCAGGACAGTACTGCCAGTAGTGTTCTCGCGCTCAGCACGGCGTGCAGCGTGGCGAGCTTCGACTTCAGAGTCGTAGTCGAAACCGTAGCCATTGCCAGGGCGGATATAGTCGTAATCGGAGCTTGAGCCTGTTTCTGCACTTGAGTCTGAGTCTGGTTCTGCATGGGGGTGGGGAGGGTTGGAAGGAGGCATACTTTATGAAGTATAGGTTGGTTTGTTGTCGTATTTTTCTTTTCTTATCCTTTACTGTGTTGAGGAGGGTGTTGTTTGTATGTGGTTGATGCACTTTGGTATGTTGCAAGTATAAGATCATTTTGAGGGGTTGTTTTGGTATGAATATATACTAGGGGTTGAGGGAGTTGTTGTTGTTGTTGAACAGTGTAGGGAGAAGATGAGCGTTTAATTTTGTTACTGGACAACTTATGAGCTGGTAGGTTTGCTGGGTGCGATTCACTCTGTTCGCGTGATTCATTGTGTGCGAAGGATGGTGTGGTACTAATTTGGTGAAAGACTTAGCAATCGTTGTCTGATGAAATGCAGAGAAAGATAGAAATTTGTGGATAAGTACAGAGCATTCTCTTTCCATTCTCTGAAACCTCACAAACGTGTTGTTTTATGCTATATGTGTACTTGCAGCATATATTTCACTGCAGCAAGCTACAAAAAAAATACTACATCCCCCCCACTCAACCCCACACATCCTGCATCTCCCAACGCCTATGCTCTCCCACCCCTGCCCCCGTCATATTCCCAGCCGGCCCCAAACTCGGCGGCACATCCTCCACGCCCGTCCCCCACGCGCTCTCCTGCGGGCCAAGCGTAAGTTCCAAGACACCTCCCTCTAGGAAAAAGCTATGCTGAATCCAATTCCTCGTATACGGCTCCCCATTCAGCGTCGCAGACTGAATATAAATATTCTTATACTCTGGATCAAAATTGATATTGCGGATCGTTGCCGTCTTACCCGTCTGGCCGTTCGTAATAGAGACGGATTCGAAGAACGGAGGGATGATGAAGTATACGTCTTGGCCTGCGTTGGGGAAGAAACCCGTCATGACGAGTGCTTGAAATGAGCCCATTGCGCCGCTGTCGTCGTTACCGGGTATGCCGCCGACGGTGTCGTTGAAGAGCGATGGGATATACTGGTGTGCACGCTCGGCCGAGAGTGCCGGCCGACCCACGTAGTGGTATAGGAAAATGGTAAGGAACGCCTGCTCGTCGCCTACGTACAAGATACCGGATTCGTGGAGCCAGTCTAGGCGTGCGGTAAAGCGCTCGTGACCGCCTAGAGTTGTAATCAGCGTTGCCATGTCGCCAGGTGCGAAGAACGTGTATAGCCAGACTGGTCCTTCGTAAGTTTCGCCGCCCTGCGGGTTGAGATAGCACGACGTGAAATTGAACAGTGGGGAGCAGAAAATGGGGTCTTGGAGCCCCCATGTGCCGTTTTCGTAGCGCGGCTGCAGGAAGCCTACGAAGCCGGTGTCCGTACCGTTGATGATGCTGGGTTGATCGGCTTTGAACATGTTCTTCCAGTTTGCAGAGCGCGACAGGTACTTTTGGTAATCTGCCGTGTGGCCGAGTTCACGGGCTAGTAGGGCAATGGTGAAGTCGTTGTAGGCATATTCGACTGTGCGCGAGATGGAGCGAGTTTCTGTGCCTATGCCTTCTACGTCGGTGTTTTGGGTGGGAATGTAACCGAGTGCCTTCCAGGATACGAGGCCGCCTCTGCCTGAACATATCATGTTAGCAATGATGCGAGGAAGAAGAACACTAGGTGCGGATGGTACCCTCGACATCCCAATTTATAGGCTCAACTTCCGCGTCCTTAACAACAGCTTCGTACGCCAAGTTCCAATCAACTCCAGCAGTAATGTTCTTCAGATAGGCATCTGTAATCACAACATCTGCATTCGAGCCTCCTTGGGTAAATCCCTTACATAGACTCATTCGGCAATCTGGCAACCACCCTTCATTACGGTAGATATCGAGCAAGCTTCTGATCATCAGTGTCTGGCTGTGCGGGTCTAGTATCGTAAGCAAAGGATGAATCGACCTAAAACTGTCCCAGATGCAGTAATAGGAGTCATAATAGGGCTCATCAGACTTCCAGAAAGGGTTCTCGCCCGTGTAGTCTTGCGGGCTGATCATTGTACGGTACACACCGCTCCAGAATGATGTGAGGAAGCTTCCGTCCACACCTCCACTCTCAATCGTGATGACGTCTAATTTAGAGCGCCAGGCAGTGTCAGCAGCTTTGACTGCCCCATCAAAGTCGAATGAAGGTATCTCGCGTTCCGCGTTCGCGCAAGCCTGGTCCTCACTGACCAAGCTCACGCCCACCCTGACTAACATCTGTTTGTTCTGGGTGGGTTTCTCGAATTGTACCCAGCCACCTGACGGCCGCTGGCCTGTCGTTTGCCGGCTGTCGTATGGGTTGACATCTAGAGCCAGTTTTCTTGTAGTTGCTCGAGTATTGGACCAAATACCCGCGCGCCTGACTGCAGCGCCATCGAAATCGATACAGAAGAATGACTGATATGTGGTGACGCCGAAAGACGGTTCAAAGCGTCCGCGGCCAGTCATGCGTCCGGTCTTTGCATCTACCATCATGTTGGCCTCGCTCCGCGTATTTGGTAGATCCGTGAGCTCGACCAGAA
Organism: Bipolaris sorokiniana ND90Pr; assembly: GCF_000338995.1. Lineage (NCBI taxonomy): Eukaryota > Fungi > Ascomycota > Dothideomycetes > Pleosporales > Pleosporaceae > Bipolaris > Bipolaris sorokiniana. The sequence goes on along the minus strand of NW_006911897.1, from coordinate 1,016,348 downwards.
TATGCGGGCTTAGCGTCGTGTTTGGCGTCGTGGGTGTTTCCGGGAATGTTATGCGATACAAAGCCGTGCGGTTCGTTACCGTAGTCTCAGTCCTGATATTGTTGTTCAAAGTAATGTCAAAGTATCCAGGTTTAGCATGTACACTGCCTGCTGTACGATTGGTGGCTCGCTGATATTTTGGGTATTTACATTCATTGATGTCATCGTTCGGGCACCCAGCTTGTGCAAATATTGGAAAGTTCCCGAGCGATGGCGATCCACCGGTACCGGAGTCGTGCATGTGGGAAAATCCATAAATGGGGTCAGATTCTTCTGATGAAAATCCTCCTTGGTTCTCTCCTATCACATCAGGTCCGGCTTTTGCCATGCCTAATATAGTCAGCACATCGCCTTTTATATTCCTTATTGGTGAGATACATACCGAACGGCAGCGTTGCACCAGGAAAAACATGACCTGATTATGGTTAGTTTCCACAGCACAGAGGCTTGCAACCTACGAACCTCCATTGATTGTTCCAATTAGCGGATTAACATATTCGACTCCCGAGCTCACTTGTGGTGGTGGGTTTTGCTGCGCTTTAGCGGACGTTGCGAGAAAGCACAGTAATGCTGCTGAGGCATGTTTGGATAAAAAGCGATCAATCATTTTGACTAAATAACAACAAAATCTCAAGGAGCCAGGAGTGAGGCGTTCACTGGAATGGCTTCGCAAGTTTCCTGCCCGCGCTTCCTCACATACTTTATAGCTTCCCTTCGTTACACATGACTTGGCATTTGCACGATACTCCATAGCCATACTACCTACCCCGACGGAGTACCTCAATTTTTCCCTGCATGCAGCCTGTATGTCATTCCCAAAAATGGTAACCACCTGACTCTTCGTGGTTGGTATTGCGGTAGGATACCACGTTGGAGTACTGCCGAGCGCGGGGGACCGCGGGGTAGGCATGACTATCCTTGATCCATGATGTACTGACTAGGAGCCGTGAGGTCCGATTGGTATCATAGGTTGCATGCGGAGTTCTTTTGTGCGAGATGATGGGGACGGACCTGATGTGGAGCAGAGAACCGTACATTAGCCCGAAGTATGACGTCGCCAAGTTACATTCTGTGGTCGGTAGTCGGGAACAAGCATGCCTAGGTCCTGGTACAAAGATGCTTGGTGTCAATAAACGGCTCCAGAGCATCGGTCCGTATATGTACTGACTTCAGAAAATGCAAAAACTATCACGACTCCATTTGGGAATGCAGCAACCATCTCCGTGACGTATGAGGAAAGGCACTAAACCACTTATGGCATAGATACGGAACGCACGCTTTGCAGGTGAGAATGAACTTGAACAGTACTTTCAAACTCACAACCGTCTCCAAGAACATTAAACGATATACTCAGGGCGCTCATGCTGTGTGTGCTAAAGAAAGCCTGACTACTAGAACGACACCAAGTACCACTGACGACTGAATTCACTGCCCAACAGTTTTCCGAGCAGACGCCGAGATGAATTTGCAATGTGTGCCCAGAATAGGCACAGCCTACATACATAGTGAATGAACGGTAACTTAATATATGGATCTTGAGCCTAGATTCAGGCCAAAACCACAGCCATATCTTCTGGTGTAAGTCGCCACCGCCCAGCCACAGTACTCTCCGGCTATACGGCACGTGGGCAGCCTTACGAGGCTGTTCAGGCACACCATACGCCTCGGTGAAGACAGGCCAAAGATCACGCGACTAAACGATGAGCCCACCCGCATGGCGCTCCGCCAATCTTGTTATCGCGGCGGCTCGTCTAACGGTCTGAAAGGATGCAGCCCAAGCTTTACTTACGTAGTGGCGCTTCAGGCAATAACAACACCAGTCTTGGTATCCCAAACAGGCCTCCTCGGGAACTTCGCAACTCGGGCCCTAGAAACATAAAAGAAACGCGATCCCTGCAACTCATCACAATGTGGAGACCCAAAAAACTCGCACATTTTCCACCTCCTGTGTATCCGCCATGTCTGCCGACTTGCCTTCGTTTTGGTTTCCACCACCTGGACCGGCTCTGCCTCCATTGCCAGAGTCTACCCTGGAGCTCAAACCGCCCGAAGATGACCCACGCTTGAACGGTACCATTGAATATGTAGAATACTTACATTGGTATATGTACAATATACTTCAGAACGAGGAAAACTACCTGAGCGGATCTTTCAGCTGGAATGAAAGCGATATCCACATGGGCGACGTCATAGTACCTGTGTCCAAAGCCCCGGAAAGGAATATATACGGCACAGAAGACGATTGGGTAAGGGGATGGGAAATGTGGTGCTTCAGGTGTCCCTCAACTGTTGCTCCGGAGGAACCAGAGAGAGACCCAATGACCGGATACCCCTTTTGTGGCGAAAGCATCCTCAGTATGGAGCCCTTGAGGTATTTCTCTACTACGAAAAAGGAGCCAGTGTTGGAAGTCCCCGTATCAACCGTCCCAGGTGCCGATAGTGTCATGGCGTGTGTAATTGAACAACAGGTAGACCCAGAATGGTTTAGAGTCAGTTCAACTGCACCGGAATTAGGCCCTATCATCACCAAACCCTTCATCGTATCCCGCAGCCTCAGAGACTCCGACTCAGGAACACGATACCGCTACACCGAAACCTTCCCCTGGGGCGTCCTCGATGACGCTCAATCCCAACAAGCAACTCCCTCCCCAACCCCAACACCCACATCAACCACCGACTTCTGGGACTGGTACGACGACTACGCCCCCACAAGCGTCAGCAACCCATCTGTCAACCCCGCAGCCTTCACATCCAACAGCAAAGGCAGCGCTCCCTCCGCGGGCATAATAATCGGCGTCCTAGTCCCCGTCGCCCTCATCATAGGCATCGTCGCTTGTTTCGGCAAGCGAAGCCGCGCTCAGCAGCGCAAAGCGACTGCCGCATCTGCGCCGCCCATGAATACGAATGCGGCAGCTGATGCGCGTCGTCAAGCGGCTGTTGCTGCGCGCGCGAGTCGGACTACCGCCGCACCAGTGACGGTACAAGGGGATGTAGATGATATGCCACCTCCCGCCTACCACAAGGTCGTCTCGAATGTAGAAAGGATGGATATCGAACGCAGGATGCATGCGGAAGGGACGGCGCCTGTTGGGTGGCCGCCGACATATACAGATGCACGACATGCGGAGTCGACAACGGTAACACAGCCCGACCCTGTTGCGAGTGTACCTGGAACGAGCCGGGCGCCGTATCCGGCGCTGCCTTCGTCACCTACACGGTAGCTGAGGTTGGGAATATGGTTGTTCGATTAATTGGTTTTCAGACTGGAACACGTTGAGAATATGCCACGCACACTTGTCCCAATTGGAAGGAAGAAGATGAGATTGAGCTTGCACTGCTGTGCTCATTAGCACTTTTATATGTATGTTCGTCCACACACTTCACTGAGAGCAGCTGCGGGACAAATGTGATAGAGATCACATGGCAAGGAAGGATGGGAGAAGAGGCTTGAATGATCGAATGAGAAGATGATCGGGGTGGCTTGGGAGGCCATAAGGGGAAGACTTCATCTGAGTATCGCAGAGGTTGACAGTGGCGATGAGACGATGGAGACGATGTACTACTTTTAGATTTCTTATTCTCTGTCTTTTGCTTTTTGGATAGGTGGAGAACACTTCTCGAGACTGTCAACCAGTATGTTTGCACTGGTACAAGTGTCCATACAAGCTATGCTATCCGACCCGAGACAGGGTGTCTCGCCATGGGGTATCATCTAGAAATTCAACTCATCATGTTCATTACATTTTTGTTGTTTTGCCCAGCACCTAGCCCGTACGATGGTACTTTTCTTCGTGCCCATCAGCTACATTGACGCCATGCGATCCATCGTCTGCCTCTTCCCTTGTCCTTACTGTGCCAGCACCTGGACCCAGCTCTTCTCCAACCACCATGCCTTTGAAGTTACCGTCTTCATCGAGATATTCGTCCATGTTGTCTGCTGTAATCCAACCCGATGCACCAGGCGCTGTGTCATCTAGCATATCATCGCCCTCATCGTCACTAGCGTCTGGGTCAGGATGAAGATCCGCACATGTGTTCAGTGCAGCGAAGAACTCAGGAATGCATGTGTCGGTAGGTTTCGTTGCGTAAGATGGTGGCAAAACGGTAATCTCTAGCATACGAATGTCATCGTCTTCGTTGACGGTTTCGGCGTCGTTAAGTGAGATGTTCATGTATAGTGCTTCGATGGTCGATTTGTACTTCATTGTTGCATGCAGAGCAAGAGATGGGTATGGGATAGATACGCCGACAGGAGAGGGAGTGTTTTGGAATAGAATGAGATTTCTGTGAAGTTGGTTAGCACAAGCTATTATTCATGGCGGAGAAGGAGAGACATGCTCTGAAGAGACCCAAACATCAACCCCGTCTACCAAATCCTCTTCTCCCTCGCGTCTTGAATTGAATTTGCTGAATGCGGCGTCTTGCTGAAGCTGATCGGCAGCAACGGAGAGAGTCATGGCTTCATAGTGGGCGTGAAGAACGGGATTTGCGCCGAAGAAAGAAGCTGGCGTCTGTTGCTGGTGTTCTGAGAGCGGGGTGAAGTCGGCGGCCTTGGGCGGGCTGTCGAGATATTGGAGTGACATGGTGAGATGCGATGATGTTTCTGTTTGGTTTATGAATCCAGAACCAAAGATGAAAAGAAGATATATGCGTATGAAGTGTTTATGAGTTGTTTACACGCAGAGAGACCAAAAAGTCGCGGGAGCTAGCTGAGCGTCATTGCCCCACCTCAGCCTTGGCAGGTACCAAATGCATTTCCGCGATCTCCCCCAACTCAACTTCTCTTATGCGTTGCAAAATGCGCAACTTTGTCGCATAGCAGAAAGACATCCGGAAAGACATCCCATAGATTTGATTATCGCCCTTTCATCCGGATACATCACCATCCCACAATGCCTTGAGCACGTACCTCGATGAGCGGTGCCATCAAATCGCAACCGTCCCAGCACCTCGCAACACATCTCTCACCTTCACCACCACCACTACCTTAACATGGCCTTCCCCACAACCCCCACCGCCAAATTAACCGGCCATAACGGCATCGTTCACGCTGTCGCCTACTCCTCCGGCACCCAGTCCTACATCCTAACCGGCTCCTCTGATCGCACCATCCGCCTCTACAACCCCAAGCACGCACCGCCCACCTCCGTCACGCCCACCCAATCCGCACAGCGCCCCCCAGGTCTCGTCAACAAATACACAGCGCACGGCTACGAAGTCCTCTCCCTCGACGTAAACCACGCCAACGACAAGTTCGTCAGCACAGGAGGCGACAAGACCGTGTTCCTCTGGGATGTGCAAACCGCACAGACGGTGCGACGCTGGACAGGACACTCCGGACGCGTAAACCGTGGTGTCTTTGGCGGCGAGGGCGATAGCGTCGTTGTCAGCGCGAGTTTTGACGGCACAGTCCGCATCTGGGATGTTAGGTCCAACGCCTACAAGCCCATTATGATGCTCTCGGATGCCAAGGACAGCGTTTCCGACGTTGCCATTCACGACGCGGAGATTGTGGCGGCGAGTGTAGACGGACGCATTAGAAGCTATGATTTGAGAACTGGCATGTGTCAAGTCGATGTTATAGGGCCATCTTGCACAAGCTTGACTGTGAGTAAGAAGGGTACAGAAGTCCTTGTTAGCTCGCTTGATTCCTCGATCAGACTCATGGATCGTATCAATGGCGGGCTCCTGAAAACGTACAAGCACGACGCTTTTGTTAATATGGAGTTGAGGGTCAGAAGTACACTCGGCTTGAACGATAGCGTCGTTGTCAGCGGTAGTGACAATGGCTTTGTGTTTGCATGGGATATGCTACATGGAACTTGTCTGCACAAGTTTAAACACTCGGATATGACAGAGGTTAAAGGATCACCGCCAACTTCGCTTGTAAAGGGCAAGAAGGATCTTGTGTCTGCTGTGGCATTTTGTCAGACAAGGCCTGAATGGTGTAGCGGAGGTGGCGACGGCAATGTCACTGTATGGGGTATGCCAAGTTAGGAATTGCATGTACTGTACATGCGCTGTTTGGATTTTCATGATACCCTTGTTTAGACAGCCTTGCTTGTATGCATAGTTACTAGCTTCCATGTACGTGTCGGTCTCTGGGCTGTGATGTAGCGTCGTTACGTGGCCGTGCTAATCGGTCGTGGTGAAGATCGTCAAGGGCGCATTCGTTGACCAACGAGAAACGATGGTGATTGCAAACTGTGTTATTAGTAGTCACACACCACGTGTAGAGAACTTTTTTTAGCTTCATGTGTTCGTCGAAAGCAACAAGAGAGTTGTGTATTTCTGTAGAGAGATCAAACGTATATGAGCTATTCTTCATCCCGAAGCCAACGTGATACTTATGCAATCTGGTCAAGGAGACGTATAAAAAAGGAGGAAGAAAAAGCTGCCAACACTGCAGCAAAATGTGCACATAAGTCGTGACTTCGTAATGCCAACAGTTTTTGAGATCCTGTCTCCTGCTGATCAACTGCTATGAAAACGTATAGAAAGTAAGCAGTCTGGGCTGGATATAAAAGTCAACAAAGTGTGCGATAAGAGATGTCCCGTATAACGGAATTAGGGAGACAAGGAAAGAGAAAAGTCAGTAAAACCGACATGACACTCGTTCCAAAGCCGGAAATAGACTTGGCGAGTGTTTGGGGCAATCAGGAATTGACAACTAGTAATAATACCTGGTCTGGTATCCCCGCTCATAAGCACAAAGTTCGTCGGCCGTGGTTGGCGGAGAGGTCCACACATATACGACCACACCTCTTTCTGATTGTCCTGTCGGCAAAAAGGTTAGCCAAACTCTGTACAACATCAAGTATTAGGCTTGACTCACTCCCGTGATTGAATGTGCCGGGCACTTGCCAATTCCCATTTGTGAACATTTGAGGCAGTCTTGCCTGCAACTCCGGTGGGCGTATAGCAAAAGCGATGAGAGCAAGAAATATACCCAGCTCTCCTTTAAGACCTCCGTAACGTGGGTGGTTTACCTCGGCTGCACTCTCATAATATATATCGGGTAGCAGCATCCTCAGCCAATTCTGATCTCTTCTTCGAATGTCGACTGTACGGTGTTGTTCCGCATTACAAAGATACGAGTATTCCCTTTGAGCATGGTGCTCAAAGTACAGAGGCTGCCAGGTGTTGCAGTTTCTGTAGGTGTCTGGGTTGGTTGCGTCACCTTTCAGAACCCAAAACCCAAAACCCCCAATATAGAAGACTGAGTATGTGCTGTATGGCCGAGCGCCTTGTGAAGGCTGTGGCATTCCGTAAATTTGATTTCCGTCACAATGCCACCACTGGCCGCTCACGCCTCCCCCCACTGACCTGACGGCTCCTGCTTCAAAGGTGGGTATCCCATGATGCCCACTGCTGTCGTACGTCTGTGAAGCGCTTGGAGTTTTGCCTATTTCGTCGATCCTGAACAAGTATCTTGGCTTTGATCTCGTAAGTCCCAATCCTGAAAGACTAATGGAATGTGAGTGACTGACCATGATGGAAATTCGTATATCCACGGTTTTGCATACACTCGAGACCCACAAGAAGGTGTGTGTGGCTGTGCCGTGGATGCGCTTGCCCTGCTCTGTACTATGATTCCTCTTCATCACCAGACCGCTTTATCCTTCATCTCCGCCATGCGGCTCTGCGATCTTTGGGCTCTGAGAAAAGCCATCCCAGTCAAAGGGTCAGACGACAAGCTCCTACATGACCATGACGCGGGACAGGAATCTGTACGAAGCCTCTGATAAGCTAGAAGTGTTGCCAAATATGCATGGCGCAGGATCCTACATCGGCTGCATGCGATAGGAAGCCAGCTGGGTTTCTCCTACCCCGCTGTATGCCATCATTACCCACGGGCGGCTGTAGCAAGTTGTCATATAATTGTTTCATCTCGCCGGGAGACTAGTACGCTAGCGAATACTGTGCTAGTAGTGCTTCAGAAGCTCTTTTCGGTATGAGTGAAATTGTGAGAGCATACAAGACGCAGATGTGGGCTTGGTAGCGTTTTCGTAGTAATCGGGTTCTCATAGCTGTCCAGCCTGTCAGCTGCAAGTTAGCAAAAAGCACTGGTGTCAGCTAGCCGGCTGGGCATCGCGCTCAATCAAGTCTCATAGCCTGCATGAGCAACACCCGATTCTGGCTGCCGGCTAACCAGCGGCTCGAAAGCCACAGCGCGTGCCCAAGTGAGCCGAAGGGTGGATCCCTCCATGCAGAGCGATCCAGGTTTTCTGTCCAGCACGGCAGTTGGCGTCAGATACCGGAGAGAACTGATCCGTTGAAAATTTAGCTAGAAAGATGCTCGACATAAGGTCATTTGCTATAGCGCCCAGGATGCGAAGGATGATCCGGCTCCGAGAAGAAGCACGCAAGGAAGTGAACTGGTCTTGTACGTTGTATTTTCCACCTGACTAACGCACTCCGAAGAAACAACGAACGTCTAACCGCAATATTTTGAGTCGATCCATGGATAACAGGAGATTGGCGGTAAATCAACTGACTGTGCCTACTCCCTTCATATGGTCGCACGATTATCGCGATCGAGATCTGCACGTGCTTGAGCGTGGCAAGGAGCGAATGAGAAATGCGGCTCTGCGTGTGATGAGGGGTTATAAGCCGGCGTAGAGGCACTACTAGCTAACATTCATGCGGGCGCTTATTGTGTCGAGCGGCACTCGTGTCTAATGGCCTCCGTGTACCTGGCGATAATGCGACGCGTTTCCAGTAAGTTCTTTTTGCTTTGGTCTTTTCGATACGAATTGGAGTTGCTTCTCGTTTGGAGGAGCGAGGGGCGTACGGGAATTAAGTAGACGCTTGCAGGATTGGGCTGACGGTGCTAAGGCCGGTGGAGGACCTCCCCATGCATGCTTTGCCTTCTTCACTTCATGTCTCTTTATTCTGTAAGATTCTATTGGCGAGTTTGTTTAAAGCCGCTAATGGAAGCAGCGGATGTGCTTCCCCTTGGTAGCGCCAACAGATTGCTGATCGAGGCAGGTGTTTCTGCGACCTGCAGGATCGTGCACAAACCTTTCACCGGATTTCGAACCTTGCAGCTGAACAACCACCCTCGAGGCGACGAGTCTCGGCAGAAGAGGCGAGTAGAAACTCACCGGTCACGCCCTTACGCTACAGGAAACGCTCGTCACAATCAGGGTCATGCGCCCACCGCCACTGCTGAAGGCCCAATCGAAAGAGGCGGTTCCCGTCAGCATCCGCACTGGAATCAAGGTCTGCCACAGTCAGTGCCGTATCCGCGGCTGCTCTCGAATCCAGAGTCCAGTCAGATAAGGCACATCTAGACTACGACCCCGCATGCGTTGCTCTCGACACAATTGTAGCCCAGACACAGGCTCGAGCGAGATCCTAACAGCGTTTGGCACCCGGCAAACCTGGCAAGCATGAATTTGTCATGGGGACGTGTGGTGGAACAATAGAAAAAGGCTGCAGCTTTCCGATGCCAAGCGAATCCCTAAGGCGTCGACTCCCGATGGCCACTTTGGCGATCCTTCCAGCAACTTTTAAAATTCGCAAGGGGCTTAATTTGGGCTTACAAGTTCTCTCGGATACTAAGCGAGCTTCCAGGGAGTCGGTTACGATGCGTCTTAGGATGACAATATCGAGAACGCCTCCGGAATTGCCGGCTGGTGATTTCAACCGTGGGCCAACAACGAAGGAATCCGTCGATTGAAAAGACCACTACACCAGGAGAGGCGAGTCACAACTAAATAAGCACGGCGTTAATAATCGAGAAGAAGTATTAATGCTCTTATTTCTCTTGTAGGAAGGCCTGCGTGCGGAGTGGGACGCCCTGCCAAGTGGACACTGGTGATATGACAAGGTTAGTATGCACTTGCGTTTGTTCACGCAATTCTCGACTTGACAAGGAAAGAAAGATCTGATGGGGAAATAGGCGGCTCAAGTGCCCGTCACCGAGATGATTAATACCAATCGAGAGTCTTCTCAGCAGCACACCAACATGGAAGCTGATCCCGAGAAATGCGAATTGCGACACCATCAGAATTAGCAATCCCGCGAGCATTCCAGAGGCCAGAGATCCCAGCCCGCCCCTTTGTCACTGCCATGTCACATCCAAAGGTCAATCGAATGGCTCAGGGCCTGGCAAGCGACTGCCGGAATGCGGGTATCGGCCGTACCGACGACATCTCGGGAGCCTATGTGGGGACACGGACCCAGGGGCGAATGAGCGTACGAGGCGTAGTCGAAAGGCTGGGAGAACCTAGAAGCCTGGCGCTAAGCGGCAGAGGGGGTTTGGGGCGTTGCAAACGATGACAAGTGAATATATTGTGGCTCAACACTGAGCGCACCCAGATTTGGCTCGAGGCTTGTCCGAGGAGGCTGATAACACGCAGAACATGGAGGAAAGGAGATGAATGAGGTCGAGTTTGGCATGCGGGAGCTAAGACTGGAAGGGCCAGATGACGGTTCTTTCCTCAAGGCAAATTCGGACGCCTTAGCCTTCTGGCCAATCACGAGTCGCACATGCCACGCACAACGTTTGCCTGATTCTGGTCCGCACAACGACACACGAACTTTCTCACGTCAGCAACAGACAAAGAGCCGTCAAACAACAGCTTTGCGGGTAGCTCCTGGATCAAGGCCATTATTTTATGTCCTCCTACAAGGTGATTGTCCTCTTTCGTTGTCTGAGAGCATTGATCGATCTAGATTGCGACTACATGTCCAGAATTATTAAAACCGGGGTTTTATGAAATCTACTTGCACAAAATGTGCTCATAAGCAAAAGCCCTCCTTCAAAAATGACCACCCTCTCTACGATTTTAGACAATGATTCGATTTTGATATGCATCAATGAGAAATGATGTCAAGGAATATTGATTTGTTCTATGTCAGATTCTACCTTACAGAAAGGCTCCTTCGATATGGCCATTCCTTGTGATTATTCATTACTAAAGAGAATATGAAAAAAAATGAAAACTAAACATCTGAATGCGTACAATCAATTTCTGGCTAATATCGCCGTTGCTGGGCGATATCTATCTCAAAAGTGTGTGAATGCTGTTCCAAGAAGCACGAGCACTGTAGAATATTCCGCGCTGCAAAAGACAAGCACATTGCTCAAGAGCGCGCGGATAAGATCCAGTAGTTGTTTTGGTAGCCTCGAATAGAATGTATGCATGTTTCGATAGCGAAATTGCTTCATTATTCTCTCCTCACCCGATAGCTACCGGATATGATTTCATATACCCTGCAGCCGTCGGACATGCCCCAGAATACGCCGACCCGAATGCACAGTACCAGCCCGATAATAATCGGACATACCTCCATACACCCGGCAATTGTCGGACCTTATATAGTATCTCTATTCTCCTTAGTCAGTTCAGGTTGTCTAGCAGCCGTCGTTAGAGACAAGACATGGGTTTCTGATCACAACAGTTATAGGCTGAATTTTGTATAGGAACGGCTAGTATGACTGTGCAGTACCAAGAAAACAGGAATTAATTAGGTTCATGCCAAAGGCTTCGAGAACAAAATTATGATGCGGTATTGATTTATTATGCCTATCGGTATCTTCACTATTTTCTAAACTGATATAACTGGTTCGTCTATAAAGTGATGAGTTATATTAGTATGTCTCTACAATTTAAATATGCATCAAAGTCTTAGGGTTTAAAACTTTCTATGATAGCCTGGTGTAATTACTGTGTTTGTTGAGCTTCTATAGACACGTACCACTATTCGCAGATGTAATAACTTTCCCATGCGGATTCCTGCTCTACTGTTAATTGAATGATAGATGGGCAACATCAAACCCTTTCAAATCATCGTTCCCCTCAATACTCCAACCTAAACCCTCCAGAAATACCACCACTTCCATCTTCAACTGTTCTGCATCCGCAAAACCCCCCTCCCAGCACTTCCGCACAATCTCACCCATATGCTCTATCTCAAGCGGTGGCCACTCCCTCCGTGGAATCATCATCGAAACCTCCTGCCACGATTTACCTGTGCGATCTCCCGGCCAGAATCCAGTCATGAGCTCGTACACTACACATCCGTACAAAAACAAGTCAGTCTGTATGCTCTGTTGAGATTGATGCTCAAGCGGATGGAACCACTCGCCAGAGGAGCGGGTACAGTGGTACCAGACACCGTTCGTACGCCTCCGGAATCCGGCGCTTACAAACCCAACAAGGGATAGGGATAGTCGGGAGTCCGAAGAGAGCCAGCAGTCCTCGAGGCTGAGGTCGCCGAAGATGATGTTGTGTGCGTGGATGAAAGATAGTGCCGATATAATGTGAAGTGCCCACTGAAACATGAGAGGTCGGTATGAGGCGAGGATGCGGCTGGATGCTGCATCTAAGGGGGCGCTGTACATGGCAGCTTTGTTCTGCTGAATGAAATCGGTCACTGGAGGTCCTGAAGGCTTTGCGAGCACGGGAAATGCAGTCCATGGGTCACGACGCAGATATCTATTTGCCTCGATCAGCAAAAATTGGAAGACCGGAAGTTCCGGGTAAGTCATAGCTTACGGTACAAGATGTGGATGGGATTCGCTGATCTGTTCTTCATAAATCACTGTTGTTTGCCAACATCGCCTCGCGCCGTGCTCCCCCCGCCAGCTGGCGTCTGGCGAGTCATCAGGGTCATGAATATACTCCTGGGGTAGGAGAATTACAGAGTCATCGTCAAGTTGCAATGCTGCAATCATGCCTAGATCGGCGCTGTAGCCAGGTACAGTCCCAGGAATGGGAGGGGGACGTTCGCCCGTTGTAGATGGATTGAGCCAAATTCTATTGACAGTTCTCGCCATATCCAATCAAATGTTTTGTTTAAACAGGAGGTGGGAATGAATTGTGATGAGTTCGAATTCTGCATGCGGCACATTTTACGCAAGCGAAAATTTAGTAGTCCAGTAATGTGCTGACTAACAAATCAATTGTTAACGTCAGAGCGCCTTGGATGTATTTTACACAAATTGGTAACCGCAGCGGTGTTTCCAATAAATCGTTAGGTCATTGACATTTTTGATTGTGTGAGTCGTTCTCATGCTCAATGGAATTAAGAAAGCGTTTGTATCAGCAGCACATTTGTCGAATACTCACCAGTATTATCTATAAGAAAATAGGCATACGCCTGTAAGTCAAATATTCTAGGGCAGATTACAGAACGGTTTACAGAAGCGATTCTGCTGATTTGTACGAGGACTATCGTCTCTATAGACGAGCGGTGTTCACCATCTGTTTAATGATAATGCCGAGAGCTACACGGACTCCAAGCTTACCCCTTTCGTTCATAAACATGAAGTGAACAGGCGCTTTTCTGTCTTAATCCAATATTTACGGAGTATTTGAATAACAAAGAGAGAGGAGCGTTATAGCGTAGATACTAGTCTAAATACTATTTAACCGTTATTAGCAAAACCTCCACGCGCTATCTGGCATATGCTTGCTCACTGGACTGCCTCCATTTCCTATAATGCCCTTTGTATATAATTAGTCAGCTATTTAATTTCGCCATTGTCAAATATATCGGGCTCTTGGATCGGTTGCTCGTTGTCGCGAAGGCATATTTCTCCCGGATATTAGCTCTCGAAGATCTGCCGAACATGGTAACCTAGCGAAAAAGATCAATAATACCTGTAGTAAAGCCGATCGTGATTCTGGTTCAATAGCGTGTATCTGTTAATGCTTTCCAGAATACGCACAAATATTTTCGCGAAACTAGTCTTGTTTGTTAATGGAGACATAAGTCGATAAGTTGTTCGAGACGACTAACTAGTCTTAATCCTCGATCACGTCCCTCAACAATCTACCCAACTGTACAATGGTCGGTATGAACATCCGAGCATACTATGTTTAGATTCACAGCTATCTCGGTTTCTTGCCTTCATTATAGGTCATATGCATTTACTTACTCATTTTCCAGATCCACATATCCTCAATGCATGATTGCCATAGTGTCCAAAATAAGGAGGACTTCAATCAAGGAGCGGCGTGACCAATCATGTCAGATATCGATCCACCATGACTCTGAGACATACAATGAAACGAACTTCCCACGTATGCGGCAATTGTTTGGAATTATCACATCGGACATGCAAGTCAGAGCACTAGAGATAAACAACAACAGAGCCAACTCGCAAGCGATGCAAACTGCAGATCTTCGTGATCATCAATTTATCAAGGGCAAGAAAAGGCGAATACCTATGCCACACCTCCTTTCTCACCAACCTCCCGAAACACCATGCCTGCAACTCAAGACAAACAGTAACATCCTCTCCAACGCACGCACCACCAGCCGATGATACGTAACTCCACGCGACGCAACACCGCAACCCGCCGTGCCGCCCCCTTCGCATTGCGCGATATGACCAGCCTCTGCAACCGAAGCTCAAAAATGCATAAGTATAGACGACAGGATCTGCATATATATGACTAAGAACTTACCCCCCAGATAAGTAAGTATGTTACCCACCGGGGCGGGAAGAAATCAGTAAGTCCTTCAGGATGCTTACGTCCGAGCCCATGATTCGTCACGGAGAAAAATAAAAAATGGGGCACTATAAGCAGGGGTATCGCGAACTATTATGTTCCTTGTTAGCCGCCCGTTGCTGGCTGCCGTTGTCAATGTGTCAACATGTCAGGACAAACGCCCCCCCGTTGTTTAATTTTAAATTTCCGACTGGTTTCGTCGAATAGAATCACAAAAAGGCTAGCATAGTAATGTATTCATTCAACGATGGTGTTCCGAGGAGGTAAGTGGTAAAGTCGGTATGTGGCGGGAGGGGGGATTTCTCAAAAGGGTAATTCGACACTGCGCGGGATGCAACGTATATAGGCGAACCTGTACTAGGCTGTTTCGCATTGGACCGAACAGGCAGACAACGGTAAGTATATGACAGGCGCGTATAGTTATGTGTAAAGTATGTCACGTCACCCTTGCAAGAGAAATACGTATGGGACAACAACCCACGCTGGCGGGACCGCAAGATGGCCCGAGACGAGGGGGCGCCAGACGGGGCTGACATCAACAACAGGAAGAGAGTTGCGCAGATCGATCTTGAACTGCAAAGATGGTGAGACAAATAGTAGAACTGACTATTTCTCCGTTGAACACAAAGTTCTTAGTAAGAGTAGATCCCTTCGAAAAAGGGAAGGAGGGAGGGAAATCCGTTTTACATTTTTGTTGTTTGCTTAGGCATATCATCTTACAAACGCACCGCCGCCGCTGGCACCGAGCTGGTTGCCCGTCATCCATCCACTCTCGGGTAGGCAAGCGATTCCGACAATGCCGGCCACTTCCTCCAAGGTACCTGGTCGACCGCCAATCTCGCCCGCTAGCCTGAGCATATCTTCAGAGTCCACACCAGGTCGTTCCTTGGCTAGCGGAATCAGAGCATTGTACATTCTCAGTGCTTGCTTTGGGGCTTCGGGGAGTCCGTTGAGTAGGCCAGTGTCCATGGGCCCAGGAGAGACGCTGTTGACAGTGCAGCGCTCGGCGAGCTCACGTGCCCAGACACGGGTCATGGCTTCAATGGCGCCCTTGGTTCCAGCATAGGATGTCTGCTGGATAAGACCCCATGTCGTGGTTGCAGACGAGATGTTGACAATTCTGCCCGATCGATCATGGGGAAGGTAAGGGAACGCTGCTTTGATAAGTAGCGCGGGTGCTTTGCAGTTGAGGTTGAATGTCTGGTCCCATAGCTCGACGTCAAGCTCTTGGATGGGCTGGGCGTTCACAAGTGCCGCGTTGTTGATGATTATGTCAATCTGGAAGCTGGGAGTTGCAGAGGGGTCGGTGAAGTGCTTCTTTGCAGCCTCGACAAGGGCTGCAGGGGCTGAGGGATCGAGCAAGTCAGCACGCACAGGGACCGCCTTCACGTTGTATGTTTTGGATAGATGAGCTGCGAGATCAGCAGCAGTCTGATCAGAAGCTGAAGTGGCGTAGTTGATGACCACGTTTGCACCACGTTCGGCAAGATGTTTTGCGACTGCGGCGCCGAAACCTAAAGTGAGGGGAAGTCTGTCAGTGCTTGATCTCACGACGCATATCGTCATGAAAAAGACGACATCGGTGACTTTGCAGTCAAGTCACACTTACTCCTTGAAGATCCAGTGACAATGGCAAGCTTGCCTTCGAATACCCTTGCTGTTGCCATACTGTCGGATTTTTCGTAGAAGTTTTGTAGGGGTCAAATGAATTTAGTCTCGGAATGTAACAAGGTTGGATATGTACTTGGGGATTGGAAAGAGAAGGAAAGCTGCACGAAACACGCCGTTATGTAGTATCGGACCTATCTTCCAGCGGTAGCAATTGACAGTATCAACGTCCGCTTGACAGCCTCGAGTAGCGACTGTAGCGGGGAACCCTTGACTTGATAAAACCTTTAGAGTAAGGACTAGGATCGGATTAGTATAACCCCGATGTGGAGTCGGACGTCAGGTCTCGCCTCGATCGGGGCGGTGAAGATCTTCATTTCACTCCAACGGGGCTGCACAAGCGAGGATTGGCCGAGGAAACGCCTAATTATCGTATGAGAAAATGCGTGGTGAGTTACTTAGCAAGACAGGGATGATAACGCAACTGTTGGCCGAGATTCTTCGAAAGGGATTATGTCGAATTTTATTGCAAGCAACGACTAGCTGGGTTGTGTACGGAAATTGTTCTCGAATAGAATGGAAGACTGAGAAATGCATATTTTTGCCAAAGGTCCTGACACGTGCCGATACAACACGTCAATCCCTTAGCAAGGGCGGCTGTTAATCAGTCTTAGCACGCGGGTTAGAGCCTGTGTGCCCAGTCTTGCATGCTCAAACACAGCCTTGCGCGTGCACGTGTGCTAGTGCGAAGATATGCAAGCAGACGTAACCTTTGAGACGGGTGGGTTTTTGGTGTTTAGGACAAGCGCACGAACTACTTACCTCGTTCGGTGGCAGTACATACTTACATCCAAGTACCCTGCTCAGAGATGTTGACAGGCAAGCATACACCTGCTATCGTGATATTAAGCGCTGGGAAATGTGATAAGAAATTTGGCGATGTCTTCGGTCCCATGGTGCTACGATTCATAGTCGCAACGTCGAGACAAGAGACATGCCTTCCATAGATGCGGCTAGCTTGAGACGAAGACGGAAAAAACTCCTATTGGCCTGGAAATGTTGTTCGCGAATGGCATGCGAAAAATCTTCTAGTCGTGAGGCTCGTTTCATATGGAATGTCCACAGTGAAGTGGGTCGGGGAAGATATGCCGCCGCGCGTAATGCCGGCACTATCGGAACGGTAGTGGCTCAAACTAGCGCACATCCCGCGCAGGCACCCCCCCGTTGGCCATCCTCGAGCCTTAATCCTTGACGGCTCGACTCCGGTGCTTGAGATCGGCACAATAGAGCGACTGTTGTGACTAAGTCGATACAGCGTTGGTGTACCAGGGCGACGGAACCGAGATGCAAACGGGCTGCCCGTTCCAAGTGCGGCTCATAGCAGAATGCATCAATGGACTCCAGCACACGGATATCGTACGTGATGCCTCAGGCACTGCCCTTGTGCATACTCCCTTCCATCCCTTTATTTTCTCCACAGACCCCACGACCTGCAGGACCAAAAGTCTAGTCCACTCAATCGTCACGCTTCATAACAGTTGGCTGGCCCATCTGCGATTTCTATTCACCTTTAAGGACTGTAGACAGACGTAGTCACCATGGCGCCAACATCCTATCCCATGGCTCTGGCCGTCCTGGTCCCGCTTCCTTTTGATATAATTTCTACTATTCTGAGGTTCTGGATACGGACAAAGAGGAAGGCGTGGGGTGCTGATGACTGGGCCATGCTGATCAACATTGTAAGAGCTCTGGATCCACAATCCTGTGTACAACTTGACTGACACTGATACAGCCCTTTTGGAGTGTAAGCACAATTGCCACCATTGGGATGGCATGGAGTGGTATTGGACAATATGATGCCACACTCACAGAGTCTCAATACATGAACTCTCTACGGGTATGCTTCTCCCCCCTATTCGCTCCGTCAGCAATATAGTAACCCACGAGCAGTGGTTCTACGTCTTCCAGGAACCATGGTGTTTTACCCTCATCACGATTAAGTGCAGTATCGGATTCGCTCTGATTCGAATTGCAAGCGGCAAGAAATGGATAGAATATGTCATCTACATAAGCATGTTTTCTTGCTTCATCGTCATGGGTGGAACAGGCATGTACCTGTTCTTCCAGTGCATGCCAGTGCAGTGAGTAGTCCTGAATCACTCACAAGGGAACAACAAGTAATAACACACAATCCAGGAAGAACTGGGACACAAAAATCGAAGGCTACTGCCGCGAGCGCAACACCCAAACCATCCTCTCCTACGCCGTAGCTGTAGTATCCATCTCGACAGACTGGATCTTCGCCACGCTCCCCATATTCCTCCTCTGGGATGTCCAACTCGACTGGCGCGTAAAGGGCGGTGTAATGGGCATGTTGGGTCTCGGAATCTTGTAAGTCCATTCCACCACCAACCATCCATCTCCTTAGAACTAACACTTTACCCAGCGCCTCCATCGCCCCCATTGTCCGCCTAAAATACCTCATCGGCCTCAACGACGCCTCCCGCCTCCTCCAAAACCTCAGCGCAATCCTCGCCTGGGCCACCGCCGAAATGAACGTCGGCATGTTCGTCGCCAACCTGCCCGCCTGCCACCCCTTACTCAAACACGCCATCGCGCGCTTCTCCACCTGGTCCGGTAGTAACTCGCGATCCTACGCCTCAGGCATCTTCGGCCCTAAGAAACCGCACGCGGGCGGCCCCTCCGCCAGCAACGCCATCGACTCTAAAAACAAGTGGCTCGAACTTGACGACCAGCAGCAGCAACAGCAGCGTCCGGAGTCAAGTCGTACGAGGAATTATTTAAGCAATAAGAGTAAAGAGACGGGCGTGGAGACAAAGATATATGGAGATCTTGAGGATTATGGGAGTGAGGAGAGCTTGGATGCAAGGGATGATGGGAGTCAGAAGAGGATTGTGAAGAAGGCGAGTTTGGATGGGTTGCAGGTTAATGTGCAGAAGGACTTTCGGGTGGAGATTAGTGACAGGTTTGATGGGAGAGGGAGAGGGAGGAAGGAGGACTTGGATAGGATACAAGCCGATCGGGTGTAGAGAAGGGTCGGCTGGATCGATCGAAAGGGAGGGAGGTAACGGATGAGATGAAGTATTAAACATAAGAATAAACATGTATTATATGAGTTATTTACAGGTATTTACAGATGTGCCAGTGCGAGTGAGACGCTTGTACTTTCTAGTGGATAGTATGGGGGTAGTTAGGGGCTAGGTGAATTTATCAGAAGTTGGCTACCTTGGTGCTCGCCCGTTGTAATCCACACCAGGCACAGCAGTATAATTCGCAAAACAATCATACTCGAAATCAATCTCTGCACTCCTCTTCCTGAGTACCTCGACCACATTGTCGAATGCACAAAGTCCATCCGTGTCCTCGGGACACCCAGGATGAGACTCGTGGATCGGGATAACAGCGTCGTTCCTACACAAATTCATTAGCCAAACAACCCCTCCTTAGGCAAAGATGGAGAAAGAAGAGATGTTTTTTTTTAAAAGAAAAAAAAGAAAAAGAGGGATGCAACATACACAATAAACCTAACCTGCCTACTCGGCACCTTCTCCCTACACTCAAGCACCTGCGTCGTAAAATGCGTCGCAAACGGCACTAACTTACTCGCCACAAACGTATTCGTACCCTCATCCCCTCGTGCACTCAAAGGCTTCCCTTTAAACAGCGCAGTGAAGTTAAACGCCACAAGCACATCCATCACCACAACCTCATGCGTCGCATCCGCATAGATACTCTGATCAAGCGGGAAATACGTCGATGTATTATCAAACGTCTCGTTCAGTGCCGAATTTGGTGCAGGAAACGTATGAGTAAAACGCGCGATGTACTCGTCTAGATACCCCTTTCCCTGTGCAGCGGATACGGGGGAGCCGGGCCCGTTGTTGTAGTAGAAGGAGAGGTCAAAGTAGTGTTCGTAATTCAAAAAGTCTTGTTCGCTAAACAAGGCGCAGAAGGGTGAGGAACCCAAAGCGTGGGTTTCGTAGGAGCAGAGTTGGAGCATGGAGATTGCGTCGGAGGGGGTTAGGGTTATGCCGTGGGCTTGGGATTGGAGGCGCGCAAGTGTGGCGTTGAAGGCGTTGGACGCGAATTGAGAGGCGACGGTGCTGCCGATACTACCGCGAGAGGCGATGTTGGAGTTGTTGCAGACTTCGTAAGGGGCGCCGGAGTTGTTGACGCCGCGGGTTTCGACAAGGATTTCGACGTTGACTTGGTTGAGGTATTCGGGAACGCCGAAGAAGCCGGCGGCGAAGTTTTCGGCTGTATGTACCATGCGGTCTTGACTTTGGGTTCTGAACACTGGTATCTTTCCGGATTGGGTGAAGTTATTGAGGAGATGGCCGTAGAGCTGGCGATATTCAACTCCCAGCATGAAGTTTTGGCTGCGACCGAATGGTGTAAGAAGTTCAGCACCTAGCTTGTACCTCCAGTTGCTCAAGAAGGCGAGTTCTCCAGAGAACGAAAGTCCGGTTTTGGTGGTATTGGCAAGTTTCGAAGCGAACTTCGCTGGTGCAGCGTCACTGGTGGGATACCTGGCTCCATGACGGTACAGCAGGTGCATTTGCGTAACCTCGCATCCTTCTGGAGCCAAAGGACTAGCATCCGGTAAACTATAATCGGCGCTGCGAACAGAGTACCACGGGCTGAGATTACCCCAATACTTTGAAATGTCAAAGTCAGGAGATTGAGGTCCGCTTCCATGCGGCTGGGGCTTGATCAGTGGCCAGGAAAATGCAGCCTGATCATTATACGGATAGGAGGGTGCAGTTTCGATGGCATTGGGCTCGACTCCAGTTGGTGTCGCTACATCTCGTGTCAATGTTTGCTCTTCTTACCACGTCCTCAAATGCACTCACGTCCAGGAAACCCAACTACCGACTCCGGCGGAAAAAGCGAAGGATCGGCCTGAGCTACAAAACATACACTATTAGCATCCTTCCCTTCCAGCCATAACAAGAAAAAGACTTACTCCCAGAAGGCGGATACACATTCATGGTACTCCTCCCCACATCCTCCGCAGCCGAGAGTGTCGTCGTCATCGAAGGCGGCGCCGCACCAACCCCCGCAACAACCAGCGCAACAACTCCAACCCGTCTCATCTGCATCTTCATCGTCTCTCTTTCTCAACACCGACTTCAAATCTCTCCCGTCTCTTCACACGCAAAGTCCGGTTAAGAATACGAAGATAACAGAATAACAAGCACACCAAGCTTTTCCCGCCGAGTCGCTTCTTTCACCGTTTTAATTTACAAAAGCTTGACTGCATTAGCCACCTTTTATACCTACCATTCTAAGCTTCCCCGACATGGCACTATTTTTTTGACAAGTACGTCGTCCTTTCCGCCTCATAACACTCATAGCCAATCAGGCGCGTGGACTCATGCACATGTTGACATTAGCAAGGCTGCCGGATGAGCGTGGAAGCAGGGATGGGGACGCGGGAAGGATGTGCGCTGACGTCTGCGAAGGTGTTGGGGTAAGCGGGAGGTACGGTTGGAGAAGGAGAAGAGTGGGTGCGGGAAGGAGGGGTTCGGATTGGGTGCGGTGCAGGACATCTTTTTCTTTTTGCTCCGCGGTATTTCTTATGTTCTAGTTCCCAAATTTGAGGTTCGGGGTTGTGATGTAGGATGTGGTAGTATATGGTAGTATATGGTACTTCATTTCTTTTTTCATCTTTTGCTATAACCATAACAAAAGGGATGATTGTACAGGACAGGATATGGGGAAGCGGAGCAAGTGGAAAGTATCATCCGGGGGCAGGGCAAAGCACACTGTATCGATTTGAGCTAAATCACTGGCTTTACCCTAGCCACCGCAGATCAAAACGAGTCATACAGAACAGAGATGGTAAAAATTTACAATGGCAGGAACCGGCATTTTAATTAGAAAAGAGTTAAAATCTGGTTTATACAGTAAAAGAAACAGCTGAAATCATGACCTTGCCCCTATTCGAATGCCTCATTCGTGAACCAAAAGATTTCCCAAAAACACCTAAACCAATGCCTTGCCCAGGGCAGTCCAACAGTTTGTCATCGTTAAATCTCATAACCCAGAGTCATGAGCCGCTTTCATCAGTCGTTAACGAGCTCCCGTCGTACTACGCCAAAAGGAACAGAAGATTGCGCCACTTTTTTCGCAATTTGATGTCGTATGGAAATGATACCAGGGAAACACAGAATAAGAAGATATGGAACCGACAAGTCAGTCGTTCCGTGCAGTCATCTACGAAGTCTAACGTCTACTTGTGATGCGTAGAAGAAGACGTCTAAGCAATGGGCCAGCGAGCACGTAAGCCCTGGGTCCATTGGCCATAGAGAATGTCAGCAAGCAGTGCTTGTTGCTCCATACCAGGCTCAACGTAGCCTGGTAGTTTCTTTTCATCAAACGCTACAAGAGTCTCAGCACCAAAGCCCTTTTCGCCAACGACGAGTGCGCTCTGGGGACGTTTGTGGGATTTGAGTTGTGGAGACTTCTTTGCAGGTTTTGGCACTTTAGTCGGAGAGCCGCCACTCATGGGTGTTGCTGGAGTTGAGGGAGTGCGTTCACAGTCTTCTGAACTTTTACTGGCCGTTGTTGAGATGGATGTATTCGAAGTGCTGGGGCGGATTCGACTTGTTCCTGATCCGTGCACAGTGGTACCTCCCAGGCTGATTTCGCTGGTCTTGGTATTGTGCCTGTATGGTGATTGGGATGACGAGACTTGAATACCGAGTGCTGAGGCAAGCTTCGCATCATTCTTCAGACGATCGACGATGTTCTTGAGAAGCATGAACTCGCCATGTGGGTCGACTTCATCCAGATGCTGCCATGCCTGAGCGACGCGACCAATCGCATCTCGCTGGCGAGGTGATGCAGTGTCTGCGTGTGCTTCCTGGAATACTGAATCCAAGACTTTGCTATAAGCCCGCCGGCCGTACAGTGCATCTTTGGTAATCGGCATATGCGCATTGTCAGGACTAGGTGGCTCGTTCTCATTGTTGAAATCGAGCGGATGGTTAGAGTTTGGTGGAGACGGCCGAAAAGTGCGGGCCTCGGGGTTTGGATGGAATGACTGGTTGCCCTGGCTGGTTTGTTCGTTTGTGTTGTTTGAGCGTGTTGGAGCACGACGCTCATCTGACGAAACACGTTTAAAGTGCCGCACAGTCGATGGGGAGTTGCCAAATGTGAGGTCTACGCCCAGTGGCTGCTTGCTGGCGGCGTTGGCATTGGTAACGTTGCTGAGATTGCTAGGCTGGCCAATGTTGCTAACTCGGCGGGCAGTTGGTGTGTTGCCAGAAGGAACCCGCAACGCCGTGACTTGAGACTGTGGTCGAGGGGGTGTTCGACGACGTGTTGACGCTGGTGACTCTGTGACGTCACCCAATGGTGCTGCGTTGAGGTCCATGCGCTGCATCCCACCCTGTGCCTCGTCGACGGTGGTGGGTATCCGAGTGGACTTCCGTTGCAGTTGCTTCATGGTTTGCCGTGGCGCCACCGTTCCGCGCTTGACTGTGTCGAAGTCCCATGCATCATCATCTTCGGCTTTGGCGGAGAAGTCAACCCTGCAAAGCTGTTAGCATCTTCTTGGAAGAATGTGAGTATACACTAACATTGTCTCTTCATAGTACTTGCGCTGAGACGCCGCCTGCTGCTCCCTCTGAGCGTCCCACATCTGCTTGCGCTCAACCAACTCGCGGAGGGCTTCAACCTTGCCTGCTCGCTGAATGAAGCGATGCTTCAACAGTTCCTTGGCTGATGCACGTCGATCGGGATCCTTGACCAGGCATTGAGCTATGAAGTCTTTGAAATCCTTGCTCCAGTGGTCGCCCTCTAGCCTAGGTGCTGGATTTTTGGGAATCGTGAAGAGCACCTTCATGGGGTGGGATCCTGCGTGCGGAGGTGCGCCCTCTGCCAATTCCATGGCTGTGATACCCAAGGACCAGATGTCGGCTCTAAAGTCATAGCCAGCCTCCTGGATCACTTCCGGAGCCATCCAAAACGGGGTGCCAACAAAGGTCATGCGTTGAGATTTCATGTTGGTGAGCTGGGCGGCAACACCAAAGTCGGCCAGCTTGACCTTACCTTGGTCGGTGAGGAGGACATTGGCAGCTTTGATGTCTCGATGGATTTTGCCAGACGAGTGGAGGTAGTCGAGCCCGAGGAGAAGTTCTCGACATGTGATGGCAATGTGTGCTTCACTGAAAGTTCCGGGTGCCAACTAGTCAAATTAGTCAAGAAATCGATGGAGGGTATGTAGTTGAGCATACCAAGTCGGCGGCCGACCCTCCGCCCAGGTACTCCATGACGATCCATAGCTTGACGCCCTTGACGAAGCTTGTCTTGTACTCGGTGACGTAGGGGCTGTGACAAGTGCTCAGGAGCGAGATCTCTGCCTGGATATCGGCCAACTCTTCGGTGCTGTCTTCGAGGTCGATCTATGGGGGATGAGTATGGGGGATCGCCCGGGGTAGGTGTGGATGCATACGTGTTTGATGGCCACAGTCTCGCCGGTGGTCTTGTCGATTGCCTTGAAGACCTTGCCGAAGCTCCCGCCTGTAGCATGGTCAGCGATTGTGGGTAGTGCAGGGGATAATACGGACTGCCCAGCTCCTCCATGACCTGGTAGCCCTCGGCCATGGTAGGCGACATTTTGGATGGTCGTAAGCTGCGGTGTGAAGTAGCGGTAAGACAAGTCGCGAGACGAGGGCAGGGCGCGCACGGCGAGCGGATCCAGGAGAAAATGGCAGATAGTAATAGGGTACGGGATGGGATGGTGCTACATGTCCGTAGCGATGGTTGGTGATGGTGTATATCCACTGGAGCGCAGGGTCCTCAGCCCTGCCATCGCCGAGGCAACGAGCTGGCCTCCATCAACAAACGCACAACCCCCCACCATGACGTTGGTCTGGTATTGCAACGAACACGGAGCCGCAGGGCACCCAAGCTGAAGCCGCCACAAAACCAAATTGAATGACGGCGTTGCAATGCGACTCAATTAGCAGAGCCAATGTCGGAACGCGACTTCGCGCCAGGCTAGCAGACGAAGAAGAGCAGCGGGTTCCTGGCCGGCAAGACGGCGGGTACACCATCTCGATGGCTTACTATCCGCCCTGCATAAGCTCCACAGCCAGCGGGTAGTGGCAGCGGAGGTGGTGGCATCGACGTTGAGCCCCCATGGCGGGCTTCTGGTTACCAGTTACATGTGCGGGCGGATGGGAGGCCTTGGGCGGGCCGCATTGGGAGTGCCGAGGCGGGATGCTTTTTGGGTTGGCGCGGAGGAGAGAGCATGGCGATGCGGTTGCCAGGACAAAAAGGCGCCTCACTGGGCAGCGTGAGCGGCAGTGCATCAACCATGACATCTCATCACATGGGATGGCGGTCCAGAGCACATTCGGCAGACAGCGTGTTTCAGGGCAGGGCGGGCAGTGGTTGTGCGTCTGCGGCTGGCAACCATGTTTGTGCTGGTCGCACGAGGCGCGAATAGCCTCACCAGACAGGCCTCGTGTGTATGGATGCTTGGTCTACACATACGCTCGTGACATGCGGCCGTTCACCGTAACAACACGACGGACAGGATACAGACAGAAACACACAGGCACATTCACAGTAGCGTTGCTGTTGTTGCATCCAGGGGCTTCCTTTTTTTTTCTCAATGGTCGAATTACGTGGCCTGGCCCCTCATCTCCGAAGATGGCAATCCAATCCAATCCGTCCATAGATGCGGCCATGGTATTATCAGACACGGGGGATGTGCATGCCAGGCACGGCGCATGCAAACAGGTGCTTTTTCGACGTGTCGTGCACAAGGCACTGCCACGACACAGCATCGCGGCCGTGACTGCTCCCCTACTCTGCTGCAGACTACAAAAGATGTAGTCTCCAGCGTTCAGCGCGCCGTTGAGCCACCATGCAATTCCTTCCTACACATGGACAAGGGCACGCAACCAGGCAACCCCCAGGAACCTCAGTGCCAGGAAATGGCTCCCAATCCGGCTTGTTTGTGGCCTGAGCTCGTGAGCGCATGAGAGACACGGGTTCAAAGACTACGGCTCCGGCTGCAGCGCAAAGGAGATGAATGCTCGCTGTCTGCTCTTGACATCTCTCACGCCCGCCACAAATGCCCTCCTCAATGTCTCCGGCATGGGTTCTCGCTCCACCGCCGGTCCAGCGCTCTTGAGATCGTGGTTCTCTTGGTTTCGAGGCTCGCTGCTGCTCCGATTGGTCGGCCCACCCACAGCCCTTCTGGCCCTCTACCTCGAAGTCTACGGCAGCTCCCCAGCCGCCGCCTCGCTTATTCTTCACCGACTCGCTCGCCGCTTTCATCTCCCAACCCTCTTCTGTGCACTCGCAACCACGCAACGTAGGCCGAATCCTCTGTCAGATCGTGGCCTACCACCTGCCATGGATCGAGCACAGACACAAACCCTGCACCACAAAGGGGCAGACCCGTCATCCCACGCCGAAATATCATCTGCCCACGCCGCCTCCATGCCCGCCTCTCCCTCCCAACCTACTGCAAAAGCCATGTCGGCGCACTCCCGCTCAAAGACGGTGGACATTGTTGGCCAGGGCAAACGCCTCTCGCTGCAGTTCCCTATTCAACCCACTGCATCCACAGCCACTCCCGCATCTGCCACACGCACGCGCCCCCAGTCATGGATGAATGGCACCTCACCCACCCCCTCGCCGGAGCCCCAGGAAACGCATCATGAGACCAACATTCTCGCCGTTCTCGCTACCCAGGAGCGCTATGTACTGGAGCTCAAGGAGGAACTGAGCAAGGCAGAAGCCGATTTGAACATGCTCAAGTCGCATTGGGCCCGCCATGAAGCCAGCAAGCGCCACAACCAGGTGCGCAGAGTGGCTCCGCTGCAACCTCTGGATACATCACTTGCGAATTCCCCGCCCACCCTGTTCGATGACGATGCTTCAGGTCTGTCAATGCAAAAGGAAATGGAGCGCAGGAAGAACCTCCTCAGCCACTCCAAGCCCGCACAACGCAAAGTCTTCAGTGGTTCGCGCCATTTGCGCACCCTATCACTCCTCTCCCCAGACCGTGTCGACTCGCCTTCCTTCCCCCACACTGCGGACCTTTTGGACAACCAATCCCCCAACATGCGACCTCTACATTCCGCGCGAACATCCACTTCGTCCGAAATCACGCGCCCACTAGTCTCCCCCGCCGAGCATGACCGCTATGACATGGGTGGCATGCCAACCATCCAGCGTGAGCAACTCATCCGTGCCGGCACACAAATGGCCACAGACTTCAAGAAGGGATTGTTTACTTTTATCGAAGACATCCGTCAGGCTACCGTTGGTGATGAGGCAGTTCACACCACCGACTCTGCTTCTGGTTCCGCTAGCGCCAAGGGTCCCAAGACTAACCGCAAATCGTCTGAAACTCGCCCCCCACTTAGTCGCTCTGCTAGCTCCAAGAAGTCGACGCAACAGACTGGCTCCTTTGGCGATGACTTTTGGAAAGAAATGGGCCTCAGTGACCCCAAGGCTACGGCCACGAACAAAAAAACGCAGGCAGTCAAGAACACAAGCACCCCACAAAAGCAAATACGCAAGGTGGCTTCAGAGGAAGACTGGGACAATTGGGATACCCCCAGTGACTCGCTCCTAGTAGACGTCACGGATCTCAAGGACAGTTCGGACGACTCTGATACCCACAATTCATCCATCTCCGGCCTAGACAGCTCCAATACCAGCAGCAGCGCCAGATATCATGCCAAGCGCCATGATTCCAAAGCCTCGTCGCTCACCTCGATCAATCAAGACGACTTTGTACCCCGCGAACAAAAGCGCTCTTCTCTCACCTGGCCTGACATGACAAAAGTCTCGCCCAGCAACCTGAAGCGTACGGCTTCGCATCTGATGAAAGAGTGGGAGAAGCAGCTGACGCCTCCCCCAGAGTCGAGAAACCAAGACTACGCCCATGGCGACTACATGAATTAACGAAGGGTTTTGTAGCGTTCCCACCAGTGATATCCAGCATTATGAAGCCACGCCACCACAAGTCAGTGTATTATTCAATATTAACCACATGTACTAGGCGGTTTTTGTAAGCAGCGTTTGAAAAGCATGGCGTTGGCGCAATTGTAAATAAAGCGTTGAGACCTAGCTTCGGGCAGACAAGTATTGTCGATAGAAGCATAATGAACAAATTTGAGCAAATTGATAACAGTATTTCTTTTTCTTTATTTGTTTCATGTGGGTACTCATGTGCAACCATCCACCGCCTTTCTACAAAAGATGGACTGTTGGGAGAATTGCCAAGCCCCGCAACCCGGCACATTCCGTCCTCCGCTTTGAACTCCGCAAAATGTTCCTGCGTAGTGGCGGCGCATCGCAATCGCATCGCAACAAGCAACAGCCACCTCATCTTTTCCCTCTACACTTTCTTGGTCCTCCTTTCTCTTTCCTTTTCGATTACCAGCCATGGCGTTTCCAGGAGGCCCGGGCGCGATGCCGGCATCCATGAACCCAACCGCTGGCATGTCAGAGCAGGAACAGCAAATGGTGAAAGCGGTATGGACGACCTAGGAATGCAGCACGGACATCTAGCTCACAATTTGTAGATGCAAATGGGCATGGAGTCTTGCCTAGGCAAGACGGTGATGGCTGGTGTCATGGGAGGAGGCCTGGGTGCCATGTTTGGACTGTTCATGTCGTCGGTATGTATCCCCAATCTTCATCCAGGTGAGAGAGGACGTAGTCTAACATGCGTCAGATGCGATATGATACACCCATGTCACAACCACTTCCCATGAACACACCAACTACCCCAGCACCTAGCACTTCAACTGCAGCAGGTGTAAAACCCTCGACAGTCGCTTCAAGTGCATCCTCTTCCTCCGCCGCTGCCGCCCTGCCCAACCTCACTGCAGCAGGGACCGTCCCAATCACCGACCTCCCTCTAAAGCAGCAACTCCGCGCCGGTCTACGCGACATGTACCGCTCTTCCATTTCTTCTGGTAAGAACTTCGCCAAGGTCGGCGCCATATTTTCGGGTACCGAGTGCGCAATTGAGGGTCTCCGTGCGAAGAACGATCTATACAACGGTGTTGCAGGAGGATGTATAACAGGAGGCATTCTGGCAAGAAACGCTGGGCCGCAGGCTGTGGCTGTGGGATGTGCAGGCTTTGCTGTCTTCTCGGCCGCGATTGATGCCTACATGCGTATGCCAGAGGACGAGAAGAGTAAGCCTATCGCATAAGAAAAATAGGCGATGTTCATGTGGAAAAAGAATTTGAACGAGGTGACAAAGATACGGGGGGTTTGAGGGCCACGATGTACGATTACTGTATACCACTGTCGGTTAGAATTGGGGCATGACTCGCAGCTTTAGCATTGGGCGGCGTTTAGCGATATCGCGGATTCATCTCAGGAAAAATATAGACTCAGCTGTGTTGTGTTGTATTCTGGTAGTAGATGGCATAATGCGACGGTGTAGTTGAATGTCTGGAATGGTACATCTATCCATCCACCATGTTGATAATCAAAACGCAACTAAAAAATAACCATCGTACTGACTTTTGGTTACAAAGTATATATAGTTACATGTACTGCGAACTCCAAAAACAACTCATCAGTCCTTGTCAGAACATATCGGCATTGGTAGCCATGCTGTAGTCATTGGCTCTGACCAATCATGTCTTACGCGCTTTTTCACGCACCCCTCCAAAAAAAGTTGCGCCCCACTAATTTTACCGCCACAATGACCGAAATCTTTCCCACAAGCAACACAACGTTTTTGACCTAGTCATATACTCTTTCCTACAGGAAATCTTGCGACTGGCGAATAACCAGGAGTGCGCGTCACACCAAAGAGCAAAATACAGGATACAAACCAGAAAGAGAAGGGTCAACATTCAGAGCGCACACCATGGAACCCACACCTTCTACCCAGCAAAAACCCATTCACTCACTCATCCTTGATACGGGCCCTCTGATCAAAAACATCGTCTCTATCTCCACCCTCATCAACTCCGCCGAGGAACTCTACACAACCCCAGACATCCTACGTGAAGTCCGGGACGAAGCAACCCGATCACGTGTGCAAACTACTCTCGTTCCATTTTTGAAAATCAGAACCCCCAGCCCAACCAGCTACGACGCTGTTGTTGAATTCAGCAAAAAAACTGGAGATCATGCCGTACTGAGCAAACAGGATTTGGGTATTTTGGCGCTGGCGTACGAGGTGCATTGTGAGAGGAATGGGGGAACTTGGGGACTCAGAGAGGTGCCGAAGGGTGAGGTGAAAAGGAGGCCTGAGGATATTGAGAGGGAAAAGGCCGAGAAGGCCGAGAGGGAGAGGTTGGCCAAGGAGGCGGCGGCGGAGGGTGTGCTGTCGAAATCTGCGGCTAAGCGGAGGCGTAGGGCGGAGAAGGCGAGGAATGCGGCTGCTGAGGGTGTAGAAGAGGTGGCGGCGGAAGAGCAAGAGGCGCCGGAGAGTGGTGAGGTGGAGGACGAGGAGGGCTGGGAGCAGCCGACTGGAAAGCGTGCGGCTAAGGCTAGGGCGCCCAAGTCGACAAAGTTTAACTTCAAGCCTGCGGAAGAGAAGGTTGAGAGTGAGGCTGTTCAGGAACAAGAGAAGGATGAAAAGGTTCCAGCCGACGATGATCAAGAGGATGGGGGGGTTGCCATCACCCAAGAGGAAGTAAAGGAGCAAATTCAAGAGCAGGTTGCAGCGCAAGTCCAGGATCAAGTTCATGAGCAGGTCCATGAGCAGGTTCAAGAACAGATTCACGAGCAGCTTGCGGAAAAGGGCGAAGAGAAACTTGAGAGTCAGACTGTAGAGAAGGTTGAAGAGAAAGTGGAAAAGCAGGTCCAAGAGCAGGTCCAGGAGCAGCTTCAAGAGCAACTCGGTGAGCAGGGGCTTATCGAGAAGTCGGCAACAGTTGAAGTACCAAGCGCAAACATCCACGTTGAGCAAAATGCAGAGCTGGCTGTCACACCAGAGCACCTAGCACAACAAGAAGCTTCTGAAGCCCCTTCGCAGAAGCACACTCTCGAGCACGACATGTCCTCACTCTCCATAACCCAACAACCCACCCCACCCACCACCGACTCCTCAGCCGCAGACTCCGACTCGGACGGCGACTGGATCACGCCCACCAACCTCTCCAAGCACCAAGCCGCCGACTCAGACCTACAATCCCACCTCCAAACCGCCTCCAAACCCGTTCAACTTGACCTTGCAACCATGACCACCGACCACGCCATGCAAAACGTACTCCTCCAACTCAACCTATCCCTCCTCTCTCCCTCCCTCCAACGCATCAAAACCGTAACCTCCAAAATCCACCGCTGCCACGCCTGCTTCCTCCTCACCAAAGAAATGACGCGCCAATTCTGTCCTCGCTGTGGTCAACCCACTCTCCAACGCGTCTCCTGCAGCACAAACGCCAAGGGCGAATTCCGCATCCACCTTTCCAAAACATACACTTACAACAAGCGCGGCGATCGCTACAGCATCCCCAAACCCATTGCTGGCACGGCGAATACGAAGTGGAAGGAGGGATTGGGTGGTGGTAAGGGGGGGTGGGGCAGAGAATTGATTCTTGCGGAGGATCAAAAGGAGTTTTTGAAGGTCAAGGAGGAGGGGAGACGGAAGAAGGCGAGGGATGCGCTTGATGAGGATTATCTGCCTGGGATTTTGACGGGGGAGAGGGTGGAGAAGAGTGGGAAGGTGAGGGTCGGGGCTGGGAGGGATGTTAATGCTAAGAAGAGGTCGTGAGGATGTAGTTGAAGGGGGGAAGTGAAGAGTAGGGTGAACGAGAGCATAGTTTGGCAGGGGCCCGCATTTTGGGAATCCGCGGAATGGGGTTTCGGGTGTCCCGCTGCATCGGGTCTTTTTTTTCGCGCTAAAAAGGGGGCGTTTGTGGTTCATTGTTGATTAAATCAGGAATTTTTCTGGTGAGGTTGTGGCGTGGCTTGTGCTTATTCGTTCGTTTGGGAGAAAATACAGACGCCTCTGAAGACTTTTGCCGGCCAGTTACATTGCTGTGAATGTGTGATTTGATGGGATCGAGTCCATATACCATAGAAAAAATCCCGATTTTTCGGAAAGTAAATTGAGCATAGGATTAGGTCAAAAGACAGAGCCCATCTACTATTTTCCTCAATCTCTTCTTCCTCGCTTTGAAAAATCGCGCCCAAAGAATCTCTCTAAACATTCACACAAACAGTAGTGTCTCCAACCCAACATCATACATACCTATTCTAGCTAATTCCCCATCCTCCTCACTTACTTACCCTTATCCCGCAACACTAAAAGTATCTCGTGCATCTTTCACTTGCTGGCGCTCCACACCCCTTGCATAATCTAAGCATGTACACGCGCGCGTGCGGCGTAGGCTGCGGCGGAGTCGATTTGATAAGTCGGGATAGTTGTACCGGGTAGCGCGACACTACTCCTACCTTTAGCAAGTCCAAAACAAGAAACGTCTTGGTATATACAAGCAATGTCTATTTCGACTCATTTTGACAGTATGTGTGTGTAAGACGGGCAGGCCTGACGGTGGTACAAAGGGTGCGGCTGAGGTGTGTGTGTTATTCCCGTCGGCGGATGCTATTTTAGCAGGAGTGACATCTTGGGCCACTGCCTGGAATGTATACGATGGTAGCGAGAGACAGGATGGATGCCTTGATTGCGGCTGTAGAAGTCTGAGAAGAGAAGGAGGGAAGTGGATGGATGCGGAATGAGATCGATCTGCTTATTCCTTTTTGCCAGTGTGTAATGTGCTCGGTGAGGTGGGATATCCATTGGCTTGTGATACTGAGAAAAAAGGCGAGAGTGTGATTCGACACTTCTAGTTCGATTGGTATGCAAGCCGCTAGGTTGAAAGTCCCAGATATGTCTGCATCTCATACAGCTAGCATGTTTTGTGCTCTTGAATCGGCGGACTGCCTGGTATATCGCTGCGGGCAAAACGGTGCTCATCTCCGACGAATCAGGGACAACAGGCTTAGATGGTGACAAGAACGGGGTTGCAAGCGAAAGAAACCAACCTCGTAACGTTTCCCAACAACATAGCCTGCAGAGTGGAGGGAGGGACTGTAGAGGGAGGGGGAGAGGGGGGCATTTGGGCGTAAGAATGACATAC
Organism: Bipolaris sorokiniana ND90Pr; assembly: GCF_000338995.1. Lineage (NCBI taxonomy): Eukaryota > Fungi > Ascomycota > Dothideomycetes > Pleosporales > Pleosporaceae > Bipolaris > Bipolaris sorokiniana. The sequence continues at coordinate 983,116 of NW_006911897.1, read as the reverse complement.
GGGATTTCGTACTACCACACATAACCCTTGCATATCACTCACGAGGGCTGCGCCCAAACGCCTCGCTTATGCTCGAGTGAAGCATTCGATTTTGGGCTGACTCGGGGCACGCAGCAGGTTTGGCCAACGGGAGTGGTGCGGGCTATTAGAGCGCACATGAGCGAGAGCCAGGTGTGCTGGCGGTGCAGTGTTAAAGGGCGCCATGGAGCGGGCATTGCATGAGGGTTTGAGCATCTGCCTAGGTAGGTGAAAGCTCGGCAAACTAACGGTAAACAAGCTGTCAGAGGAACGGTGAAAGGAGTAGTGGTGGAGGCTATATAGAAAGGGGTTCGATCGGGTCTTGTTTCGCTGGAGAAATTCCATCAGTGGCTTCTTGTAGAACCTACTTTATTAGCATTAAAATTTCATAGTTGGACAGTATGCCGATTAGTAGTATATTAAGTTCGTGGACTTTAGTCTCCAAGTCGTATGTTCGACAGGTACGTTGCATCGTTGACCCAGAACCTTTTGCCATACTTATACGCGTTTAGTTCGTTAAGTCTCTGTACACTCCAAAGTGCAAAGAGGTTCCGAAGCAGGATCCATCTGCTGCGCAAAATGGATCAGTGAAACATGGAGACCACCGTGCACAGATTATAGCCCGGCTGCGAGGTCAAGAGATCCGTGTCCCAGATGTTCACTACATATACGCTGAGTGGAAAGCCAACTTACATCGTGACGTGGAGTTGTCGAGGCAACACCTCGAAGGTTATTTTGAAACGTTCATCAGTACAGAAAGCGTGAGAAAGAAGCAGAGAAAAGTCGACAACGCGCTGTGTGCTGGGCAGTTTTGGCCCCGCGTTTCGAGCGACAAATTTCTTGTCCTTGGAGAATTAGTGGCCTGGGTAAAGAACTCAACCTTCTTTTATTCATAGCCCATGCTGACTAGATACTCAGTTCTTCTTCTGGGATGACGAGATTGATTGTGGTACGCTTACGGATGATAATGACAAGACAGAGGCATATTGCGACGACACACTCAAGTTCATCAGGCACTGTCTGCAGCCAGAGCTTCAAGGCGAAGTACCAGCGCCAGGTCGATTGCACAACTGTGGGCCTTGGGTCAACATGGGTCGAGCCATGCAGGAAGGCCAATCCAAAGGTAGGATGTTTGATAAACCGTCGACAAGGGTCAGCTAACGCTTTTGACAGAGGCACGTGAAAGGTTTGCAGCAGCGATCTATGACTTTGTCATGGGTGTTCGTGTCTCACAAGCTACGTGGACCCGAGGCATATCCACACTCGAAGACTACACTGCACGCCGGTTGAGTGAGTGAGTGAGTTGTATTTAACGTCTATATATAAAGCCTCCCTTGGGGCATGTAGACGGGCTATGCCTATGGCTTGCCGTACTATGCCTAGGATGCCTATTCTTATTTACATGATTGTAGTGGTCTAGTAGTGGTCGTTCCGCCTGTTGATCGCCACTGAAATGATTGTGCAGTAGGTGTGTATCCGCCTTTAGTTGTCGTAGCTGATGCTTACTAAGGAGTGTGTAGTATAGAGGACATAGGAAAGAGAAGAGAAGGAGAGAGAAGAGAGAGAAGAGAAAGAGAGAAGAGAAAGAAAGAAAATAGGAAGACAGGAAAAGTCTTACAAGTGTAGGCTCTAGTGAGGCCTATATATTGTGTTATAGAAACCTGTGATTTCTAGGAAGGCGGCAAAGTCCTCTGGCTCTTCCCAGAGCGTCTGGAGGTACTTGATTGCTTCGCTAGGTGTCCTAGGCGGTGCGTGGTGGCCGTC